>NC_091117.1:143275187-143595187 GCF_040183065.1 Periplaneta americana
AACAACTGCGCCACTCAGGGTGACGGTTTCAATATTGAATCATATTTTCGCACAGGTACTGTCGTCCGTTTGCTTACGTCGCATCCCGGTTTCCACAACCAGCTTCTGCTCGCCCCTCTGTAAAGGCTACTAGCTGGGTTGTCTTAGCGCTTTTTCTGAAAACATTAATTTCTGTTAGGAATTGGACGTCTACGTAATATTATGCTACTGTTTAAAATAACTTAAATAAAAGGGCCTCGTTAAGTAATTAACTGTCGCGTGATTTTCCCCCCTTTCTACGACCCTGCGACAAAACCACTTGGACGGACAGTAGATAGCATGTCTGAATAATTTTATCTTTTCGAATCGCGCAGAAGTGAAGATTGAATTTACAGTACGTAACGTGCTATTTTATAGAGTATGTACAGAATTATTTCAACATGAGTTACTAGTACGAAGGACGAAACTGGTAATTGAGTCATTCAACGTCAAATCGCACATCAATAAAACACGACCTTCTCGCAAATGGTCGAATTTTTTTCAGGAATCCTGGACATAAAATAGGGAGACCCGTATTTTTTTTATTTTCACAATTATTAATTATTTGTGTAGTTATGACTATCTGAAATTACGCAAATTATGCGCGCAGTATTACATAAACACACTTGGAACTCTGTGTCTACATATAATTGAGTTTTGCGGTTTGGCGCATTTTAAAGACTAAATACAACACTTTTTATTACTTTAGGCCTATCACAAATAAATTTAAATTTTGGCCCTTTTTTTTAATCATTTCTTTTTCAAAGCAAAATTACTATATTAAGTAGCCAATTTAAAATCTGAAAAAATTATAGACTTGTTCCCTGATGTATTATCTGTAAACTACTTTATTTAGAAATGTGGGATCTGCACACATACATTTGTAACAATTTATTTTCCGGAGGCATGCGCGCTCTCACGATTCAAAGCTAATGAGCTTCTTGCAGACATAGGCTAGAAAGTTGACCGTGGAAAGTTTTATGAATCCCCCGTTGCATATAATAACTGATATCGCCACACTACAAAAGAAATACATTCATTCATGAAATCATTAATAACTTAAGTAACAGTAAATATCTTATCTAAAGTTATTTTATTATTGTCAGCTCAGCTAAGAGGGGAAGCCCTTCACAATACTGTATGTTTATATTGTAATATAGCCAAGTGTTAACAATAGCAAGGCTGGGTAAGGCAGTAAACTTTATGGCAGTAAACGTATGGCAGGAGACAGAATATAGAAGAGAAAAATAATCAGTCAGGGTTTGAATTTCATGGAGTGGCGTGACTTCTATACAACATGAGTGAAGGTAAAGATCACGTAATATATAGGCCTAACAAGTGTTTAAATCCATTTGACCTTCCTAATCACGCTTTTAAAAAGAAAAGAACACTAAGACGCGTAAGTCGCGATTTATTGATAAAGCTCAATTTAAAGGAGTCTTTGAATGTGCGAATATGTGATTCGTTCCGTAAACAATCTATCAACTTTCGGATAGGTCGGTGAAATTATATATGAAGCCGGCAGTTCTTGTGATTTTAGTAAACATGAGTCAAATGAAAGCGCGGACAGAGAGAGAGAGAGAGTGATTATCCCAGTTCTTCTTCTAGCAGTTCCATAGATACAGCGCTACAAATCACCAATATTGAGGAATTAAACAAGAGTTTGATGTCAATAGAATCCCCTCCCAATAAAAGAAAACTACAACGAAAATGATAACTTACCCCCGTGAAAAGTTTCAAAAAGTAAAAGACTCCCTAGCAAGTAAAGTTATTCATGTAGAAGCTGCATCGTTATCCCTTCAAAAGTCAGCCATATTTTATTTTTGACGGAATGCAAAAAAAATGTACAATCTCAAAATTACATAGTTATTGCAGACATTTCATTTGTAATACAAGATTCAGTACAAGGTGTGCATTGGAACAAATGCCAAGACACAATACATCCTTCGTAGTATATTTCAAAGAAGATACAGAAATTCGTCACAAAAGTATTGTTGTCATCTCAGAAAGCATGAAACATGACACCAATTCCTTTCACTTTTTTCAATCCGAAGCAATCAATTTCTTAAAGCAAGATTTCAACGATATGAAAACAATTATTTACTTTTCCGATGGATCAAGTTAACAATGCAAAAACAAAAAGAATTTTAAAAGTAATTGCTTACATGAAGACGATTATGGAATTAGTGCTGAATGACACTTCTTTGGAACGTCGCATGGTAAAGGTCCATGTGGTGGCATTGGAGGAACTGTTAAAAGACTTGCCACAAGAGCAGCCTATACAAAATCCTATAAAAACACCAACAAAAAAAAAACTGTTTGATTGGTCACAAAAAACATTTCTAAAGTGTCATTTATATTTTGTCCATTGAATAAGCACAAAACCCACACTCAAAACTTGCAGGCCAGATACCACAATCTAAAACCAATATCTGGTACATTAAAATTACATTCTTTCATTCCATTATCAAAAACTTATGATTTAGAAAAACAATTTTCTTTCAAGAAAGAAGGTAGGCGAATGAAAATTTAAAGTGTAGTGTGAATGAAAACAAACGTTTAAAAAGCATCATGTACAAATATTTGAAGCGTAATAAGTAAATTAGCAGTGTTTCCTCGAGTGACTTGATCCGTACTGGGTGTAATCTTGCAACGTTCAGTCGATCATCCAGCGCCAATAAGCCTCCGAGCGCGCTTCAACGATTCCCGTCCACTGCTGAACCGACCGCTACACATTGTGTCGTAAATCTTTAAATGTCCATTAAACTATTGGAGATCCCATTGTGATTTTTTCTGGAATTATTAAGAATACTTCAGTGCACCTAGCAGGCATTTTTTTTAGATTTTTAATACGGCTATTTCACATAGATATCTAACTTTTAAAAATTGAATCATAAAAAAAACTTGTAATAATTATTTTAGAATTAGTTTGTAAATATTTAACAAAAGACAGTACATTAAGCTTTTAAATGCATTTTACAAAAAAGTTTTAACATCAATATCCTCGGAAATATGACGCTTTAAATGTTGCATTATGCGACATTTTTAAAGAATTTTAACATGTAATATTTAAAAAAAAGCATGTGGACTTTGGAGGAAATAAAACTACACTTGTTGGTAAAAAAATATAAACGCAATCAGAAATATGAAGGTGAAAATTTGTATAATTTTGTGCGATTTGACGTGGAATGACTCAAGTGGAATGAGGTACAATAGTCTATGGTGCGATAATATGCACAAAAGAACTGCAGCCGATATCGAAACGAACGGGCACCATTTAAAAAAAAATATGTTTTAAATAACCATATTATGATTATTTTTCAATTCAACTTTATTCAACGGGCACCATTTTAAAAAATGTGTTTTAAATAACCATATTATGATATTTTTCAATTCAACTTTATTCTCTACAGTGTAGACAGTATATTATGCACTGCATAATGAATACGTCCGAATGGATAGCTCAGTTCGTGAGTAAAAGCACTTATTGTTACTATAAGTAGTACTGTATTTTGAGTAAACAAAAACCTAATCAAAATTATCAAACTCAAAATCGCGATATTTTCTGGTTTACGTAAATGGATGAAATACTTTACTTCCCTCCTATAACTAGTAAAGTGATTTGTTTGTATTTTACTCCAGTCGTGGAAGGGAGTATCAAACGGTGTTTCCGGTTGTCAACTGTTAATCCAAAGGTATACCCAGGTTAATATTAGAAATGTTAGTAAAAATAAAATGATGTTCCTGTGTATGTATAAACAATCAAGTAGCCTATCTGAAGCAATATCGCTACCTTTCAGTGTTTAAGAATCCGTTCCCCAGTCTTTATTTAATTACTAGGGCCATATTAAAAGGCTAGGAATTTTCTTTTCATATGTTTGAGATCAAGTGTGCAATCTCAACTAAAAAGATATTAATGTCATGTTTTATGTTTCTTAGAAATGCAAATTTGTTTGAGAACTGTTTTTTTTTTCTATTTATACGTATAACCTTAGGTAATATCATATAATAGAACCAGAATATTTTGATAACAAAAATACTGTTCTGTTTTGTCTCGTCTCTTTTAAACATTTATGTTATTTATTTCAATATGTATGTTATTCAAAGCTACGAAATCTTTCCACGCCGACCAAATGCTATTTCGAGAATGATGAACGAGACTCGAAGCGCACGAGAATGACGAGACGAGACTCGAAATAAAAATGGAACGAACACAGCGAGCGAGAGCGGCAGTTAGTTTTGTTCATCTTTAGTGTGTACAATGAGTTCTTCCTAATATTTCTCGCTCATGTTCTGCCGTAGACAAAGGCGCTCACTATATGGATGATAAAGAGCCATTTGTTAATGATTTATTGTGTTGTGAGAAATGGAATCTGTTCAGATAGGTACGTTCTTACTAATTTAACTTCAATTACAAGTTTGTAAAGTATTTTTCTCCTTACAGAAGAGTTTAAACATTACAATTGAAAAAAATATATTACTTAAAAATTCTCAAAATATAATGTGAGTTTTAGTACAGCCGGTCACGTTTGGTTACAACAATTCTTTTACCATTTGTACAGCGTCATTTATAGTGTAGAATCCTTGTTTTAAAGTTTGCGCGTTCTTGCGCATTTATTAATTTTTTTTTTTCAGTGTGGCGAATACGGTAACTGTTCCATGTTTGGCTATACTGCAGAAAATAATCATGGAATAAGGAAGTTTTTAATCACTTGTGAATGTTTTAGGCCTGCAAAATTATTCACATGGCATCGAACATTAGGTTAAAAATACATTGGAAACATTTTTATCTAACCTTAACAAACGCAGAATGAATCAGAACGCAAAACACTAGCTGGACAAAATTAACAACTTCTGTGCATTCTAATGGATTGTTATGTCATAACAACTTATGAAACTTTGGACATGCCTTACAGGTGGCACACATGTTTTCTGTACAAACCCTGATTACGTTATAATGGGTGCATTTAAACAAAATCAGTAACTTCTCTCCTATCTAACAGATTTTTATGAAATGGATTGTTATGTCATAACAACTTATGAAACTTTGGACATGCCTTACAGGTGGCACACATGTTTTCTGTACAAACCCTGATTACGTTATAATGGGTGCATTTAAACAAAATCAGTAACTTCTCTCCTATCTAACAGATTTTTATGAAATGGATTGTTATGTCATAACAACTTATAAAACTTTGGACATGCCTTACAGGTGGCACACATGTTTTCTGTACAAACCCTGATTACGTTATAATGGGTGCATTTAAACAAAATCAGTAACTTCTCTCCTATCTAACAGATTTTTATGAAACTGTATACAGACGTTACAGGTAAAATATATTTTTTGTTTAGGAAGTCTAATCACATTTTATAAGAGGAACTGCCCCTTTATAGTGGTTCATTTAGACGAAATTAATAACTTCTCTCCTACATAATATATTTTTATGAAACTTTGTACAACAAATAGGCCTACATGTAGCATACAGATGTCTTCAGAATTTGTATACAAAAATATATGCTACCTGTAACTCCTGTACAAAGTTTCATAAAAATCTGTTATGTAGCAGAGAAGTTAATTTCGCGTAAATGTACTCCCTGTAAAGGGGTACTTCCTCTTATGGTACTGTAAATATAGTTTGTACATAAAATATATATTCTACCTGTAACATCCGTACAGTGTTTCATTACAAATCTGTTAGATAGGAGAGAAGTTATTATTTTAGTCCAAAATCACCCCTATATCAAAGGATAGTTTCTCATACACAAACGTAATCAGAGTTAGTACACAAAAATATATGCTATTCATAAGCTTCATAACAATCCCTTGGAATGCAGAGAAGTTATTAATTTTGTCCAGCTAAATTTACATTATTACACACTGTGTGGTTACACTGGGACATCATTTTGTTTTTAATAATATTTCTGTTATTAACCTGGCTATACCTTTGGATTAACTGTCGAGAATCGGAAACACTGTTTGTTACCCCCTTCCACGACCGTAGTTTGATGATACTACTGTAAAACATAAAGAAATCACTTTACTAGGCACAGGAGGGAAGAAAAGTAGAACATCCATTTATGTAAACTGGGAACTATTACGATTTTGAGTTTGATAATTTTCGTTAGAATTTTATTTAATCAAAATAGAGTACAGTATTAACAATAAGCGTTTTTACTCTTTAACTGAACTATCCAGGCGGACGTATTCATTATGCAATGCATAGTACACTGTCCATAGCACATTTGCATACAATATGAGGGGTGTATTTAAATTGAAAAATAATCAAAATCTGAAAATTTTAAACAAATTGATCAAAATGATGGACGTACATTTCGACAGAGATTCAGTTATTTTGTGCACATTATCGAAAACGTTTTTAAGTACAACTTCCTAAATGTAATGTATGCTATCTACTGTCCGTCCAAGTGGTTTTGTCTTAGGGCCATAGAAAGGGAGGAAATCAAATGAAAGTTACTTACTTAACGAGGAAATATATTTAAATTGTTTAAACATTTTATAATATTACGTAGACGTTCAATTCCTAAAGCAAATGTTTTCAGAAAAGAGTTAAGACAGCCCAGTCACTAGCCTTTACAGAGGGGCCAGCAGAAATGGGTGAGGGAAAACCGGGAAGCGACGTAACCAAACAGACACAGTACCTGTGCGAAAATATAATTAAACAATGAATGCACTTTATTCACTTGAAAATACGACTATATTTCTGGAACGTATTATACTCACTCAGTACTATATACTGAGGTCGTAAGACGACTTTGACTGCATATACGCGGTCTTGGTTCTGTATGGAGGACGGGTGTAAGTTTACTAATAGAAGGGGTGGGAAGGAAGTACACTCTTAGAAAAAAAAATGACCGGACTCTTAAAGCGTAAATTTGTCTTAAGTTCCGTTCGGCTGTGCTCCTGATACACAAGACTAAAATCAGAGTAGTAAGGACGAAACCAGCGAGATCCAAGAACATACTCTTATATCGGCAAACAACGGTTTGGACAGTATTTGTGTCATAGCTCCGTGGTAAAACTCTGACTTCCCACGCAGAAAACCCGGGTTCGTATCCGCCTTCGTATAAGTATATACATTGTTTCGTTTTCTTTTTTTTCTAACTAGAAACAAATGATACATTTATTAACGTGCACAGGAGTTTGGATTAGTTGAAAAATTAAACAAAAACATTCAGTAATATCGGAGACTTCTTCCTAATTACCCTTGAATTCAAATAGATGTTCACTTCTTGAATCTTCTCCCTTCTCCATAAGGAGTATTGATCAGTTACTATAATTTCTATCAGTAGTAGTAGCAGTAATAATAATAATAATAATAATAATAATAATAATAATAATAATAATAATAATAATAATGCAACAACCAGAATAATAATAATAATAATAATAATAATAATAATAATATTCACAGTATTACAACCACAATAATAATAATAATAATAATAATAATAATAATATTAATCATCATCATAATTTTAATTGTATTGCAAAAACGAGATGAATAATGTTAAAGACAAAACCAATGCGTTCCAGATATTGGCTACACTCGTAAATAGTGCCGTTACATATCTGCTTTGTAATAGCTCCGTGGTAACAGTCTTGCTTCTTGTGTAGGCGATTCAAGGTCGTGTACCCCGTAAAGACGTCAGATGTTTATTTCTATACTGATGTGTAATTTAATCAGAGACATCTGGAACTTCTGAAAACAATAGTTCTGTGCACATGTAACTGCGCATTTTAAACGTGAAACAACCATTCTCTCTTATCATTATCAGGGATAACATGGCTGACAGAAGACATAGGCCAGATACGTGTAAGCAAGCTCTTCTTGTTTATTGATCTCCGAGATCTATTTCTTTATTTTGTTTAATACAAAGAAAAGGATTATGTTTGTTTATTCCTATCCGAGAAGGATTTCTTTTACTTAAGGTTTATTTTTGTTTATTTCTATCCGAGAAGATTTCGTTTAGTCTCTTTAAATACAAGATACAAGGGAAAGAATTGCTATTATGTATCTAACTTGCCCTTTGTAAATATTAACTTTCTGTTAAATATTTCACAATACTGGTTATTATCAGTACGTAAGAAGTAAAATATGAGAATGAAAAAGCATTGACTGAGATTCGAACTCGAAACCTTTCGAACACAAGACCACAATGCTACCGATTTCGCTTTGTGACAGAGACGATGACTCTTTAAAAAGCATATTACATAATCATGATACAGCGGTGGCAGTGGAGTGTTGGAAAAATTTACGACAGAAGAAATTCGTCCGCGTGTGTATCATGCTCTGACGAATGCACCCGAAGTCTTCCGGATCGGACATAGAATCTGGAGCCCGGTCTTTTTTTTTTTTTTTTTGTCTAAGAGTGTACATTCAAAAACTCAAGTACAATAAAAATTGAAATAAAATAAAATGATGTCCCTATACAAATGCGACAATCGCACGATGATTGTGTATAAGCAAACGAAACAGTGGTGAATCTTAACCATATATTCGCAATTATCATTTGCGGACCCATATTTACCTAGAACTTTTTGCTTGTACTATCGTGTACTTTTCACACTTGCAGTTTGTACTGTTGCTTGTGGAATACCTTGTAGAAAGTTATTTAAACGTGGAATGTAGATCTCAAAAAAGAGAAAAACTAAGACGGAAAAATAGAGAGAGGAAGATAGAAGGCGAGAAGGAGAGAGAAGACGAGGAACATAAAGACATAGTTATCTCTATGACAGGGTAGGATGGACGTGAATGCATTAGTGTAATAAGTAAAACACCAGAGGATTGTCGGGAATTACCGCTACATAAACTGTGCTGTTATCAATCTTCTATTGACTTTATGATAGCGAGATAGAACTAAGAATTCATTACGAGATTACCCAGACAATCGTTTTACACTTTGGGAGAATCTCGATCCTCCAACCGAAATCAGAACATACACTCGACAGCAGCCTTAGCCTTTAAGTCATGAACTATAATCCAGGGATCAGCATAAATGTCATCGTGATCACTAGTAATAGTGATGTCGCAGGGGCAGTACTGTAAACTGTCTTTTCTTCACCCCCTCCCTTCCTTCCAATTCCCCTACAACTCCAATTCACAAGCATCTATCAGTGGCGGGTTACCTGATTAGATTTAGATTTCTTCTTTCTCAAAACCTTCACCGTCTGTGCGGAAAGGTGTGTTTAAGGAAGAATGGGAGGAACAGTATTTCTTGTGCACATGGTGACAATGTATACGCCTATTGTGTTCTATTCTAATAGGCACTTATAAATCGAACATCTAACGACATTACGACATGTCATAAGATTTTATCACGAAATCATAGGTAAGCATGAACTATCTAATTTAATTGTAAACGGAAATGTATACAGCAGAAAATAAGTATAAACATAATTTTCTTTTCGTAGGGCTGAACGGGGCGAAGCATTTAAAATATAAAAAAATCTAAATTGAAATAATAGTTCCGGTACTAAAATATGATGAAACAAGCTATGAGTCAAAGGGAACTGCATGCCAATTATACAGAGTGTTTAAAAATTACGGGGCATAATTTCTGGTTTATATATCCCACATGTAGACAATCAAAATAGTTCATTACAACATGTGTCCGGAAATGCTTTATATCCGAGTTATGGCCTTCACAACATTGAAATTCACCGGAACGTTTTTCTTTCCGTAGGTCGTTGCTGTCAAAGGAGACATTAAGAGGGCACTCTGACAGTTCATTCCGAGGCGAAGGTTACATTCAGTGTTGTGTAGGCGTTAGACTGTGCGACATGTATTCAAATCAAGAGCTGGCAGAGATACACTTCATGTACGGTAAGGCGGACGGCAATGCTGCGCTGGCTCGTCGTTTGTACCAGGAGACGTACCCACAGCGACAATGTCCAGATCGGAAGACATTTGTACGTCTCCATTACCGTCTGTGCGAGTATGGAAAATTTAACTCTCCTGGTTTGGAAAGGGGACGACCAAGATCTACAACTCCAGAAATACAGGAGGAGATTCTGGAGGCTGTGAACATGACTCCTTCTATCAGCACACGAAGGATAGCGTTGCAAGTCAATGTTCCTCATACGACTGTCCGGAGACTGTTGAAAGAGTATCAATTGTATCCTTATCATTTGCAACGTGTACAGGCCCTGTCACCAGCAGATTACCCTGCACAAGTTAGGTTCTGTCAGTGGTTCTTGCAGCAGTGTGGTGTAAATCCGAACTTTCCTGCCTTAGTATTATTTACAGATGAAGCACAGTTCACACGAGATGGCATAACAAATTTCCACAATCAGCATGTATGGGCGTATGAAAACCCAGGTGCAACTGTTCCATCTCATCACATCCCTCAACATGTGGGCCGGTATCATTGGTGATCGATTAGTTGGACCCCATGTACTTGTAAACAGACTTACGGGGTAGACGTAGACAAACTTCCTGGAAAACACCATACCTCATGTTTTAGAAGACACTCCACTGATCAATAGTCAACGCATTCACTTCTTGCATGATGGCGTTCCTGCACACTTCAGTCTTACGTCTCGCCGGTACGTGGATCGAAGGTTTCCTGATTGATAGATAGGTGGAGGTGGCCCACTTGTTTGGCCTCCACGCTCTCCTGATCTGAACCCTCTCGATTTCTACTTGTGTGGCCATTTAAAGTCATTGGCTTATTCGTCTCCGGTGCCTGATTTGGAATCCCTTCGGAATCGAATTGTGGCATGTTCTGAGGACATACGCAATACTCCTGGAGTTTGGGATCGTGTCCGCAGGTCAATGAGACAGCGATGTGAGGTCTGTATTCAAGCAGAAGGTGGACATTTTGAACATCTTCTGTAATGATAACGACCTGCGGAAAGAAAACGTTCCGCTGAATTTCAATGTTGTGAAGGTCATAACTCGGAAATGAAGCATTTCCGGACACATTTGTAATGAACTATTTTGATTGTCTACATGTGGGAAATACATACCTGAAATTATGCCCCGTATTTTTTAAACACCCTGTATTATTGCCACAGTCTAGTATATACAGTCGCGAAGCTCAATACCTAGTAAATATGCAGACATTAGATAGTTGCTCACCACTAGGATCGCTAATATCGCCTCATTAGAGGCAATGCAAAATAGTACCGTCACAGTCTATTGTTTCTAGCACCCTCAAAACTCAAGCTTCGTGACTGTATATAGTAGACTGTATTATTGCTTTAGAAATCGCAAAATCATCGAACTCCTATAATGAAGGATAGCTCATTAAAACATGTCTGAATAAAGTTGTTAACATTATTTGTCCTGAATAATCTGATGTTTTCAACAGTATGAAATTATTCACACAGACAAAACAAAGGAGGATGAGGGATATTGAAACACTAGCTGAACGAGAAATAAAGTCAAAGATTCATAAACAGTGGTCTAATTTCTCGCTTTAGGTGGAAATACCGATATTGATATAGTAGAATTGGTAATGTTCAACCGCGGAGTTACGAAGGAGCTCTCTGTATAAGAATATTTGCTCGATGTCATTGCATTTAAAGGAAATACAAAAGAAGATGAGTTTTCCAAGCATGAAGAAAATTTATGGAAGAAATGAAACCGAAAATAAAGCAACTTGTATCTGTAGTAACATAAGGGACTCGAAATACGATTTTAAAAATGTTTACTAGATGGACTAACGTGTTATTAAGACATCTGGAAATAAATGATAACATGAAACATTGCCATGGTAAAACACACCAGACTGGCTTAGATTCATTTAAAATTCTCTCCATAGAAAAAATAATAACTTATGTGTAGTTCTATTATAGATCGCCTGCCACTACTCTACATAGTTGCTATGTTTGGCTCTATATTCAATATATTTCGGAACACTAAATTGTTTTCTCAACGAAAACTTGTAATATCTGAACAAAGATCGTGACTAGCAATCGAAAATTTACGAGTTGTATTAAGAGTGGCAATTTGTGATTTATTTTCCTAAGTTGTTGTAGCACAGTAAAAATAAAGGTGAAATAAACTATAATATATCCATCTATAAATTAATATTGTGTAGTCTACGTCAGGTGATTTGGTTGAGAGTCCGCCACTGGGATTCGAACGGAGTGCTCTGTACTCCTCGATTGATACAGTATCTATCAGTCTTAATCGTACAGGAGAAAATATATAACCACTTTGATGATAAAAGACACATAAAATGAAGGTATTATATTTCTCTTTGAAAATTCTGTTCAGTAGCATTATGAATACAAATAAAACAAAAAAATAAATTCCTTATGTACCGTAAACATGTAAATAAACAAAATTTAACAAAATACATAATTTCTCTACCTATCATTTATATTCGTACACTTAGTAACAAAATTAAATAACTATACAGAAATAACATGAACAATTGCGTTCTAATACCAGGTTGCATATCCGCTAGCTTTGATCACTGCCTGGCACCTTCTCTGCATGGAATTTACCAATCTTTTACATTGTTGCGGAGTGAACTTTCACCATTCTTCTAGCACAACAATTTTGACGTGTTCTTCAGAAGAAACTGTATTTTTATGTACATTTTCCTTAAGTCTGGACCACAAATGCTCGATGGGATTCAGATCGGGTGATTGAGGAGGAGTATGGAGTTGTTTCGGGACGTTCCATAGCAACCAGTGTTTGTTCATTTCGGCCGTATGTTTGCTGTCGTCTTGTTGGAAAAAATAGACGGGCGGCAAACCCATTTTTTATTGCACTTTCCTTGCCGTTATTTTTCAAGATGTTGTTGTAGACACTTTGTCTATAATTCCATAAATGAAGTCGATGTCACCCACGCCTTTCGAGGACATACAGCCCCAAACCATTATGTAGCCACTTCCATGTTTCACAGTGGGAAGAGTGTCATCCACTTTGTCGGCCTCATTCTACTTTCTCCACACTCTATGGGCACCATCGGATCTGAAAAGATTAATCTTGGTCTCATCCGACCAAATAACACTGTCCCAAAATTCTTGTTCCTTATTAACATGCAAATTTAATTCTTAGAGCTCGATTTTCCTACTCAGAAAGGGACTTTTCCTTATCCTTCTACCACGAAATCCATATTTATATATAGGACACCTCGCACCGTTGATTCACTATCAGTCTTCCTTGCGGATTTTGTCACGACAGGACGTAGTTTCGGCACACTTAACCGTGGATTCGATTTTATCTGTCTTATTATAAAACGTTCTTCCTTCTCATTTAGTATTCTTTCATTTGGTTTCCTCTTCTGATTTGCAGTAGATCCACGGTATTTGAATTTATTAATCACGTATTGTACCGTGGAATGTCTTTTATTTACTATATCGCCTATTTTCCCTAAAGAATAGCGTTTAAGAGCCAGTCTAACTATCGTCTCCTTCAGCTCGACACTTATTTCCTTCGACTTGCCCATTTTGAACAGAACTGACTGCTGAAGCAAAACAAGCCCTAGAACACGCGGTAATGCACACTCGCTGTTACCATTAAGGCACGGCACCCCCAAATAAGTCAACGTTACGCAAGTGTACGAATATGAATGACATACAGTTTTACTTTCAAAGTAAAGTTTTTATTAATAATTTTGTTAATTAGGGCTTAAAATGAAAACTGGTTGTAAATTAACGTTCCAACAAATGGGTTTTAAAGCATGATACACTACTATTATTATATGAGTATAATTATTTTGTACATAAGGTTGTATTAATAGTTTAAATTAGATATGTACGAATAAGAATGATAGACACTGCATTTCATCTTAAGTATTGCGGCTTGCGTCCAGTGATGTCATAGTGAGTACATATTTGCCGACGGCTGCTATGATCACTCGAACATAACGTTGGCTAGAACGATGTTAATAGAGTTTTCCTAGTATGTTTTATATCGGATTAACAACTTTGAAATTAAATATTTCAATTCTTTCTTTTAATAAATAAGTGTTGGTTATTTTACTAGACCATCATCTTGCATATTTCTGTAAATGTTCATATGTATAACTTAACTATCGACACAAGCGGAACATATGAGATATCGGAATATTAAGTTAATGTATTTGTATATAAAAGTTTACTCCCTCTTTCAGAACTCGATGGATCCTGCTATTAGAAGAATTTATTTAGAACGGGTAGCTACAAATAAAAATGGACTACCACGTACCTCAACAGATGGTTTCTTACGAATGTGCAAAAACAGTAAATACGCCTTTCTTACCGCAAAATCAATGGTAAGAAGATGGGCAAGAATGTCACCATGCAATGTAGTCCAAATTCCACAAGCATGTTACAAGGCGCCATTCGCAATTCCTATCAAGAAGAGGAGTCCATACAAATCATTTCTAAATCGTATGTAAGTATAATTTTATTTTCGATTTAATTCATTGTTGTCAAACGCAAATTAAATTCAACGAAATATGTAAAGGTACGGTTGAAGAAAATGTGTTCAAAATAGTCGTATAGGCCTAGGCTACTAGTTAGGCCTATAGGTTTTGATGATTACGAAGTAATTGTGATTTTATTCGCACATACAGCTTATAGTCAAAACGGTTCACAGCTTCGTAACGTCTCACCATTTGTACATCATTCAAAACAAATTTTCTGTTTTGATTATTAAGTTTTATATTTTCTATTCAAAGTGTTTGGTGCATGCCTAGAAGTTCAAGAGACCTGGGTTTGATTTCATGCAATGAATGGAGTGTTATATCCTTTATAATTTAATTAGCATTGTGTATGTAAATTAGGATTGTGTTTGTGTCATGTACAGTATGTCGTCTTATATTATCTTAATATTGGTCTTGCATCATAGCTTTTAGTGAATACCGCACGGATTAAGCGTTCTGATTTCGAAAGTAAACGAATTAGGGCGTTTATCAGTTGCGCGCACGGAAGTTTTTACCTGAATTTTGTGCATCACATGTGCACTGTGGTTACTACTGAGTACTCATTAGTTGCGCGCAGTTATTATATTTTCGCAATATTTTCCTTCCCATTTTATAGAGACTTAGGATTACACTGACAAACAAATGTTTACTTTTTGCCTTGCTCCGAAATAAAAATAGGTGAATATTACTTTAGCGTCAGTCTGAAAAAGGCCATCCTTGTACTCGAGAAGCTAGAATTAGGTCCATTATGAGGTCATTTAACTCCGATTGTGAAATCATATGGGGCTCATTGGATTCTATAAACTCATAATCTGAGTCAGAAATGATGGAAGGTCTAGATTCAGGGGAAGAGTTCGATTCTTCGTCCAAGGTCCATTTTTCAAATAGTTTAGATATCGGAAGAGAATCGTCGTGCTTAATATGTCTTATGGCTGAGGGCAAATTTGAATATATGATGGAGTGTTGATTTTTTAGGTAAAGCCTGAAACTTTTGTTAAACAAAAATAACAATCTGTGACATAGTCTTTTTGTTGTCTCCATACCATCGGAATAGCAAATGGTATCAAAGGATGACAGCCGTTTCCATCCAGTCAAATAACGAGAACATTTACTACAACATGTATGAGATGAACATTTTTGTCTTGATCACCTAATTTGCATTTAAAATACAGTTCGTATGCTTTCTCAATCACAGGTGAAATAGCTTTTCTTTGAGGTTTAGTTGCATATTCACTACACACATTTCAAAACACGTTCGGAGAATTTATACACCGCCGGCGCGACATTATGTCAATGTTGGCACAAAGACTGATGCTTTAAATAATAAACTGTGTTATTAATTAATTACTTACACACTAACACTCTTTATATAAAAACTACGTTACTAATTAATGACTTAAACACTACCACTCTTGTACATTTACGATCGTATATGTAATAACATAACGCGAGCGTAGACTTCACCTTGAACTGTTGTGAAATTTATTCAACACAAAGGATCAATATCTGTTTATTTATTAGAAATACAAAAGAACAAGTCAAAAACCATAAGAAACTGGAAATTGGTCATAAACTCATAAAATGCATTAGCTTTTGTTTTGGTTTACAACCCCCAACCACCGCCAGATGTTTCCTGGGAGAACATTTACGTAAAAGTGAAATCATAGTATATCTTAAAAACCTTATGATACGAAGAAAAGAGATCCATTTTCGTATTCAGCGCACACCAAACCATAACGGACACATTGTTTTAAGTAGGAGAAAAATTCTTGTTGTTCAGTATTTTTTTAGTAGGTTACTTTACGACGCTTTATCAACATCTTAGGTTATTTAGCGTCTGAATGAGATGAAGGTGATAATGCCGGTGAAATAAGTCCTGGGTCCAACACCGAAAGTTACCCAGCATTTGC
This sequence comes from Periplaneta americana, assembly GCF_040183065.1. Lineage (NCBI taxonomy): Eukaryota > Metazoa > Arthropoda > Insecta > Blattodea > Blattidae > Periplaneta > Periplaneta americana. The sequence goes on from NC_091117.1 coordinate 143,291,504, forward strand.
TCATATTGGGTTGAGAGAAAACCCCGGAAAAAACCCTCAACCAGGTAACTTGCCCCGACCGGGAATCGAACCCCGGCCACCTGGTTTCGCGGCCAGACGCAATGACCGTTACTCCACAGGTGTGGACTATTCAGTGTTATCTGCACATTATTGGCAGGTATGGTTACGTACGATGAAGTTGGTACTCGTCAAAGGAATAAAAATGATCGTACCATGAAGTTGGTACTTGTCAAAGGAAATACAATTTTTATCAATGATTATGTATTCATATTCTGTTATAATAGTAGGAAACGCTCTTTAAAAATAAATTCTAGTAATGTACTCATGCTATTTTATTAAGGAGTTTTTATACTGTTTCCGTTTTATATTTGTAGTATTCATCCTGGGAATATTAACTCTGCCATTCATTTTAACATACGTACTAGTTTGTGTGTGAATGATAGCGTCAACGAATTCATAAATATGTGGATGTGCAGAGTTAAAATTAACAGAAAATTCCTTATGAAACTCTTCGCATGCTTTTGTGGTTCCGTTAGAAGTAATTGTATCCGAAGCCCAAATGTCGGGAGGCAATAATGAATCAGATGCAATGAAATTCTTTATTAAATAATCTGTAAAATTTGTCACATTTTCATAGATTGGTTGAATGATAATCATATTCTCAACAATAGCATTTCGATTTCTTCCAGAACGAGAAATGTAGGCCAAACATCCAGTGACGCCATTTACCTATTTCACTGTTATTTTTGTACTCTGAAGAAAGACCCAAATTATGAATTTTCCGCTACCATGCCGGGGTCAAATGAAATCTACAACCTAAGAGTGTAATATGGCTACACTTTATCTACTGTTTTGTGAATGGATACTTCGAAATCTGCTATGGCATGTGCAAGTTGAAACTTACATTTCATATTACCACAAATCCTGAGCAGAATGCCAGTAGAATATACCAGAGACCGGCAAACCCTCTTTCAGGCCAGCCCATACCCGTTTTACTTAGTGAGTGGGCTAACGCTACCGCTCGCCTGCCTTCAACCTTCCTTCACAAGCAGACAGGCAGTGTCGTTGCACGTAACATCAAACAGTCCTATTAATGACCCGGAAGGACTGTTGTGTTTTGCCGAACTGCGCCAGATTGTGCTGCTTTCAGATGCATGATAAATATCAACCAAGTCATTCAAACTTGATAGGAAGCCTACAGATATAGACAAACTACTGAAAACTTAATTTGTTTTCTTCTGAAACGCACCATTAATAAATGCAAAGAAAATTACTTCTGATCAACATAATATCCATTATATGCCAACAGTTATTATAAATTACTTGCACTTTCCTTTTCATCATACTGTACTAATATAAATTTAATGCGAACCCTTCAAATTTTCAGCTTCATAAATAAAATGAAATCTGACCCTCAGAAGTTAAATAGCAAATCAATATTCTGAAGAACCAAAACGTTTTTATATTTTACAGGTCTTCATGAGGCTTTTAATTGTTAATAAGGAAAAAGTAAAAATGGAATATTTTCCTATAATAGTTGTATTCATAGTAAATATCAACATCTTCTCCCTTTCCTTCCCCTTCACCTCCCCTCCTCCGTCCTTCCCCTCCCCTTTTCCCTATCCTTTCCTTTCCTTCCCTCTTCTCCTTACCCATTCCTTTTCCCTTCCCTTTCATCCCCTCCCAATTCCTCCCCTCCCCCTACTAGGAAAAGAGTACATTTTATTGATAAAGAACTGATTGGTTTTTAGCAGTGAATCCTGCTTTATGCAGGATGTGCAGCTTGTCTTAATCACACCTCAGTGAAAAGACTCAACTTACATTTTCGTTAACCTTTTCACGCATTACATCGCATTCTTCAGTGCAATAGATTTTTGCTCCCTGGATATCTTAAAGAAATAGATTTTAAGTTGTACTATGACAACAAAGGAGTATAATAATTTATATGAAACGATGTATTTATAAACTATACTGCGCTCAATAATGTCTGACAGAAGTTTATATTACCGACATAGAAGAGGGAGAGTGATACTTGCTAATCAAGCAATGGCAGAGGTCATATTTCTGACTTACCTTGAAGTTGGGTGGAGGTAGAATGCTTCAGACCGTTCAACTTCAAAATATTGCTGGAATGTGACCTTTGTCATTGGTTGATTTTCAATTATTCCTCTCCCTTCCTTTGCCGGTAATGTTTACTTCGCCTGTCAAACATTATGTAACGCAGTATAGTAAGAACAATGCTGCTTCTTAATAATAGACGGAAGGATATAATTAATATTGAACTTACTAAATAAAACTGAAATGTTAGAGCAGAATTTTTAATTAACTTTGAAATTAAACTTCTTTTTTAATGCTGTGTAACAGAATTTACAATAGTATTGAAACTTTCTACAGACTAGTCTGTGCATAGTCATCAGTACAAAATCATGCAACGTAGAAATTTGGAATATCTAGCGACATCACTTATTTGAATTGGATTAGAATTAGGTGAAATAAAATATATCGATAATACGAAACCGTAAGGACATTTAAACGAACAGCCAATTCAAGTAATATTAAGCGGTAAGACAGATTACAGCAGTAAAATGTTTGGAAATATTAAAACATTTTTTTTTCCCTACATTACTGTATCTTGTCCAATAATGGAAATTGGTATGTGTAAAACACTGTAATTCTGCTATATGGAAAAAATATTTTAACAATTTTAAAGACATTATTAACGTATTTTTTTAATTGAAAATGGTGGCAGGTCACTGTGCAGTAATGAAGTATTTCCCTAATAACTCGTAAACTTTTTAACTTCATGTTCTCTCTCTCTTATTTTACTGTTGAAACTAATGTTTAAAACATCATGCTCTTTCAACCACATTCCTTAATAAATAATATATATTTTTTATTTGTGTCTGGTCAAATATCACTGTTCGTTTCTAAGACAAGAGAAAAAAAGAAATATTTGTTAAGTAATGTAATTAAAGAGCATGACATTGTAAACATGTGTTTCAACAATAAAATAAAAGAGAGATAACCTCAAAAAGTTTATGAGTTATTAGGGAAACGCATCAACACTGCAAAGTGACCTGCCACCATTTTGAATTTTGAAAAAACAAATAAAAAATATATTTTTTTTTTAATCGTAAAACTATTTGTCTCATACAGGAGAAGGACAATGTTTTAAACATAATAATTTTCATTATTGTACAATATACAGTAATGGAGGAAGCAAATGTTGAATATTTCGACAATTTTACTGCTGTAAGCTGTACCTACCTTCTTAAAGGAGTAAATCTGTTCATCAGTAACTTATAGGACATTGACATGTTCTTCTTCAGCAACATTTTTAAATAAACGAGCGAAGAAACTTTCAAGTTTAGTTTTTACTGATACAAAGCATGTAAAAATAAATACTCCGATAATGATATTTCAAAATGGATTAGGTTGCAATGGTAGAAATTTTCCACTTTTTTTTGTTGTCAATAAAGTTTTTGCAAGCGAATTTCTCAGAATGACTGCTCCCTTACAAATTAAGTACCTAATTCTGATCATTTGTTTTTCAGTCTCCTGGACATTAAAAGTACCGGTGTTTACAAAGCAATTGATGACAGAACCTTTCCACTAGCAAATGAAGAGAAAGTCATCGGAAATTATGAACCTGTAACAATGGATGTTGTAATAATTATTTATGTATTGTGGGCAGTTGGATTACTGCTGTCTGTCTGTGTCTTACTTCTAGAATTTTTATTTCACAGATCGAAAACTATTTCCTATGAACGAAAATAACAAGGCTATCAATCTTTATATGTGTCCAGTTAATTTACTTAAAAATTCTGGACCTTCTCAAGGTCGAGAATCTTCGACGTGTTATCATTTTAAGTTCTGAGTTTCTCACCAACATATTAATGATATGGAACTTAATACGAGCACCGGTACGTGAAAATTTATGTTTTTATACAGGATTTCTCTTACAAAAACATACAGTATATATTTTTAACAAAAGAGAGAAAAGAAAGAATAATCCCAGATCTTGTACGATAAGTAATGGCAATCTCAGTAATCAGTTGAGTTAATATTACTCTAAATCTGGTTATGTTGCAATTTTAATTTAATTAGTCTGACCACATTCATGATTCACAACGGATAATTGGTACTTACTGGGCACGTACCGGTACTGTGAGTCACATAATATCCTTCCTCATCGGATTTCTTTGCAGTAGTGTTTTGCTCTTAGTGTGTTCAAATGTTCGCACATTTGCCATGTCGGAGAAGCAATCAACGAATTCATTACATTTCATCAAAATGTTGTGCAATTTACAAGGATACATAATTAAGCATTAAGATAGTCTATGGAGTTGAATCCATGAGTCATAAAGAAGTTTATGAATAATAAAAAAGACGTTTAAAATTGTTGCCGTGAAATTGTTGAGAGCGATTAACATTCTGTAGTAGCATAACCACAAAAGACAGTGGTTCTTTCTTCTATGAAAATTAACAAAATACATCATCATGAGTATAAGTATTTTATATATACAGGGTGTTTCAAAAATACTTTTACAAACATTGGGGGCATATTTCTCACACCAAAACAAGAAAAAAGTTCATATAAACTTGTGTCCGAAAATCCTTATTTGTTTAGTTATTACTGAAAGAACATAATGAAACATGTCAGATATTGTCAGCTTGGTAGCAAGTGTTGCAACTTTAATCAATTTATAAATTCATAACAAATGTTCAAAATGTTCTCCTGTAATAAACAAGTGTCCTTGGCAATACATAGCCATCTACGATACAGTGGGTGCATCAGCAGACTTGTATCGATAACATCATTCGATTATCTACCAAAATTAATATTATTATCCGTTACAAACTTAAGTTCAGTTGTTGCAATGCACCTCAGAAACGCGTTGAAAGTAAACTTTCATTGTTATGAGTTTCTATATAGATTAAATTTGAAACACTTGCTACCAAACTGACAATATCTATCCTATGTTTCATTATCTTCTTTCATTAATAAACTAAAGATTTTCGTACTTATGTTTAAATGAACTTTTTTTGTTTTGTTGTGAGGAACATGGCCCCAAGTTTTGTCAAAGTATTTCTGAAACACCCTGTACATATTTTTTTCTTTTTCATCATAGGCATAGCTATGTTTGCAGCTTTATAGGTTTATATATAAATATTCTCTAGCCTATTTTCTGATCATAAAATGCTACAAAGTAAATTAAAATGTAATAGGTATTTTTTTGTTCCCCTTCTCCCTTTTATGCTCTTTTATTGATATAAAACTTGCACTTGCTTCCTTGACATCATATATATATATATATATATATATATATATATATATATATATATTCATTGTTATTGAATTTAACGAGTGTTCATGATATTAAAAATGCTCTGATCTTTTTAATGTAATGTAATTTATATCCATCTCTTATGTGCTTAGGTTGGTTTTTAAGGGCTATGTAATGAAAATAATTCAAGAACATGTGAATCGATGTTTAATTTACATATATATATATATAGTTTCAGACTGAATAGAATAAAATAGAGCATCTATAATAAAATGTTGAAGTAATATAAAAATTAAGTATAAGGTAAGTGGGCCAAGTGAAGTCAGGCTAAGGTTTGCTTCGCTGGCATTCGGTTCTTTCTCAATTTGTCTTTTTCAAATTTAACACAATTAGAAATTTATTGATGAGAAAATGGTAAACATATAGCTTTGCTGTTAAATTGTATTATTTGTAATTAAAAATGTCGATAATTCAACAAAGGGATAATTGGCCTTATTAGGAACAAGAGTTCCAAATAAGGCCAGCTTTCAATTTCCATATTTTAGAAGTAAACAGAATTGATAAACTTTTCAAGCGATGGATCAAAAGATTGAATATTTATATATTTTATTTAATATAATAAAGAAAGCTGTAAGTCACTGAGAAAATAGTCTTTACACTATGAGTAACATAAAACCTTTCAAATTATACGAGAACTCAATCATTTCCACATTCTGGAAACTCATCAAATTATGCAATTTTCTGTTGCTTTGTGATTCCGACACAATGTCCATATAAGGTAAAGGTGCCTAATCCGTGATACCCCTAATCCCGTGAAAATTTCAATTGACTACCATGGAGTTGTGGTCTCTGACTTTTAAGTTTTTGAAATACCTAACAGATACCAGGAGATGTCTTCTTTTCAATTCTATTGACTATCCGCCTTTTGTATGGAAACAGTCGACTGCAGAAGCTTTTGTTCAGTGAAAGGTGGTTCACCAGTAAGTGTTTTTTTCTCTTGTGACCGCTCCTGAAGAAACATTTCATATTTGAAGTAAGAATTAATACAGCATTATAAAATGACATATTACTGTAGATTATAGTCAGCTGAATCAATGTGTATGATTATTTAAACATTGTGAGACAATAATATTGCTACAAGAGCTTTTGCATTTTCGGATTTATTTTCATATTTCTCCTTCCTGGCTCACTCGACCAGTGATTCCAACGCTAAATTGTGAAAATTAATGTCTATGAAAGAAAATAGTTCGTAGAAATAATAATAGAAATGAGTTATGGAAACATCAATTATAATTGTAACATACTAATAGGGCATACATTTTACTTAATTACTGCTGTTGTTAGGAATATAAATAATGAGAAATAATTGTGTCATAATCCAATTTATTCAAATTTAATGTTGTATTGAATTTAACTTTCCGTTTATTTTCTTTATAATATATTAATATGTAAGATGTATTCCTGAAGTTACACAAGTATTTTCTATGAAATTTGTCACTTAGGCCCTTTTTCCATTTTGTAATTTCTTGCTTAATCCATATGAAAACAATATAGGCCTAGAGTCATTCCACGTCAAATCGCACAAAATGATAAAAAATTTTCACCTTCATATTTCTGATTTCGTTTATCTTTTTTTTTACCAACTCTATGGGTCTAATCAAACAACAGGTGTATTTTTATGTCCTCCTTAGTCCACATGTTTTTAAAATATTACATGTTAAAATTCGTTAAAAATGTCGCACAATGCAACATTTAAAGCGTCATATTTCTGATGATATTGATATTAAAAATTTTCTGAAAAAAAAAATGCATGTAAAAGTATAAAGTACTGTATTTTATTAAATATTTACTAATTTATTTTAATGTACTTATTACAAATATTTTTTTAAAATTCAATTTTTAAAAGATATATATGAATATGAAATAGCTCTATTAAAATCTAAAAAAATACCTACTAGGTGCACTGACGTATTCTTAATAATTCCAGAAAAAATCAGAATGGGATCTCCAATAGTTTAATGGAAATTTAATTACTTATGACACAATGTGTAGCGGTCGGCGCAGCAGCAATGGACGGGAAGCGTTAAAGCGCGCTGGGAGGTTTATCAGCGATGGATGATTGACTGAACGTTGCAACATTACGGATCAAGTCACTCGAGGAAACACTGCTAATTTACTTATTATGATATCTACAAATAATTGCACATTATGCTTTTTTAATTTTTATTTCATTGACACTTTAAATTTTCATTCGCCTACCTTCTTTCTTGAAAGAAAAATGTTTTACTAAATCTTCAGTTTTTTACAACGGAATGAAAGAATGTAATTTTAATGTACCACTTATTGGTTTTAGATTATGGTATCTGGCCTGCAAATTTTCAGTGAGGTTTTTGTGCTTATTCAATGGAAAAAATATAAATGACACGTTAGAATTTTTTTTCTTGTGACCAATCAAACAATTTTTTTTTTTGGTGTTGTTATAGGATCTTGTATAGGCTAACTCTCGTGGCAAGTCTTTTAACAGTATCTCCAATGCCATCAAATGGACCTTTACCATGCGACGTTGCAAAGAAGTGTCATTCAGCACTAATTGCATAATCGTCTTCATGAAAGAATTATTTTTAAAATTCTTTTTCTTTTTTTTTTTATTGTGAACTTGATCCATTGGAACAGTAGATGATTTTTTTTTTCATATCGTTGAATTCTTGCTTTAAGAAATTGATTGCTTCGGATTGAAAAAAATGAAAGGGATCGGTGTCATGTTTCATGGTTTCTGAGATGACAATACTTTTGTAACGAATTTCTGTATCCCCTTTGAAATATATTACGAAAGTATTTATTTATTTATTTAAATATACATAATAAAGAATAGAATTACAAACAAGAGAAATAGAAATAAAATAATACAATCAATATAAAAAAGGAGATACAGTAGTATTAACAAAATTTGAGACCGAATGAGCAGCGCTCAATAAAGTGGGAAGTAAAATTAAAATTCTATTTTATTGTGGCTTGTTTCAATGCACACCTTGTATTGAATCATGTATTACAAATGAATAATTTTCAGAGAAGTCTGCAATTACTATGTAATTTTCAGGTTGTACATTTCTTTGCATTCCGTCAAAAATAAAATATGGCTGACTTTTGAAGGGATGACGATGCATCTTCTACATGAAAAACTTTACATGCCAGGGAGCCTTTTACTTTTTGAAACTTTTCACGGGGGTATCGCTTTTGTTGTAGATTTCTTTTCTTGATAGGGGATTCTATTGACATCAAACTATTGTTTAATTCCCCAGTATTAGTGATTTCTAGCACTGTATCCATAGAACTGTTAGAAGAAGAACTGGGATAATCATTTTCTCTGTCCGCACTTTCATTTGATTCATGTTTATTAATATCACCAGAACTACCGGCTTCATATATAATTTCACCTGACCTATCCGGAAATTGATTGATTTTTACTGAATGAATCACATATTTGCACATTCAAAGACTCCTTTACATTGAGCTTTATCATTTAATCGCGACTTACGCGTCTTAGTGTACTTTTCTTTTTAAAAGCGTGGTTAGGAAGGTCAAATGGATTTAAACACTTGTTATATATTACGTGATCTTTACCATCACTCATGTTGTATAGAAGTCACATCACTCCATGAAATTCAAACCCTGACTGATTATTTTTCTCTTCTATATTCTGTCTCCTGCCATCCGTTTACTGCCATAAAGTTTACTGCCATACCCAGTCTTGCTATTGTTAACACTTGGCTATATTACAATATAAACAAACAGTATTGTGAAGGGCTTCACCTCTTAGCTGAGCTGACAATAATAAAATAATTTTAGATAAGATATTTACTGTTCCTCAAGGTATTAATCATTTGATGATTAGTATGGTGACATTAGATCCAAAGGGGAATTTCGTAAAACTAGCCACGGGCAGACTTCTAGCCTATGGGTGCAAGCAGTTCATTAGCTGGGCATCGCGAGCGCGTTCATGCCTCCAGAAAATAAATTGCTACAAATGTATGGGTGCCGATCCCATATTTATGAATGCAGTAGTTTACAGATAATACATCAGCGAACAAGTCTACATTTTTTTCAGATTTTTAACTTGTCTATTTAATATAGTAATTTTGCTTTGAAAAAGAAATGATTAAAAAAATAGGCCAAAATTTAAATTTATTTGTGATAGGCCTAAAGTAATAAAAAGTGTTGTATTTAGTCTTTCAAATGCGCCAAACCGCAAATCTCAATTATATGTAAACACAGAGTTCCAAGTGAATTTATGTAAGAGTGCGCGCATGATTTGCGTAAATTCAAATAGTCATAACTACACAAATAATTAATAATTGTGAAAATAAAACAATACGGGTCTCCTTATTTGATGTCTGGAATTCATGAAAAAAAAATCCGACCATTTCCGAGAAGATCGTGTTTTATTGCTGTGCGATTTGACGTGGAATGACTCTATACCATGACTTCAAAGTGTTTTTCCAAATACACGTTTCTTTTCTGAGGAGTTAATGAGGATTATTTTAGTATCATGGAATTAGGATATCACTCACGGAATTAGGAAACCACTATCACGGAATTTGTATCCCTCTCACGGATTTAGGAGACACTGTATAACAATAAAGACTCATATTATATATCAAACTTGTGAAACTGTTGACACTGAATGTTGCAAAAACTGTAGCTAATGGTCCAAATAATGTCATTTAGGTGTTATTTGAAAGTTTTTAGCACAAGCTTGGCATAAATATAGACTTTATTAAAATATGTCACGGAATTAGGCAGCCTTACCCTACATATATCTGTGACAAGTTCCACAGAAAATCATATCTCTGATTACGTCCTCCTTACAAATAAATCAGTACCAGATTAAATAAATTAATTAATAAATTAATAATTAAATAAATAATTAAGTAAATTGGTAAGTAAACAAAAACAAATAAATACAAATAATTAATGCAAATAATTCAATAAATCGTGTGTTCCTAATAACGTTATCGCTTGGCCTTAAAAGGATTCATGCGTTTTGTTTGTTATATTTTGTTACGTAAACAATTCTAATTTAAATAATATTATCAAACTATTGTGAGATCTTGGAAATAGCTAAAATATAATGTAATAATACACATAACACACTACATTTTATGAAATATATCAGGAGATTTTAACAAAAACGCACTTCTCGCGCGTGATAGTATCAACACAATCAGACTCGGCCGCACAGCTTTCTTCCTATATGAATCCACTACAACTGACCATAAGCGAGTCGTTGATATGCCTTAACATTTAGCAGAGAATACGGATGAGGAAGATGCTACCTTTTATCACCAATATTTGACAGTTCTTCGTAAAACAGTAATTGAACTTATTAATCTACATGACCTTATTTGGCAGACTTACCTTATAAATGAACTAGTTAAATATGCTTGATTTAAATGTAAATTTCCAGTTGTAAAATAATCAAAAAGAAATAATTTGAAATAAGTCAATATAAGTTACAATTTAAGAGTGCACGCTGTGTCATAAATATGGAAGTTTCTATTTTGCTATTTCACATCATCTACAGATAAAATACTGTTCTTTTCACTATGAAATACCTTCCAGACGGCTTTTGTCTCCCTTTTTAGGTCACGAATCTTATCGGCCATACGACATTTCGATCAATACGAAATTACGGTACAACGATACTTCGGTAATGTGACGTTTCGGTATCACGAATATAACGGTCATCCGACTGTGTTGGCTGTATCCTAGCAGTATCCATAATTAGACTGTACTGTCTGTATCCTAGCAATGTACATCATTCTAATCAGGTTTAGAATCACTTTAATTCTCATTTCGTCACTACTTTTACAAAATATTGAGCAGCACATTAATCAATATAACGATCCTTCAGGTACAACTTACTAAGAGATGTTATTTCATCAAGAGACGCTTGGTATCCTATTCTGGAAGTACAAACACCCCACCATCCAGTAAACTACCATACACTTCGTCACCAGCCTATCTACTTTAACCTTTTCTACCACCTAACCTAATCGCTTCATTCATTGCACTTCACTATAGCACCGATATGAATCTGCAAGGCCTCTCAACTGGCGAGTTTTGGGCACACTATTTAGAAATTTTTAGAGCGTGAATGTGGCACAGTACTTCCAGCAATGGGGGCACAATCAAACCAAACGCTGCCAGTATCGAAGCTCAAAATAAGGAAATGTTATGGAATATCGACTTATCTCTAATAAATTACATTGTACTTTTTCTAATATTATGTTGGTGCTTTCAATTCTCTGTGCAGGAAAGGTTTAAAAATACAACTTTTTCCTTAGTATGTATTCCTTAATACTGAGTGTTTTTGTTGAAAGCCTAATATTAATTATTTAATACACTATGTCTGATGTAGATAGTTTTCTTTGTATTCTTTTCAATGGTGATCCATTAATTCATAGTGTTCTGCCCAAGGACAAGTATTTAACTGCAAACCCAGCATTCCCCAATCTTTCATATTTTCTGTCATCCTCTTTGTGTCCTTATATGATCCATATACTTTAATGTCGTCTATTATTTGATATGCCCCTAACTCCCGTTCACCATTTCTTCTAGTGCATCCTCAATGGTGATTATTGATTATTATTTTTTTTCAACTAATGGCAGGTACTTTTAAAAATGTATATTCAGCTTTGATGATGAAAAACAAATAAAGTAGCATTTAATAAATATTTTGGTCTTCTGTTACATCATTTGATAGCGAAAACATCTTATGACTATTTTGAAGCTAATATTTGGAATTAAAAAAAAAATTGAGAACTATAAATATATAATTGACAAATAATAATAGTCAAAGTCAATTGCTTTATATTGCTTTTATCCTCCAACTCATGATAAGCAACATTATTCTTTAAAAAATGTGCTTAAGGTGCTTTAGAGAGAAATGTCCTATCCCACTCACATAGTCTACTGTATCTCAATTACATATTTCTAGTAACATGTAAGAAAATAAACTTGTGATAATCCGATCTCATACATTAATTTAATTAACAGGGTTTAAAAAGAAATTTAGAAATCATCTCACCATTCCTGAGCTGTCACAAGGGACAAAGTGTACTTAAGCATACAATTGTTTAAAAGTTCATTAAACCATTGATTTTGTTTTGATAAATGAAACTCCTACAAGTACAGAGCTGCAAATACATTTTTATATTAGTGGAAACAGTGGGTGATCCGTTTGAGAATGGATAAAATAAAAACATCGTAAAATATTTGCTACTGAACTTTATTTGTTGAAACTTTGTGCTTACAACACTGAAAGATGGGAGATTCCTCAGAGCTCGACATGACCCCCATTGCGCACCCTGCATAATTCATAATGGTGACGTAATTCAGCCCATGTCTGTTGTAACATAATAGGGGTGATTTGTTGAAAAGCTTGAGTAATTTTTACTCTCAGATAATCAATGTTCCTGGGCTTCTTTGAAGAGACGATGTCTTTAACAAAACCTTACACGAAGAAAAAATCAGAGGGGGGTTAGATCTGGAGAGTTTGGGGGCCAAGCCAAGAGATAGCTGCTTCTCGTACTGGGTTTCGCCTGCGACCTCCTGCATGTTTTATTAACAAATAACCTGTTTCTACAAATGTTCGTTACCACAACATTATGGAATCGTATTGAGGTACATTATGCACACCATACTTACGTTGAAATTCCCTTTGAACTTTTAACACTCTCAAATTTAGCATACCAAAGAACACATTATGCCCGTTGGTGATATTTTGTAGTAGTAATTTTAATCATCTACGACTTTCATTTGTCCTTTCAGATTATGCATTGTTGATTGTAATATATGGAAACTCCCATCTTTTAATCATATTATAACCAGCAAATTTTTTTTCTACTAACATAATAGCTTTATAATAATAAATTAATATTATCCATACCCAAACGGATCAGACTGTATACCTAGTTTTAGAGAGAGAGGTAAGTATTACGAAAAAGTAAAGAGTGCTAATGAACTTAGTTTCATTTCGAATATAGGTGATGCTTTAGTAAGACTCTATTGAGGAAAGGGAATGTGTTCTCAATGGTTTTCAGTTTAATGTTAGTAGTATAGAAGTGAAGGCAACCCCAGGAGCTATGCAGGAGCTAGGCAGGAGCGAGGGGGCGTGGCATGTGACGTCACAGGTGGGCGTGGCAAGTGACGGCAGAAGTGGGCGTGGCCAAAGTATGACGTCATGAAGTGGGTGTGGCTTAAATTGTTACATCACAAAGGGGCGTAACTTAAAGTGTGACGTCATAAATTTGAAATTCACAGATGAAGTTAGTGCGTGACGTAATAATTTGTAATGCACATGTTGATACAAGTTTGTATAGTGGGGGAAGGGGGGTGAAATACACACGTTCATACATGTTTGAAAATCCCACCTTCTCAATGATGATGTGATTACATGTGCAAATATTATGCAAGCTCACATCCGGTGATTATCCGGCGATGCAATTGCTGAGTAATAACCTAGATAATATATAAAACAGATCAGCCAAGCTTATATTAAATTTGGACGCAACTGGAAAATAACGGACGCTATGCGTCGCTAGTGTCGAGAAATGAGCTTGCGATAACCAACACTAGATGGCAGAGTACATGAACAGCACATAGAGTAATACGACTGTGGGATGACTTTTTTACGTCATGCCACCTCCAAATTTCTTTCTCATTGTAATGTGAGGTTATGTTACAATAAGACTTTGATGTGTCGCTAAATTGTAGCATAGAGAAGCTTGTTTTACCCAAATTCATCAACACACATAGATGACATTTTGGTACATGGCTGATATAATGTTGTTTGCGTTCAATATATAATCTGTCATCATTTGATGTACGAAATCTAATCGTTTTTAATTTTCAGTATACAATACCTCCCTAGCAAAAATTATCACAGAATACTAAAAAGAGCAGATTCGTCTGCGTTTGTTGAATGCACATCATGATGCTCACGAAAAGGCACTAATTTATTTTGTGTGAACAAGATTACAGTTTTTGAATATGAAGGAAAAGCAGGTATCCCTCTTCCGAAATTTATCCGAAAGGGGAAGAATTACAACTCCCTCCCCCCAAACATGTTTCCTCTTTTCTAGGCCAATATGTTTTCATTTTACAGGTGTATTATATGATGCGATATGGAAGCAGATAAATAATAACTGTACGTTCCTCGTCCAAATTAAATTCAACGTGTTCATAACGTAGACCTGATATATTGCTTCATGTAGGCTACACAGCTGGCAGTGTTCTTTTTACGAATAAGCGGTCGTACTAATCATTTTCTTTTCATCTGAACTATTGCTAGAATATACGTTTGTGTTTTTATTTGCTCTGTATGTTGTTAAATAACTACTGAACATCGTCTTCGGTTAACAAATTATTCTAGTATTCGTTTTATATCAGTCTTACGGTACTGAATTATGTCCATAACGTGGGCGAGATATTATCAGGCTGGAAAATTCGCTCTGAATGCTTTTTTTACACAATTTTCTAATTTTCAGCAGATTTACGATACCCTGTGCGGTTTCTCTGCCAATGCAGAGTTAATTGCAATATACGGTAATTCTGTTATTTTCCTGACACTTTTATATCCGTTCTCATAAACGTACTGATTTAGATGCTTTAACCTACTGTAGGTATTTTGCTCTCTACAAATCATCGTTAGTCAAATGAAATAGCCTATAATATTTGTTTGTAACGAATTAGTAGACAACCTCAATCCCTCCTGACCGCCTCCCTTACGAATTTCTTTCTCACTTTAATCAAATTTACTTTATACTGGTCCTTAAATTACTGAAACTAGTGCTGAGGTAGTTACGGTGATTTCTGAAGTGAAAATCGTTCAATTTATAAGGGTGAAATCAAAAATAACTTTTGTAGCCTTTCCTTGTCCTTAATTGGAAATTTGAGTAACTTCATATGACAATATTTCTTCCTTCTTCTACAGTTAACATAATCGCAGATGGGCATTTCTAAATGAAGTTTGTTACACAGAAACCTTTGAGACAATATTGACAATTGAAGTTCTTTATATAGTTCATCTATAAGAGTTAAACTAGCGCTGAGGTAGCTTCCTTCATACTCAGCTTATTCACCTTGGATACATGAGTCTGTAATAGGTTAGGTTTGGTCAGTGCTGTCATGGTAATTTTTTTCTTGGCCATACACCCCACCCCTTGTTTTCTCCCTTGAAATATATTTTTCTCTCCTCTCTCTATTTCTCCAATTGTCATTTAATTATTTTGTTTAATATTAAAGAAGAAGTAAAGAAATTGTTTTGCTTTACAATTTAATTGTACAAGTTTGATTTAAAGAATACACCATATAGCACCACCATAGATGCACACTTGTCTCGATGAATCTTGGAGTGTATATTTGCAGCACTTCTTGTTTTTCAACCATTATTTTATATAATTCTGGATTCCAGTGCTGAAGAGGTGGAAAATTTTTTTTATGAACATCAAACAAAATAGGCGGTAGGTACAGTAGGAACAGGAAGAGATGAGCTAAGATCTGTATAGATCTCCACGTACAAAACATAGGCACCCATATGCCGTATGGCTCCTTACAGACAACATTTTCATTTCCCCATACGATTAATTAAAAAAAATTGTAGGTTCCATACGATATATGGCCTCGTGTGGCCTCCATGACAGCAGTGGGGTCAGTTAGTTTAGGCACTTTTACACCTTGCATATACAATCAAATGCATCTCCACAAAAAATTCCTTATAAATTGAACGGTTTTCACTTCAGAAATCACAGGAACCGCTTCACCCAGGTAAGTAATTAACATGCAAATCAAGATTTCAGGTATAACTCCCTGTAAAGTTGATTGACTTAAATTGTGGCTTTCTGTTAACGAACAGTGACGAGTATTATGCAAATCAAGATTTCAGGTATAACTCCCTGTAAAGTTGATTGACTTAAATTGTGGCTTTCTGTTAACGAACAGTGACGAGTATTATGCAAATCAAGATTTCAGGTATAACTCCCTGTAAAGTTTACAGGGAGTTATACCTGAAATCTTGATTTGCATAATACTCGTCACTGTTCGTTAACAGAAAGCCACAATTTAAGTCACACGGAGTTAGTGTGCACTCGAAGTTGGTTGCTTGACGGTTGTCAGCCCACTTTGAGGTCTGTGGATATAGATGGAAAAATTGGATCGGTGTCGGTTAGAGTTCCCGAGTAGCTCAGTGGTAGAGCGTTGGTACGTTAAACCAAAGGTCCCGGGTTCGATACCCGGCTCCGGAACAATTTTTCCCTCGAAATTATTCAAAGTAATTAACAGTTAATCATTTCAAAGCTCTTGTTATATTATGAAATAGCATCACAAAATGCTGTCAAAATAAATGTTCCCAGTGTTAAAATTACAGAGTGTAAATTTCGCTTAGGACAGTTTTTGCTCTGGAAAAATAAAGGAAACAAACAGTATATCAAACCAGCAGCTGAGACACAAAGCACCTGAAATTCGAAAGTGGTTAAAAATTTTTATATTTCGTTCTTTCTTATTTACCAGCAACAGAAGTACCTGTATCAGATTTTTTGCAGAGCTAATATCAGAGGCCCCTCCTATTAGAGAATGTTTTGAATATTATTATATTCTGGAAAACTACATTGGCACATCAACCTCCCCTCCCTCGCCTGAATTCTGGGCTGAAGCACGAAAATTTCGAAACGTACAAACTACAGATGCGGCAGAATATTACCACAGTGGTCTTCAGCAAGAATTTTGTAAGACATATCCAAATATCTTCATGGTCATTATATGTATTAAAATAAAACATATACTACATGTGAAGTACCTACTAAAAATGAGAGAAATAGAAATGGGAAGGACAATAAAAAAAGTGGAATGGACAAACACTAACAAACTATTCATCTTGAATCAGAATGAACAATAGGACACTTTTTTCGGTGTTAGTGGTATAGAATATGAAATTAAGTTGCATCAATAAGTTTTTCGAGTTTAGCATTACTTTAAGCATTTATTGTCCCCCTGTTGGAAAGATGGAATTACTTTGTTTGAAACTTGATGAAATTTTATTGTACCTTAACTCAATTTATTAAGGTACAATAAAATTCAAAATAATAACTGCAGGCCATTTTAAAATAAATCTGTTGGATGTAAATTATTTCTTAATTTATTAGGACCACAAAGGTATTGTTACAAGCGATAGACTGAATCACTTTTATCTTAATAATTTAATGTAGGATGATTATTTCAAGAATTGTTATGCTCTAAATTGTGAGGATATTTTAATACTTTTTTAAAATATAAATTTGGAATATGTTTCCAGTTAGTAAATTGTAATTCAGAGAGACAGAGGTCTCAAGCATATTTATTGACACATGTCAGAATTATTAAATATGAAAAAAAGAGTTCTTGCACTAACATACTGTTTATAAAGTAACCAAATCTTAAGAAATACAGTATATGTACTGGTATTCTATGTAAAGGCATAGGAGTGAATATAAATCTGTTTTAAGGAATTCCTATTTAATATTCCTGCTATAGGAACATGACAAAATAAATACAACGCAGCATGGAAGCTAATTCAACTCTTATCGAGTATTGTTGATGAGATGTGTTATGAAGGTAGACCGAATCATTCAATATAAATGTATAAATAGGACGAATAATAATAGATTAATATCAATGTATGTAGTATCAAAACTGAAAGCGGTAATTAGTCTATGAATGATGTCTTAACAAGTATAAATAAAATAGACTCTTGACAATAGACACACATTTGGCTTCAGTAATAACTAGGACTTCAAGGAATTTATGGTATCTCACCTGTCAGGCAAAACTCTGAATAGTCAGCATTGTCGAACTATAGAAGCGCTATTAAAAAGTATATTTTTTCCCCACCCATTACATATGATTGCTTTTTTCAAGTCCCGGTAATAACATTATTAAATTAATTATCCCACATATTTGGGTGGTGCCTTTCTTTGTTTCTGACATAATTTATGAGAGTTTCTCTTTTACACTTCAACAGAGAAATACAACTTTCAGTGGACAATGAACGTGTAACTCTAATGGAACTCTAAGAACCACAGCATTAATGCTTTCTTCTTTTCTTTCATGCCCTTTAGTTTTTGTTGCAGATAATATCATGCTATTGGATAATTATACATGCACCTTTCTAATAAAATTGGCATATATTTCACTGGTCTCAGAAGTAAAATTAAATTTATAATAGCTTCTCGGTGCAAAATATTTACTGAAAATTATTGTAGGATTTGAATAGAAATGTCACTTCTCAGGCAAGGTTATTCATGGATGACTGTATAATATAGAGAAAAAATTAGTGATAAATCTTATATCACCGCCTTGCAAAACTAGCTTGACATTATTGAAAACTGGACTACAACAAATAAAATTAAAATCAATGTGAGCAAAAGTAAATCAATATGTATCCTTCTGTAAAACACAAAATTAAATTCGTCTCATATACCAATTAAATGGATCACCAGAGTCACAAGTAAACACTTAGGTACTGTATATATTTTAGTAACAAACTGGTTGAAATAAGTCACTAATATTACAAGGATAGCCTGGAAAACACTACATTTCTTTATGAGTATTCTTAAGAAAGCTAACCGAAAGTCAAAAGAATTAATGTACATAACCCATGTTCGGTCCACTGCTGTGGAGTAATGGTAGGCACATCTGACCGTGAAATGAGTGGGCCCGGGTTCAAATCCTGATTGGGGCAAGTTACCTGGTTGAGGTTTTTTCGGAGGTTTTCCCCAATTGTAAGGCGAATGTCATGTAATCTATGGCGAATCCTCAACCTCATCTCGCCAAATATCATTTCAATATCATCAATCCCATCGAGGCTAAATAACCTAGTAGTTGATACAACATCGTTAAATAATCAATTTAAATAAGACGTCAGATAAGCAGAGGAAGTTACAAAAGCTTGTGGTGGCGAAGAATTTAAAGCGTCTGTGTTGTTAAAAAAAGGGAAGTACTACAAATGGCAGAAAAAGTGGATAGCCTATATTCATGTATTTGTTACGTGACATTACACAGGAGATATCACCACATATAGTTGTAAACAACCATGGATATTTTAAATCTGAAAGTGTACTTTAGTGTAATCAAGTGTTGCTTTGTATAATAAGAACTGTAGGCACAGTGTATACGGTAAATCTCTATATGCATTTGAAAAGATTAGTAATCAACTTGACAAAAATGTTCGTGTGTCACAATATAATTTGTAATATTTTATTTGTTAATGGCACTGTTATTTTTATTAGAGTATGCGATTTAGCAGTTACATGTACTACAGAAATGTCTTAATTGTTTCGAAAACAACTAAATGCATTTATGAAATTTGGCACAATAATATGAACATTTTCCATTTTGGTAATAAATTAAGTGGCAAGAAAATGTTCATGTGTCACACCATGTAATATTTCATATTTTTTACATTATTAATTATTCCTTTTCATTATGATTTTCTGTTTATATTTTGGAATGCTTACGTTAAAAAACAGTGATGTGTCTTTCATGAACTCCTAAGTATTTGATTAAATATCCTGTGATGATCATAGTTACTTCGAAAATGTTACGTGTGTGACTATGGAATGACCCATCAGTATTGTTAGTATTGTTACACATTACAAAACCTGAAACTGTTAGAATGGAATCAGGAGTAGTGACAAAAAATGTAATGTTGTAGGCCTACATCAACATGACTATTTTAATCCAGTTTCTAATAGTTTTTAAGGTTTGAAGGCCTTTTGAGGTAAACAGTATTGAACATGTGAGGGAAGGGCTATTCCTTGGTAATGTATTAGGCCTGTATATTTTATAATATTATTAACTATATATTGTTAAAGTACCTAGTAAATATCGTAATATGTATATTATATAATACTGTAAACGAGACAATATCACAGGCTGCAAACTAGATTATTCTTGTTTTTGTATAATTATACGAACATGTATGAAATAAACAAGACTACCATTGGTTAGGTTAGGATTACTTATATATTGTAATCAGGCTATATGCACAAATTTTCCAATATACTACTATCATAACTAAATAGGTAATGTTAACATTACTTTTCATACGTTTTTGTGGTGAAAGTTAAAATAATTCAAAGTAAAGTATAACAAAACTCCGACAACATTATAATTATTTATTTTTCAGTGTTTAGTCCCTTATTTCCCATTGTTCTTTGGATTTATCATTAGTGAAATATCAATTAACGGATAAATTATGTTACACACTCAGTTGATAATATAAATAATATTCACGAAAAATATATAAAAACAGAAGAGATAACGAATCATAATTTAGTCGACCGATAACTTTATAACATGGTCTACATATTCTATGTAGATTGGCTTTGCGCGAGACTCTGTATTGTATTCTATTCAATACTAAGGCGTACTTTATCTTATCTCTTCGCTTCGCCCACGTGACAACTATAATTAGAACTCCCTCGTCCCGAACTTGCCAAGGTCATATAGGCCAATAATATTTATCCATGGTCATCAGTTGTCGACAGTACATACCGTTGCTTATGAGAATATCTCGTAAGCAAGAAATAATCGATTTAGACCGACCAGACCGGTTCAGAGTTCGTGTCTCGTGATGTTGTTGGCCATTGTGCTATCTGTTGACGATTATTGAACTACATAAAGCCGGCCTCGACTGCAAACTCTCAAGCCTATATAAGAGAGATATCTGTTAGTATATATGATCTAGGGTAATTATAAAAACATGTTTTGGAAGCATATTGACCACCTGCAACGTGTTATATTACACAAATATTGCATGATGCAAATAATATGCAAGCTGTTAATTCACATCCGGTGATTGTCCAATTGCTGAGTAAAGAATTAATCTATCACACTTAAACACATACATTCTTTTTCTTATTATTATTAAGATTCTAATGTAATGGTAATTTAATTGATAAATAATAATGGGAATGGAAAATAGGGGGGTTGAGTGTTGGAAATTCGCAAGTGTAATTGGAGATTACATGTGCATATTCGCTATCAGCAATGTGTGCAAATATTACGCAAGGTTGCTGATTCACATCCGGCGATTGTTCTCGCAGCGTCTTATGTTACAGAATTATTGTATTGAATACATATGGATACTCGCTATCCGCTATGTATGCAAATATTATGCAAGCTCACATCCGGTGATTGTCCAATTGCTGAGTAAAGAATTCACTTGTAAATTAAACACATGCATTCTTATTATTATTATTATTATTATTATTATTATTATTATTATTATTATTATTATTATTACTATTATTATTATTATTAAGATTCTAATGTAATCTTCATTTAATTGATGGGGAATGGGTGTTGGGTGTTTGAAAATCGCAAGTGTAAATTGAAATTTGAATGGGGGGCATAAATGGTTGTACTTTAAGCCAATTGCTGATAAAAAAATTAATCTAGCACACTTGTAAATTAAACAGGATGTGGCTTACATCACGAAGGAGCATAACTTAAAGTGTAACATTATAAATGGCTATCTAAATGTGCAAGGTTAAAGTCTGATGTTATAAATTTGTAATTGAAGTTGGAAATGGGGGAAGGGGGGTAAAAATTTGAAATACACACGTTCATAGTGGCGTAACTTAAAGTGTGACGTCATAAATTTGTAATTGAAGTTGGAAATGGGGGAGGGGGATACAAATTTGAAATACACACGATCATAGTGGCGTAACTTAAAGTGTGACGTCATTCACAATTGCAGGTATGTAATTGAAGTTGGGGCGTAACGTAATAATTTGAATTACATATGTTCATACAAATTTGTATAGTTGGGGGCGGGGTGAAATACACAAGTTCATACATGTTTGAAATTTCACCTGCACAATGATGATGTGATTACACGTGCAAATATTATGTAAGCTCACATCCGGTGATTGTCCGGCAATGAAATTGCTGAGTGATGATAAAAAAATATTACACAAATATTGCATGATGCAAATAATATGCAAGCTGTTAATTCACATCCGGCGATTCTTCTCGCAGCGTCTTATGTTACACAAATATTGTATTGATTACAAGTGCATAAGCGCTATCTGCTATGTGTGCATTATTAAATTGAATATTAATTGCTACTTTGTGCTGTATTTTACAGAATGTGTGCTTTAACCATCAATACCATTTTTGACATACACTACTTCTGCTGTGAACGGCTCAAATAATATTGTATGATAGGTCCAATATATTGCACCTTTTCAATAATTACTTAAGTTTGTGCTCTCTATTCTTACGTGATATTTGATTAAGAGCAATCGCAGAACATGGCACTTTATTATTATTATTATTATTATTATTACTATTATTATTATTATTAGGGTTCCAATTTAATACATTTCGAAGTAACATTTATTGGATTGATTAATAATTTAATACATTTTGAAGTAACATACTGTATATTGGATTTATTTTAAGCCATACATTATTACCGAAAGTATGATTTAGAGCAGTTCGTAATACAGTAATTGTAGCAGAAAAATATGTGTTATGAGATTGAAATATACAAGTTCATACATGTTTGTAATTATAGTTGGAGTGGGGGATTTGAAATATACAAGTTCATTCATGTTTGTATGATGAATGATATAAAAGCTGAGGATATGAAAGCATGTCATGGATAGCACAATTATGGGAAACGATGTGGCGCTAGCCATCGATAATCCACTAATATTGAAAGAAGAAAGATATAAAGTACCATTTGAGGTAACGTACGCATATTTTCCAGATGTGAGAGATGCGTGGTTAAATGAACCATATGAAATAACACGCAAATACAATATAATAAATTCTGAGAAAATACACACTGAGGTGGTAAGAAAAATTTATGGTGCTAATCAGTTACATACGGATTGGTCATTGGTGTTGCCTTGTGGTAATACGGAAATGAGTTTTATAAATGCACCTTCAACACATGACGACACATATCACCGCAATATCTGTTTGGGTAACGGTGAACATCGCATTGAATGCACAGATCCCAAAGAGTCCAGCTTGCATGTGTGGCGGGAACTGTGTGATCCCAGCTGTCTTACTTACAAAGAGGTGAGTACAGTTTATGTTCCTTTTATTAATTGTAATAGTATGACATATTTAATGATGATATTTGTTATTTTGGTTTAGTGCAGAAATCAGAGATTGTTGCCATAAATGTCAAAGCGCCTAAAATGAGATTTTATCGAAAGAGATGTGATGAAGCTTGTCCCAACTACAAACCAGTAAGTGTTTCCCCCCCACATGAAGTATGTCTATATTTGTGACTCAAAATGGCTATATTTGTGATTGTTTTTGTTTAACAGAAGTCGGAAAGTGTGAAAATTGTTAAGGAGGAGGAGAAAAAACGAAAAAAGGAGGAAAAACATATTGTGGCGGGGGACATGCATTGAAACATGCAACAACTATAAAGCGGTGAGTGTATGTTTTGTGTTCTGACATTGAATGGTGATTATGTAGAGCATATACATGACTAACTTACATTATTGTTTTTAGAAGACAACTAAAAGAGGAGAAAAGAGGAAACATAGCGCATTGAAGGAGGAGGTGATGGATATTGAAGCCATTGTTCAACAATTGAGCGTATAGAAAATAGAAAATAAATGTGACATTTTCATACCGTACAGAAAAGTGGTTGTGATCAAGTGAGATGCAAGGACAAAAGATAATAATAATTGGTTGCTAAGACAATACATGTATGTAGTGTGCATAATATGAGAATAGTAATAATAAAGAATGAATTTAATGAGTTATTATTTCGGATGAACCTGAATTCCTTGTAATTTGGGATGTGAGAGTAACCTCACCCTAAGTCCTTGTCATTGTGGATTATGTCGAAAATCGTATTCTCAGCGGTGGATAATGGCATAATATTTATTTTTTATTTTAATTTAGATGATACTGCATTTCTAGCCATGGTTTGAGCTGAAGAAGGAGAAGAAGAAGAAGAAGAAGAAGAAGAAGAAGAAGAAGAAGAAGAAATAGCACAATTTAAATTCTCTGAGTGTAGAAAAAAGTGACCATGATGAAGATTGGTGAATGTTAAGCGTGATTATGAAGAATGTTCCAATTGTAATAAATGTTTTTCTGGAAATAGTATTGCACTGTAATTTTTTTCTGTATTAACCATCTATTTCCATCTCACATAATCAAAGGGTTGGGTTCGTTTAGAGTTCCAAATGGGGAATGGGTTATTAACCTATAAGACTTTCCTTTCAAATATTAGTAATCCTTTTCCAATATTAAGAATTGGTATATAGGTTTTCAAATATTAATAATTCTTAACAATTAGTTTATATGTTGAGATTATTCTAAACATATATGTTACAAGAATATAACATAATTCCAGTGGTAGCTTATTGATTTGGGAGTGGTGGATTTGAAATACACAAGTTCATTACATGTTTGTATGATAAAATCTGAGGATGATTTAGAGTCAAGGATATCACAATTGTGAGAATGTTAATGATTAAACTGAACCTAGTCATTGGGGATGGGGATGTACTTGGTAAAAGAAAATAATAAAAACATAAAATTATGCGCATATATTTATTCATAAAAAGAAATATAATGCACTGAGTATTGAAATATATTTTCAGTTAGTGAATCCCAATTGTGAAGATGTTTTCACCAAAATTGAAGAAATTTTACATTGTTTCTGCAATGATAGAAGCACATGTTCCTTTCCTTTTTAACATAAATAAATTAGGAAAATCCACTTCTTCCAAATTATACACATAACTGATGATTCGAAAATCGTATTCTCGTTGCGATAACGCAACAACATGTCGAAAATCGTATCCTCGTTGCGATAACGCAACAGCATGTCGAAAATCGTATTCTCGTTGCAATAACGCAACAACATGTCGAAAATCGTATTCTCGTTGCAATAACGCAACAACATGTCGAAAGTCGTATTCTCGTTGCAATAACGCAACAACATGTCGAAAGTCGTATTCTCGTTGCAATAACGCAACAACATGTCGAAAGTCGTATTCTCGTTGCAATAACGCAACAACATGTCGAAAATCGTATTCTCGTTGCAATAACGCAACAACATGTCGAAAATCGTATTCTCGTTGCAATAACGCAACAACATGTCGAAAGTCGTATTCTCGTTGCAATAACGCAACAACATGTCGAAAGTCGTATTCTCGTTGCAATAACGCAACAACATGTCGAAAATCGTATTCTCGTTGCGATGACGCAACAACATGTCGAAAGTCGTATTCTCGTTGCAATAACGCAACAACATGTCGAAAGTCGTATTCTCGTTGCAATAACGCAACAACATGTCGCAAATCGTATTCTCGTTGCGATGACGCAACAACATGTCGAAAATCGTATTCTCGTTGCGATGACGCAACAACATGTCGAAAGTCGTATTCTCGTTGCAATAACGCAACAACATGTGGAAAATCATATTCTCGTCGCGATAACGCAACAACCTGTCGAAAATCGTATCCTCGTCACGATAACGCAACAACATGTCGAAAATGGTATTCTCGTTGCGATAACGCAACAACATGTCGAAAGTCGTATTCTCGTTGCAATAACGCAACATGTCGAAAATCGTATTCTCGTTGCGATAATGCAACGACATGTCGAAATTCGTATACTTGTTGCGACAATGCAACAGCATGTCGAAGAAAATCCGCAACAACATGTCGAAAATCGTATTCTTGTTGCGATAATGCAACAACATGTCGAAAATGAGATTCTCTGCTGTTATATGTAATCGGGGAACAAGCTAGTCGCACACACGTTTTCTTTATAGAATACGATTTTCTTCGACATGTTGTTGCATTATCGCAACAAGATTACGATTTTCTTCGACATGTTGTTGCATTATCGCAACAAGAATACGATTTTCGACATGCTGTTGCACTAACGCAACGAGAATACGATTTTCGACATGTTGTTGCGTTATCGCGACGAGAATACGATTTTCGACAGGTTGTTGCGTTATCGCAACGAGAATACGATTTTCGACATGTTGTTGCGTTATCGCAACGAGAATACGAATTTCGACATGTTGTTGCGTTATTGTAACGAGAATACGACTTTCGACATGTTGTTGCGTTATCGCAACGGGAATACGATTTTCGACATGATGTTGCGTTATTCGCAACGAGGATACGATTTTCGACATGTTGCGTTATCGCAACGAGAATACGATTTTCGACATATTGTTGCGTTATCGCAACGAGAATACGATTTTCGACATGTTGTTTCGTTATCGCAACGAGAATACGATTTTCGACATGTTGTTGCGTTATCGCAACGAGAATACGATTTTCGAATCATCAGTTATGTGTATAATTTGGAAGAAGTGGTTTTCCTAATTTATTTATGTTAAAAAGAAAAGGAACATGTGCTTCTATCATTGCAGAAACAATGTAAAATTTCTTCAATTATGGTGAAAACATCATCACAATTGGGATTCACTAACTGAAAATATATTTCAATACTCAGTGCATTGTATTTCTTTTTATGAATAATTATATGCGCATAATTTTATGTTGTTACTATTTTCTTTTACCAAGCACATCCCCATCCCCAATGACTAGGTTCGGTTTAATCATTAACATTCTTACAATTGTGATATCCTTGACTCTAAATTATCCTCAGATTTTATCATACAAACATGTAATGAACTTGTGTATTTCAAATCCACCACTCCCAAATCAATAAGCTACCACTGGAATTATGTTATATTCTTGTAACATATATGTTTAGAATAATCTCAACATATAAACTAATTGTTAAGAATTATTAATATTTGAAAACCTATATACCAATTCTTAATATTGGAAAAGGATTACTAATATTTGAAAGGAAAGTCTTATAGGTTAATAACCCATTCCCCATTTGGAACTCTAAACGAACCCAACCCTTTGATTATGCGAGATGGAAATAGATGGTTAATACAGAAAAAAATTACAGTGCAGTACTATTTCCAGAAAAACATTTATTACAATTGGAACATTCTTCATAATCACGCTTAACATTCACCAATCTTCATCATGGTCACTTTTTTCTACACTCAGAGAATTTAAATTGTGCTATTTCTTCTTCTTCTTCTTCTTCTTCTTCTTCTTCTTCTTCTTCTCCTTCTTCTTCAGCTCAAACCATGGCTAGAAATGCAGTATCATCTAAATTAAAATAAAAAATAAATATTATGCCATTATCCACCGCTGAGAATACGATTTTCGACATAATCCACAATGACAAGGACTTAGGGTGAGGTTACTCTCCCATCCCCAATGATAAGGATTTCAGGTTCATCCGAAATAATAACTCATTAAATTCATTTTTTATTATTACTATTCTCATATTATGCACACTACATGCATGTATTGTCTTAACGACCAATTATTATTATCATCTTTTGTCCTTGCATCTCACTTGATCACAACCACTTTTCTGTATGGTATGAAAATGTCACATTTATTTTCTATTTTCTATACGCTCAATTGTTGAACAATGGCTTCAATATCCATCACCTCCTCCTTCAATACGCTATGTTTCCTCTTTTCTCCTCTTTTAGTTGTCTTCTGAAAACAATAATGTAAGTTAGTCATGTATATGCTCTACATAATCACTATTCAATATCAGAACACAAAACATACACTCACCGCTTTATAGTTGTTGCATGTTTCAATGCATGTCTCCCGCCACAATCTGTTTTTCCTCTTTTTTTCGTTTTTTCTCCTCCTCCTTAACAATTTTCACACTTTCCGACTTCTGTTAAACAAAAACAATCACAAATATAGCCATTTTGAGTCACAAATATAGACATACTTCATGTGGGGGGGGGAAACACTTACTGGTTTGTAGTTGGGACAAGTTTCATCACATCTCTTCCGATAAAATCTCATTTTAGGCGCTTTGACATTCATGGCAACAATCTCTGGTTTCTGCACAAAACCAAAATAACAAATATCATCATTAAATATATCATAATATTATAATTAATAAAAGGAACATAAACTGTACTCACCTCTTTGTAAGTAAGACACCTGGGATCACACAGTTCCCGCCACACATGCAAGCTGGACTCTTTGGGATCTGTGCATTCAATGCGATGTTCACCGTTACGCAAACAGATATTGCGGTGATATGTGTCGTCATGTGTTGAAGGTGCATTTATAAAACTTATTTCCGTATTACCACAAGGCAACACCAATGACCAATCCGTATGTAACTGATTAGCACCATAAATTTTTCTTACCACCTCAGTGTGTATTTTCTCAGAATTTATTACATTGTATTTGCGTGTTATTTCATATGGTTCATTTAACCACGCATCTCTCACATCTGGAAAATATGCGTACGTTACCTCAAATGGTACTTTATATCTTTCTTCTTTCAATATTAGTGGATTATCGATGGCTAGCGCCACATCGTTTCCCATAATTGTGCTATCCATGACATGCTTTCATATCCTCAGCTTTTATATCATTCATCATACAAACATGTATGAACTTGTATATTTCAAATCCCCCACTCCAACTATAATTACAAACATGTATGAACTTGTATATTTCAATCTCATAACACATATTTATCTGCTACAATTACTGTATTACGAACTGCTCTAAATCATACTTTCGGTAATAATGTATGGCTTAAAATAAATCCAATATACAGTATGTTACTTCAAAATGTATTAAAGTATTAATCAATCCAATAAATGTTACTTCGAAATGTATTAAATTGGAATCCTAATAATAATAATAATAATAATGATAATAATAATAATAATAATAATAATAATAATAATAATAATAATAATAATAATAAAGTGCCATGTTCTGCGATTGCTCTTAATCAAATATCACGTAAGAATAGAGAGCACAAACTTAAGTAATTATTGAAAAGGTGCAATATATTGGACCTATCATACAATATTATTTGAGCCGTTCACAGCAGAAGTAGTGTAGGTCAAAAATGGTATTGATGGTTAAAGTACACATTCTGTAAAATACAGCACAAAGTAGCAATTAATATTCAATTTAATAATGCACACATAGCAGATAGCACTTATGCACTTGTAATCAATACAATATTTGTGTAACATAAGACGCTGCGAGAACAATCGCCGGATGTGAATTAACAGCTTGCATATTATTTGCATCATGCAATATTTGTGTAATATTTTTTTATCATCACTCAGCAATTTCATCACCGGACAATCACCGGATGTGAGCTTGCATAATATTTGCACGTGTAATCACATCATCATTGTGCAGGTGAAATTTCAAACATGTATGAACTTGTGTATTTCACCCCCCCCCAACTATACAAATTTGTATGAACATATGTAATTCAAATTATTACGTTACGCCCCAACTTCAATTACATAGCTGCACTTGTCAATGACGTCACACTTTAAGTTACGCCATAATGATCATGTGTATTTCAAATTTTTACCCCCCCTTCCCACATTTCCAACTTCAATTACAAATTTATAACGTCAGACTTTAACCTTGCGCATTTAGATAGCTATTTATGACGTTACACTTTAAGTTACGCCCCTTCGTGATGTAAGCCACATCCTGTTTAATTTACAAGTGTGCTAGATTAATTTTTTTATCAGAAATTGGCTTAAAGTACAACCATTTATGCCCCCCATTCCAATTTCAATTTACATTTGCGAATTTCCAACACCCAACACCCATTCCCTATCAATTAAAGGAAGATTACATTAGAATCTTAATAATAACAATAATAATAATAATATTAATAATAATAATAATAATAATAATAATAATAATAATAATAATAGGAAGAAGAAGAAAGTATGTGTTTAACTGACAAGTGAATCCTTTACTCAGCAATTGGACAATCACCGGATGTGAGCTTGCATAATATTTGCATACATAGCAGATAGCGAGTATGCATATGTATTCAATACAATATTTGTGTAACATAAGACACTGCGAGACTAATCGCCGGATGTGAATCAGTAACCTTGCATAATATTTGCACACATAGCAGATAGCGAATATACACATGTAATCTCCAATTACACTTGCGAATTTCCAACACCCAACCCCCCCATTTCCATTCCCCATTACTATTTATCAATTAAATTACCATTACATTAGAATCTTAATAATAATAAGGAAAAGAATGTATGTGTTTAAGTGTGATAGATTATTTCTTAACTCAGCAATTGGACAATCACCGGATGTGAATTAACAGCTTGCATATTATTTGCATCATGCAATATTTGTGTAATATAACACGTTGCAGATGGTCAATATGCTTCCAAAACATGTTTTTATCATTACTCAGCAAATGCGTCGCCGGATAATCACCGGGTGTGAGCTTGCATAATATTTGCACATGTAATCACATCATCATTGAGAAGGTGGGATTTTCAAACATGTATGATCTTGTGTCTTTCCCCCCCCTCCCCCACTATACAAAGTTGTATGAACATGTGCATTTCAAATAATTACGTCACGCACCTAATTCATCTGTGAATTTCAAATTTATGACGTCACACTTTAAGTTACGCCCCTTTGTGACGTAATACTTTAAGCCACACCCACTTCATTACGTCATAATTTGGCCACGCCCACTTCTGACGTCACTTGCCACGCCCACCTGTGTCGTCACATGCCACGCCCCCTCGCTCCTGCCTAGCTCCTGCATAGCTCCTGGGGTTGCCGTCATTTCTATACTACTAATGTTCAACCAATATATTCATATCGATAATGTCACTGTGCCTCCAAAATTCGCTATATGCATTTAAACAGATTTTTTAGGAGAAAGAGAAAAGAAATCACTTTGAATTTCCTTAATTTTTAACGCTACTTTCGGTATAATTTAATCATTTTTCCTATAATGTTTGAAATTATAGGCATTAAAAGTGCCAATGCCTTTTTGTTCTACAGGAAAACCTGTTTAAATGCCCATAGGGGATTTTGGAGGCGAGCGACGATCTTAAACCAAAATGTAGTAAACGGATAGTGGTTAGGCCTAAACATTATGTCTACGCGCTTTTTCGGGGAGTAATATGGAAAATATGAGAGGAGGAGGTGGTAATATGGGACAGTCTTTTCCCACAGTATCTAATTTGAAAACAATGAAGT
Organism: Periplaneta americana; assembly: GCF_040183065.1. Classification (NCBI taxonomy): domain Eukaryota; kingdom Metazoa; phylum Arthropoda; class Insecta; order Blattodea; family Blattidae; genus Periplaneta; species Periplaneta americana. Next base: position 143,322,975 of record NC_091117.1, read on the forward strand.
TAAAAATGAGATTTGAGGTGATCCCTTATAGGAATATAATTTCTCCTTATGTGTACAAAGTTATAACATGATTATATCAAGAAATCATGTGTTATGTTTCAGAGTTCTCATTTCGCGTAATTGGACTTCCAGAAAATAAGGCTGCAATATGGGATAGACAAACTGCCCCCGTAAATTCTAAAAATTAAGCCTGGAATCACATAAAATACTTAAGACATGGACACTGGTAACACATGAGACACAGAATTCATACCGAAGACAATGTTTTTATAGTTATTTCAAAAATATGAATTTCTCCGTTTTCCGCAGGTGAAAGCTCTGGTTTTGTTCTCGGAAGCTTTCATGCACGTTTATCAGTACCTTACACACAAATTAGAAGGTTCTAAGACTTTAGTTTTGCCCTGAAAATCTATGTTGTAATACAGTATGAGACAACCCTGTCCCATAACACTACCACTCATGCCATAGCATAAAACCTTGAATAAATTTAATTTACAGTGGCATTTGATTTCCGTGAGGCTGCGCATTATAAATCTATACCTCGTACTCTTTTTACGCAAAAATGAGAATTCCTGTACCAACCCGAATCTGCCTAGCGGAACTGTATGGTACCACAGGTACATATAGTAGTTTCCAGTCGCTGTGTTAGCAACAATGATTATTTTCACAATTTCTCATTGTTTAATTTACTCACTGACATTCCAGTCCTTGTTAGGAAAAAATAATTTTGAAGTTATTTGGCTTGGTATGCGTAGTGGCGTTCGGTAATTTTATACATTTTCTTGAATCACTCAATGTTGATATCTGTTTGAAGTAAATATTTGAATACATTCAATTAGGATTATAATTTTGAATAAATTCTGATTTCATATATTGGAAAAGGCTTATAGTAAAGCATTCAATTCATATATTCACTATAAATATATGAACTGTCAAATATATATGACGTAGAGTTAGTCTGGCACCGTATGGTACCACTAGGCAGATGCCATAGCATTTTGTAAGGAATCTATTTTTTCTCATTATAGCATTCATGTTGATAATTTATTATGGTTCCTGGGACATAACACTTACTGAAGCTGTAAGAATTATAGGTTTTTACAGTATAATAATCTAAGTACTATCTAATTGAGCCACCAGACGTCACAGTGAGTTCTGATGAAGATTATAGAGAGGAAGTACAGGTGGTTTACTTGATAATCTATTAGGAAATAAATTTTATTACGGTGAAAGGCATATGAATTATCTAACTACGATGAAGGATAGTGATGTGACAAATAAAGAAGAGTAATCCGTGGCGCTACAGCCCGTGAAGGGCTTAGACCGACCGGCCGGCTGCTGGCCTCACGTCCACATGCCGAAGCAGAGGTGGACGATCATCCAACCAGAATGGAGGTATCGTGTGGTTAGCACGATGATCCCCCCAGCCGTTATAGCTGGCATTCGCAACTGGATTTCGCTACCTATCGTAGCTCCCCAAGTGCATCACGATGCTGGATGGGCACCGGTCCCATACACTGACCGAAGACAAATAAAGAAAGTTATAAGAAATAAGAAAACATAAAGAAAACTTTTACTTTGAAGAATCGAAAGAGGTTTGAGTCTAATAATGAAGATGAGATGAGGACAAGTAGTTCAATTTCGTGCTCACAAAATACAGAAGGAAAGCGTAACCGAGAAGGAAACAATTAAACTCACACGAAAACCAACTTCAGAGATACATGATGAACATCCTCCTTCTAACAGTAGCATTTTTCCTCTAGTTGGCTATACATTTTATAGAGGAAAATAGCCTACAGTGTTATTTGAAATATTCTTTGACTGTAATGTTATTGATTTTATTTTGTAACAGAAACCCAGCGTTATGCTTTATTTCTAAATGCACAAGATTTACAAATAACAGCTGAAGAAATGAAGTCCTTAATCGGAATTCTTCTCTTGAATGGCTACAATTTTTTAACCTAGCAGATGCTACCAGTAAAATGCTCTGGAGACGCAATGAATTAGTTTACAATTGCATATGGTGTGATCGATTTGAAAAAATCGTGCGATTTGTCCATTGTGCCGACAATGCCAAATTTTAGATCGGCAAGACAAAATGTGTATGCTCCGACTCTGGTAAATCTGGTGAAGGAGAGATTTATGAAAAATTACATTCTGGCATAATGTCTGAATTTTGATGAATGTATGATTCCGTATAGACGTCATCCTGCAAACACTTCATCAGGGGAAAGGTTCGGCTTCAATTATGGTGCCTAAACATTGTTTATGGGCATATCTGATATCTTTTGAAATATTCCAAGGGAAGAGGGTCAGTGCAAATGATCACTTTGAATTTGATTATGGTAAATGTGCAGCACCTCTCGTTGAAATGCTCGACAACTTACCACATGATATGAAGAGCCTACCCTTCCGACTGTACGTACTTTGATAACCTGCGAGGACTAGCTGGCTGTCCTCGTATACTCACACAATGCATTAAGAGTGTAGTGGGATGTAGTAAAATGTTTTGAAAAATTATATGTAAAATCTTAGGAAGTGTAACTAAACCAAGGAGCACTGAGGTGCGAACCCTTGCTATTTGTAAAAGCTAGCTCCACTGCCCTGTTATTATCATATAAGAAATAAAATAATAAAAGATAGTGAATGATATAGTGAAGTTTTTCTGTCATACCAATAAAAAACGACTTAAAATGATGAAGTCTGAAGAAAAGAAAACTTGCACCCGTATCTGCCAAGCGTACCGTATGATACCACCCCTTATCTTTGAAAGTAGATGATTTTAAACAAAACCGAGTTTAATTCTATAATAAGGACGTATGTTTGAACAAATGTTAGAGAAATTACAATAATCGCCACATGTCAGAAAACCAGGCAGATTAGGGTTAATTTGTTCCTGCGTAACATCCGATAAAAACACCCTTTTAAAATTAACGTAATGAACATTACTCCCGCACATGTACAACTCTTATTCGATGGACTTACTGTATCCCATTGCAGACAAAGACTAACCGAGGAAGAAAATATGCCACAGTACGTAACACATAGCGACACTATTTTCCGAAAAACTGTCAGGTCCCATTTTACAATCCCGTCCCATATTACCACCACCTCCTCCTCCTCTAGTAATAGCATCTGTAATACCGATTGGACTATAATAATAATAATAATAATAATAATAATAATAATAATAATAATAATATAATAATAAACTTGGTATAACGGATGATTGTAATATCGATAGCGCTGTATTACATGAGATGTAGTTCCGATTTTTGCCACAACCGGTCTTGATGTCGCTTCAATAATGTGTCGAATAATAGGGGAGAGTTGCCTAATTTGTACCATTTTACACATTTAATTTTTTCTAATTTTAACTGACAACTGTTGAATTATTTCTATAGTGACATCTTAATTCCTAGTATGTTGGGAGGATTTTCCTAAAAAGAAAAGTTTAGAGCAATTCCACGAAAATGTCATACTGAGGTGAATTTCTTGAAATTGATGTAGGAGTATTTTTGTTGAAGAAATATGTTTCTTTATACTTTAAATCGCCTTATTTCGTAAGATAATGTTTAAAATACTCTTTCTTTTAGTCTATAACTTACTGCAGATCTTGTCATATTCCAAATGCTTAAAAAACACGTGTAGATACTTATGTTTCGTGTCACAATTTGGACACGTAAATTTGTTTTATTTCGAGCCGTCTTTTTTGTATACTATATTTTGGTCTTTCCTTGAAGTAAATATGTAATTAGTTGAAGTATCCTAAGATCCTAAATAACTTAAAATCATTATAATTATTTGTACTGTAAGTTACGGTCAGTCCGTCACAAGAAACATACAAAAACTCTTCCACACAGCACAATAATTGGCAGATTAAAATTTCCTTTGGTATTCTGCGTTATTACTACATGACCAATAAAAAATATTAGAACATTTTCTTCTAAAGTGATTTCGTTTTCCGCAGCGGCATTGTGAGTGACTGACATGTCGCGCTCTCAGCTGTTATGCTGTTCATTCTCACAGCGTACTTAGTTACTTGGAAGGCCTTGGTGAAGTTATACGTGAACTGGTGATAAGTGTGCAGTAATTATACCTGAAAAAAAGCAAAATGAGATTCAGGCAGCTCATTGGAACAATAAGCAGGTCTCAACATTTACTGCTGTTGCCTGGTTTAAACAGGAAGGTGACAGGGAAGTTCAGAAGAAATCCTCTGCATTAGTGTCAGATTATGTAGCACATGACAAATAGGCTATGCAGTGAATGTTGTTTATGAAAAATGTTTTCGGAAATTTTGGCGATTCTTCCGAACATTGAGGTGGTAAAAATATTTTCAGATATAGCAGCGAGTCATTTTAAACAGAAGTAAACATTGAGCAATGTGACATTGCTTGCTCGCATATTTGAATTTAACATAGAATGGAACTTCTTTCAGTCACATCATGGCAAAGGGGCTGTGGATGTGATTGGAGGCGATGGCATGGATGCCTGCGAAATCGGGGAAGAAGATACAAAGCGCTACAGAATTTTGTAACATTGTGAGCAATAAAAACATCCAAATTATTGTTAAGGAGGTAGCACAGATTGAGATAGACGAAGGAAAAAAGTATCTCGAAAAACGATTTGAACATCTTGCAACTATTCCGGCATCTCATGGAGTTCATTACGTGAAAGTATTAGATCCCTATGTTGTAGAATATGTACAACTGTCTTGTGAACAATCAGTGCGAAAGGTCCACAGGTTCCGTGTGTGAAAAGAAACTAAAGTTTGTTCACTAACAAGTGACATATTGACAGTGTTCCGGCCGTACATACTTGTTAGACTAAATAAGTGAGTCAACGAGTGCCGTGGAGTGCTTCTATGTGTTTAATTCCAATGGTTCAAATTCAATCTAAAAGTAGAACTCAACATTCTAATCTATTATTATGAACATAATATATAACAGCCATAGGCATGGGAAATATAAACTGTAATCTGCGTCACCTTATCGTAATCGATAAGGAGGTCAGTGCCAGATTATTAGGAACGCGCTTGAATAACGTAACATACGGTCTTACGCTGGGGAATTGATGCCATATAGAGTGATAAGCGCTGTCAAGGTTGCTGTGACAGTCTTATAGTCCTAAAATTAAACACCAATGCATATGGCTTGTATATACAGTATTTAATCACAGAGAAAGAACTATATATGTTAAGTAGGCCTATGTAATTCTTGTATGTGCATTAATATGTGTCATTTAAGATGCATGGTTAAGCAAACTAATTTTTGTATTCTGGAAAACATATTAACCGAGCGGGCTAGCGGAGTGGTAGAGGGCTGGCCTTGCATTCGGGAGGTCCGGGGTTCGATTCCAGGGGCCGGCAATCCTAACTGAGGTTTTTCATGGTTTCCTCAGTTATTTCCAGGCAAATGCCGGGATTGTACCTCTGAAAGTCCGGCCTTATGTGTGAGTGAATGTTGTGTAATGTCTTCAATGTTTGTGTTGTATCGGAGCTGATCCCTCGTCCGGGGAGGCCCTCCATGTCCTTGTGTGGTCAAAAAAGTATGTATGTGATCCATAGATTAATTCCTCTCCCGACAGGTCGCGGCCCTGTAAGGCCCGTGTGGCGTGGGTCGTGTAAATGAACCTACAAGGGAGAGGTTAAACTCAGGGAAAGAAAGAAAGAAAGAAAGAAAGAAAGAAAGAAAGAAAGAAAGAAAGAAAGAAAACATATTATTCATTTAAATTAATCGTTATGTTAATTTACTACTTATTTTGTACTATTTACGGTTCTGTAAGTGCAACTTCATTTTATAATTCAGAGATGTCAGTCAGTTACAGAATGAGGTCAGTCTGTTACACATCACTTTTTCGGCCATAACTCCATTACTAATCGTGGTTTGGAGGTCGTTTTCAACTTAAACTGAAGATTACAATTTCCTTTCCGAACTATATTTTGAAAAATTGTATCAGCAATGACAATTCAGAGAAATCTGTGGAGAACCATGTTCACCCGAAGAGAGAGTTGACATTTATGTCAGTCTGTTACACACACTTTGGACGTAAATAAATAGTATACTTTTCCTATTAAAGACGTTTATTTTTATATGTATCTTAAGTGTACACTTCCCTCTATAAAATCCTGCGGTGACACAGTCTAATTTCAACCCATTATACAATTTAGGCAAACATTTTGCTGTCAAAGTGTACTGTAAATGTCAGTCAGTTACACATGGAATTGCTCTTTATTTCAAGTTAACATAAAGTCATTATGTGCAGTTTTCTAAATGTCTGCAATAAGTACAAATTAGGGAACTGGTTTCCTAAATTGTACCATTGGTTCCTAAATTGTACCACATACATCAGGGCATCTAAGTTCTTGCTGTGGATGGTGAGTCCATCAAGCAGCAGCAATAGGCTACTGGCCTTTCTTTGGTAGGACGGACGGAGGAAATGAAATATTGCATCCATTTGACGAACAATTCAGAGTTGATGTAGCCAGTTTCTGAAACTGTAATAATAATGCCCGGTGGAGCACCAACAGACAAATCATTACTCATCTTGTGCCTCTTGAAAATAATCATGGGAGGAACATATTGACCAGATGTACTGGCACAACATACCATCGTTGTACACTCTTCTTTCTCCGCTCGATATCACACACAGTTGTTTCTTGCCTTTCCTCACTACGGTTTTCTGTGTCTTCTTCTGCACTGTGGAGAAGCCACTTTTGTCTACATTGAAAATTCTAGTGAATTCCGATTTGTATCTCTCACTAATGTTTTCCGGCAGATCAAGAATTCATAGACACGTTCCTTGTTGAACCATTTTCTCTCGAGCCATGGATGTTGCCTCTGGCTACCTACAAGACAATTTGGGATGCCTCTTCAGATAAGCTGTGCATAATACCATTCTTCAATGCTTGGTCCTTTTCACGATTGAAATTATGTGACAGTACATTTCTCTGAGCTATATCAAAAGCAAGTTTCCCAACATCTGTTGAAGTTAATCCAGACAATCTTTTCTTCGAACTCTAGAATGTGATTTTCAAGTTCATTTTCAATTTCTGCCGAAAATACTGTGATTCTTCTAAACGATTTCACATCTCCATTAGCAACTACGTTTTTGTTCTTCGAATTCTTAGTATTGTAGGTTTAGGCACATTGTACATTCGGGCACATCCATTTATTCCATGATCGCCATTCATATATTCAAAAACAGGAAGACTTACTGCATCCTGTAATCACGTCCCACATAAGCTTCTTGCCAATTTGGAATTAATGTAAAATGCAATTATAATTTCTTACAAAGGAAGAAACTTAAAAAAGCCAAAATATGAAACGTGGAAATTATTCGATTAAATTCTAAATGCATATTTAGTGTGTTTTTGCTATTTTTATGTCGCAGTAATTGTTATTATTTGTAATTATTTGTAATGAACGTCTGACTATTTTAAATTCAGAATTGAATGTGTTTTATTTCCTAAACATAAAATTACAATATTATATTCATATTGAAATGATTAGAAGTTAATAAATTATAATGCTGGTTTAAATTAGGTATTTTTTTCTTCATACGTCACTATAATTTCAAACATTTATAATGAAAGTTCCCTATATTGTACCAGTACATTATAGGAAACTGAAGCCGGTACAAAATACGCAACCTCGCCATGTTTTCTTTATTAAATTCGGTTTCTAACAGAAGTCTGTAACCTAATGACAATTACAATATATAAATGTAGATTAAAAAAATATATAGCATTGTGGACTTCCACGTAAGTTTCGGAAGTAATTGTTGTAGCCATGTAGCGCAAAAACTAGATTGAAACAACGTAAATAGTAATATACGTTACAAGAGCGGTATGTTGACGTTTTCATGGTCGACGAAAAGATTGAAAAAGCGAAACGTAGTTGAGCTTTTTTAATTTCCGAGAACATGAAAACAAACATACCGCTCGTGTATCGTACATTATTTTGTGCGAAGATCGTTTATTACAAACCTGAAAGACGAATTTCTAATTAGTTGCAATGAAATCTCCATGTTGGTTTCTGTTTAATGACGGCAATTTCGGAACAGCAAAATATCTTTCTTCAACATTGTTGCTATAAAATGTTTTCTGTGTTTATTATACTCCAGCAGGCCGTGATATATGTCTGTCTCTTTTTTTCCCCCAGTCTATAAATGCGAACATAAAACAAACGGTAAGGTTATGTAATGATTTATTTTTCATTTCAATATTTTAACAAAATTATTTATAGCAAAGCACGTTTTCTCCTATACGACTATTTCAAGCTATACAATTAGCATGAGCAGGCGCCACTCACAATTATCAGTTTTTACTAAGTCTTACGAAGTTTGAAATAGAAACACTTTTCAAACACAGTGAAAATGAGAGATTGTGCAGCACTTCTATTTCTGTATTTGAGTGCCGTTCCATTAGGGATCGGAAATCAGTTCTCTTTTGATTCGTTTCACGTAATTAAATCTGTGGCAATAAAATATTCATCAATTGTCCACGTTTTATTTACCACAGAACAAAAAGGTAAGGTTTTCCATTTCACATGATGACATTAAGACTGTAGCAATGAAATGTACCTACAGTCGCTCCAAAAAAAAATTAAGCGCACTCTTGACAGCGCATATGACAGACTTCCGACGCTGCGTTCACACGAGCACGTTTTATGCATTTCAGTTTATATGTTAACCGGAATTACTTGTATATGCAAGAAAGAGCTCAGTAAATTTCCTTACGATTCTTGTCACTATTGTATGTGGAATGGGTTGTGAGCTGGATATATTTCATTAAATAAATTCGTCGCCTTTCGATGAGGTCGTTGCCTGTCTCCATAGCCAACCATAATATTAAAATTAGAATTCTTAATCCTCTCTCTCGACATCAGATAGGATTATTAAACGCACTAGATGTCACATTTAATCCCTTAAGTAAGATGATTCTGTATCAATAAACATGATTCCATGGACATATAGAAAGTACAGTCAAATCATAGTAAACTGAAGAAGCGTTTTACTCGTATTATTTGTTAGACTTACACTTTTCTGATGTCTTGATTTAGTAACAATAAATTTGTACAGACGTATGTAGTGTGGGGACTTTTTGAAAAGCTCATAATGAGCATTATTCGAAAATATACAAATATATTGGATATTCCATTTAAAATAAGACAGTTGGAGTTACTTCTGGTTTTACTTTTGTTTAAACCGGAAGTAGAAAAAAATCGGAAATAAAATAAAATTATCGACTTCTTAGTATACAACTATCCCCACACACAGACTTTCAAATCACTGAACCACATGCATTAAAAGTTATTTAGGCGGTGCGGGACTTTTAACTAACCCTGTATACACAGGATGATTCACGAAGATTGTGCAATACTCTAGGATGTGATTTCTGACATCATTCTGAAGAAAAAATTGTATATTTGCATGTGTCCAATTTTGGATAGTTTCGGATAAAATCAAGTTTCTTTCTTCCGTAACACGCATTCTTGTGAACTCTCACTGCTTGGTCGTCTGGAGCTGTATGTGTTACAGCACAGCTGATAGCAGCGACACAAAATCTCGTGACATGAGGATTAGAGATAACGCAGCACCGGTACAACGTATCTACCCAGTATCCGAACAATGAAAGTCAGAGAATGCAGCGCGCGCAGTTCACACTCGGCGGCTGCGTGTATGCTGCAGAAAGTGGGTTCTTTGAAAACCGACTTTAATACAGATTTTTCAGGTGAGTACTAACGTGTACAACCAGTACCAGTGTTGTAAATAGTTTAAATGCTTAAACCTTCATAATATCTATGTTTATAACAGGCACCGGTGTGGCTCAGTCGGTTAAGGCGCTTGCCTGCCGGTCTGAATTTGCGCTCGGGCGCGGGTTCGATCCCCGCTTGGGGTCATTACGTAATTGGGTTTTTTCCGTGGTTTTCACCAACTGTAAGGTGAATGCCAGGTAATCTATGGCGAATCTTCGCCTCATGTTGCCAAATACCACCTCACTATCACCAATCTCATCGACGTTAAAAAACTTTTAGTTGAGACAGCGTCGTTAAATAACTAATTAAAAATCTATGTTTATGTTTAACATTGAAGTGGGTGTAAATCAATTAAAAAAAATATGACATATATTTATATGAAGTTTCTCATCAGAATAATGCCAGAAATCAGAACCTAGATTATTGCAAAATCTTCGTTAATCACTCTCTAATTAGGCAACAGTAATTTGTATATGATAGGTAAATGACTATGGATAAAAGAATACTTAAATTCAAAGATGTAATTTTTTATATTCAAGGAAGAGAGTTTAAACCCGGTAAGCCTCCTTGCGTACGCCCCTGGGTTCACTGTTTTTAAATGTTATTAAAACATTCCATTAGAACACACAAAAGAAATCTGCTCATTTTTATAATAAACAGTATCCTGTTGTGTTTATATAACTAACTGCATTGAAATCGAAATATATCTTATAATTTATTGAGTTGTAATAAACTGAACAATGTACGTAACATTATTTTCCTTTCAATTCCTCAAATTAAATAAAATTAATATACAAACTTCAACCTATCTTGTAGAAAGATACCTACTTAATGAATTAAAAACTTAAGTATAAAAGTAATCGACTTAACGCAAAAAAATATTCATGAAACATCTGTACCTAAGTTCCTAAATCGGTGCTCTTTTATCGGTTGGGATTAATTTCGCTGATAGTATGCTGATATTAGAGAATTGGCTTTATGACAGGACTTTTCAAACTTTTCTAGGCCGTGCCGCATTTCACATGTCACATATCCCATGCGATGCCCTTCACCATATATATATATATATATATATATATATATATAAATCTCTCCAGATTCGATATAATGTTATTTTTTAAAAGAAAATAGTCATTTATATAAATGATATATTTTTAAATGTAAAAAAAAATAGGATACTTTAATTATGTAAACGTGTTGAAAATTTGCATGTTGTGTTTCATTATGCATTATAAATTCATTAACTTAGAAAGCATGATGGAATATTCAGATTGTCAATTTCTATAAATGAATACAATATAATATTTTATTACTCAGTCAATGACAAATCAATTGATTTGTCATTGACTGAGTAATAAAATATTATATTGTATTCATTATAAATTCAGTTCCTCCTTGTAGTCGTGACGCCCCAGACAAAGACCGACAAATTAAGTAGACATTATAATTAACTACAATAAATTTTCTTATTCCTCCTGATTTCCAAAGAGACCCCATACAACTGTTAACAAAAGCCCATACTTAAAGTACTTTAATTCAATATAGGCATACTCAATACTTTTTTTTCCAGACTTGGTGGAGGTCGAGGCACATTTTGTGAATATGCTGAAGTCGATAACTGCGAATGCAATATTCACAGCAGCACCAATGGCTGATAGAGTGATACAAATACTCAACGAGTCTTCGTGTGCTCCTCTGTTTATTATACCTAACGGAACGTCAACATTTCAGTCTCATTTACAGGACGTAAGTTTTTCTTGAAACATTAAAAATGGGAACTTAAACAATAATACACATAATCAATGAAAGAACTATAATACTGGACTAAAATTACCCTTGACCCTAATGCTTAATGAAGCAAACGCCCTTAAACCGGAAAAATTTGAACTCATATTTATTTATATAAAACTCTGCTAAATCCGCAGTACGGATAATTCCGTAGTAGTGCATAATGATTTTACTGCGGCTTTACAATAGCGTGAACGTAAGTTTTGAGAGGCTGTCAACAGGAGGCATGTCCTCTGCACTGCTATAGAAAAAAATCAAGGATATTGGTCGACACCTCGGCAGTACAATGAAACATCGTAAGTTGGCTGTTTTTCGTGTTTCGCTACACAGCTGTGAAGAAAGTGAGCATTGTTGCATATAAATTATTCCTGTTATGTTATTTTCATAATGTATTTCATAATTATTTACTACTGCGGAATTAGCGAAGTCCTATTGCGGATTTATCCTCACTGTTGCGGAATTACCCGAGTTCTTTTTCAACTCAAATTATGTAAAACTAAATATATTTGCATTTTAATAGGTCTCTTTATCTCATTTGGTAATGAAAGGTTTCGTCCATGTCTAGATAACTTGATAATATTTTTCAATAAACCTTTTTATAAAATTATGATAGATTTACTTCTTAATATTGCGGAATTAGCCGAGTCTCCTCTACAAACTCCATTAAAATTTTCAATGTCAACTGAATTTCAGTAAAATATTGCACTAAAGGAATACTGGAAGCTCATTTCATATAAAGTATTACGAAGAGCCATCCTGACAACAAAAAAAGTAGATGAAGTGTAATAAATTTTTTTGGCATGAAACGTCTCTTCTGAATCTCCAATCTTGGAAAAATTGTAAATTTTTGGCATTAAATGCTTTTCTGTAAAATCTGACGTCACTCGTGGTACCACGGAAGAAGAAAACTAGTCACCTTTTTACATAATCCATGGCCTGCTATATTGCAGTAGAAATTAGCACCACAATAATTCCTAATTCTTGTATTAATATTGTGTTTGCTATCTGGTTTGTATCAACTATGTTACCTACTTCACTCAATTCTTATAGATACTAAACAAGTAGAAAATGAATAACGTTCAATTTACACTCTATTATGCAGGCAATAATCACAGGAATATAGAGAGTGAGTATATATTTCTACACAAGTATTAAATAAAATTGGATTACACAACAGTATTCAAGAAGTACCTACGCCTATAGTGTCTTATTTTATTACTTTAATTTCAATATCCAGCACTTACTTTATATAAGTGTGTCTAAATTTATTGTAAGTCAACGGGTAAAAGGTGGGGATGTCGACTTTTAAACAATTCTCAGGAAATCAATTTTAAAATTTGAAAGTCTTTTATTCCGAAAATAATACTGATAATTTAACCAGCAGTTATTCGGTAACTGAGAACTTTCTTCCCCCTTTCTAAGTGTAGAATGAATACACTTCATATGAAGTATATAAGCGAATGGAAATCTGAATTTTGCCTGAATGTAGACACTTTTTTTCCCTGGACTCTTCGTATAATAGCTCTTGTCCCTATACTTATTCAAATAGTCGTAACCATGCACTAATGCTTTAAAATGGAGTTTTTCAGTGAAAACCAGAAGTCTGTATATATGTCCATAATTATTTTTTTACGTAGCCTTAAATGCTCAATTTATTAGGGGAAAATTTTCGTAACTATTAATTTTTTAAAATTAGATAAATGAAATCTCTTGTACAAATTTACTTAGCATATAGCTACTCAAGTGACGGCATAAAAATAATTTTAAAGTGTTGTGTAAAGTGAGACTGGGTTGATTTTTTTTTTTAATTTTGAAGAAGGGAGGGGGGAAGGCACCACCAAAATAACTTACCCCACCACATACGACAGAAAACCCCGAAACTGAAGCAAGAGGAGCTGATACAGTAGTGGTTCACACGCAGACGAAGTGACACAAATCAGTGACGAAACGGTACAGTCTGCTTTATGAGGTATATTACCTTTTTAATAATTCTAAGAGTTTTAAAGTTTTTACGTTTTTATGAAGTTTTATATTTTAAGGAAAAAGTGTCTTTTTCATAGAATATTTATTCAATAATATGTAGTGTGCGCTAAATAGTGTGGATCTACTGGTTAGATTCAACTGGAATAGCCGAAACTCGTCGAACTCCGTTTCCGGGCGTAGTCAAGGTAGGCCAATAAGGTTCCCTACCAGTTGAGTTGTTGGATGCCATGTAGTTTGACACGTTTATTGCTCTGTGAGCGGTTCATTGTGTGATGTGCAATATGATGACAATTTAATATAATTTAAAACAAAGTCTAATTACTTACGACAGTTATCTGAAGAGAAATGGATATTTACAAGTACTACAAGACGAAATGTCGTGCATTATACGAAGTGTTCTGAATACACAAAGATGAATAAGGGAAATGTTATGTTTTATTTAACGACGCTCGCAACTGCAGAGGTTATATCAGCTTCGCCGGATGTGCCGGAATTTTGTCCCGCAGGAGTTCTTTTACATGCCAGTAAATCTACTGACATGAGCCTGTCGCATTTAAGCACAATTAAATGCCATCGACCTGGCCCGGGATCGAACCCACAACCTTGGGCATAGAAGGCCAGCGCTATGCCAACTCGCCAACCAGGTCGACGATGAGTAAGGGATTTTAGGATTTTTGAACTCCTGCATCGCCGAAACGAACTCTAAGTGAATATCATGTGTGAACTACTCTTAAACACAAAGTATAAAGTGACTTAAAGGACTTAAAGACAATATTTGTTTAGCGAATTTTGCAATACAGCAAAATTAATTTAATGGAGCTTTCCACAAAGTTTTGAACAGTATTGATACATGTTTAAGGGCGAGAGTGATTATTTCGATTGCTTATAGTAACAGTGAATATCTTTTCATTAAGTATTGTAATAATAAAAGCGTCGTGATTAAATTAATCCAGTAAAGTAAGTTCGCAGCATAAACAAAAACTTGGTTACTATGAAAACATGGACAGCAGATGAACCAAAAAAAAAAAAACGCTACTAATTAATGCACCATTCAAATATTAGGCCTATAATAATGATGATAATAATAATAATAATAATAATAATAATAATAATAATATTCGAATGGCGCAGCGCTTTTCCAATAGAAAACACTTTCAGACAAGCCTGACTGATGGACAAACATTCTTTCTAGTTTCTCGACACTTTAGTACAGTAACTCTTAGTACTATCTTTATAACATGAATGAATGAGGTATGTATATACAAAATGCTATTGGAGAAAAAATAAACGTTCTTTCCATTCTCTTGAAGCTTTGCAAAACTGAAAGTCTTTTAGCTCCAACCTATTCAATTGCTCTACATCTTTAATTCATTGGAACTAATTTCTCAACTTCCAGTTCTCCAGGTCAGAACTGATGTCTCGTGGTAAATGGCTCCTTTTCCTGGACTCTACTGTATCTCTTGAAGAATACTTCTCCAACATCTATATACCCGTAGATTGTGAATTCCTAGTGACACGTCAAGAAGAGGGCAGTGACATCGACCTGATGCTAATGGAGGTGTACCGACCCTCCTCTGCCGCCTCCTTGTAGGTGCATCCAGTCGCAAACTGGAGCTCAACCCGAGGAATGTCGTGGACTTCTGTTTCTTTTTTCAATAGAAGGAGAAATTTTCAGGGTATTTCCATCAAAGGGGCTGCATTTATTGATGTAAGTGATATTTTTATTTATCATATTTAAATTTTACAGCATTATTCTGTAAACATTTAATGTCTTACTGTGCTTTTCATACACTCCAGCCATATCAAACTTCATAGTTTGTGTCATCGGAGCAACTCCGACAGCTGATGCGACAGTAGCGCTCCAACGGTAGGCAACTTAAATGTCTAGAGTACATAATATAATACCACAGTCTAGTATATACAGTCACGAAGTTCAATATGTAGTAAATATGCATCCATAGATAGTTGCTAACCACTAGGATCGCTACTATAGCCTCATTACAGACAATGCGAAATAGTATCTGCATAGTCTATTGTTCCTAGCACTCTCACGAACTCAAGCTTCGAGACTGTCTATACTAGACTGTTGATAATACAGCAGAAAAATGATATGCGCGTCTGTATGTATTAGACTTATATACGTATGGAAATTTAAAACTATTATCATTCGATGCAACATGAGTGCGTATGTCTATATAAAAATGGCATTAGAAAATTTGCAATTATTACAAGCATATTATTGTTTCATATTTTTTCGCTGTCTATAATCAAATTATTGAATGTATAGTAATTAAACTTATCGGACTTGACAAGAATACAAGTCTAAACCCATTCTAAAGAAATGTAGCATGTTTATACGAGTAATTTTCCACCTACAAAATAAATAAATATGACAGTGGTGATTAAGGCAGTTACGAATCAATAATCATGCATGGTAATTATCTAAATTTACTATCCGCAATTTGTGGAACTTGTAGTCAGTTTAAATAATTAAATAAATAAATAAATAAATAAATAAATAAATAAATAAGTAAATAAATAAATATCTAAACAAACAAACCAAGAAAATAAATAAAACTAACAAATAAATTATATAATAAATAAATAATAATTTAATAATTTATTGAAATGAAACTTTTTAGGAAGGTTACAAGTTGAACGCTGTTGTAATTCTGTTACACGTTTTAAGAAAAATTTACGTGTTGCTGCACGTACGTGTGTAGTATCGCGTAAATAACTTATTGTTTGGGTTTTCCAACAATTTACACAAATAATAGCAGCGGGGCTACAGCCGGGCAGTGCGTCCTTTGTAACGTAAAGTGCTGTGACGTTATAAAGTCGAAACGAGTAACTGAAATAAATTATATTGTTCAGAAGCATATTTGCTAAAAAAAAAATGTGCCGAAATAAACTTTTGGTAAGCGAACGATAGCGTGTTATGAAAAGAAAGCGTGCAAATAAACAGTTGAAAATTTAGCCAAAGACGAAAAAGCGTAGACTAGAACGAGTGCGAGAATGCAGGACAAGAAAAAGGCATAATAGTACATCTCTACCGCAGTTCAGTCATAAAGAGTAAACGATTTACTGAATGTTCCTCTATCGCCAACAATTAACGAAAAATCATCGAATGCAATGAAAGGTTGAGTATTTAAGAAAAGGTTGAAAAGATTAGACTGAAAATGCAATTGTAGGTGCAGTGTAATTATCTAAGTTGTGGCAAGTAATTAATTAAGTTGACATGTAATTAATTAAGATGATATATAATTAAGGTGATATGTAATCAATTAAGGTGATATGTAATTACTTAAGCTGATAATAGTTGGTTTTAATGGAAGTACTTATAAGTTAGGTTTAATTTTGCTTATTGGAGGCGTTATTAGAGCATAGTTTTTATTTATAATCCTAGATATATTGCATCTATTTAATAATAGTTGGAATTAGATTTACGTTTATTTTATTTTTCTGTTCCTGCAATTATTGTAAAATTTTATTCATATTCATTGTAATGTTATTATTGTATATTATACATCACTGTCGCCGGTTGTATACCCAAGTGTAGTGTTTAATAAATACACACACACATACATACATACATACATACATACATACATACATACATACATACATACATACATACATACATACATACATACATACATACATACATACATACATACATACATACATACATACATACAAAATCCAACTAATGTCAGTGATTTATAATTCAATCGTAGAGGTCTAAAGCCTTTAAATCGAATAAAAGTGCTGACCAAATACTTCGAAAGGAATTTACAAACAATAAATTTGGTTGTGTGTGCTTCATTTTACGTATATTATTACAGATACCTTAAACCAATAGTTTGGCATAAGTTCTGGAAATTATTTAGTATAAAAGTGTTCAATTTAACTCCAATTTATACTCTCTCTTTGCACGAAGATTTAGAAAGATTATAAAATTTATAGTTTAAAAAGTTCCACTTCTTCCTCACGGAAAGTGTACATAGGCATTATATTTGTAATTGTAAATAACTACCAAATCATTTATGAATGTCCATTGCGAATCATTATGATTGAATGTAACAAATAGTTAATTTTTTTCATTCTTCACGATTTCTTTGTGTTTATATTGTTTATGAATTTTCATATTAAATAATATAATACAATTTATTACATGAATAACACACACGAACGAATGTACTGATATTTTCTCCTTGGATGTAATTTTCTCAGTGTATGCAAATAAAAATGTATTTACTACTATTTAGTCACCCACTTATTAGACCCATGTGAATATCTAAAATTGTGTATTATTTTCTTCAATAATTTCTCGTGTAACACTTATTTTTACAGCCACCCTACCTTATTAAACGGCCGAACGTGAATCCAAAAGTAATATCTCTTTACGGATATTATACGGTATTCTGGGACTTGTTTCAAGAAAAATTGAACTTTACGTAAGTATGCAACATTCAGTTCCAGTACTACTTCATTCATTCAATCGTTCATAGTGTTCTGCCCAAGGTCAGATCTTTCACTGCAGACCCAGCTCTCTCCAGTGTTTCCCATTTTCTGCCTTCCTCTTTGTCCCCACATATGATCCACATATCTTAATGTGTGTATCCTCTGATATCTTCTTCTGCCCAGACTCTTATCCCGTTGACTATTCTTTCCAGTGTATCCTTCAGCAAGCACTTTGTCCTCAACCAGAGACCCAGTCAATTTCTTTTCCTCTTCCTAATCAGTTTCAGCATCATTCCTTCTTCACCCACTCTTTCCAACACAGCTTCGTTTCTTATTCTGTCTGCCCATTTCATCCTTCCCCATATCCACATTTAAAATCCTTTTAATCGCTTCTCTTCACTTTGTCATAATGTCCATGTTTCTGCCCCATACAATGCTATACTCCATACAGAGCGCTTCACTAGTCTCTTCCTTACTTCTTTCTCCAGACTCCGCAGAAAATATTACTTTTTCTATTAAAAGATTCCTTTGCCATTGTTTTTCTCCTTTTGACTCCTTGGCAAAAGCACAGACGGTAGTTGCACTAGTGTATGACCAGTTAAGCACCTTGATAAGAATATTTGAATATAACCACTTATAAAAATAGGCATTCGACATAAGTAATAGGCTTCGCTGGTTCCTGAAGACTCGCACTACTCATTCAATGAGTGAATTTTAATTTTTCTCTCATATTGGTTAAATTCATGGCATCATATTTTTATGATTTAAAAATCACCAGTGAATGACCATATTGTTCCAGTAGTTGACCAGATGAGCACTAGTGAATGACCGCAAATGGCAAATGATGAATAATTGGAACAGACTGAGTTTTGGGGCTCTATGCAATGATATAGCATCGTGTACTATGTTTTATGTGGTTACTATTAAGGTTTTCGGTCCAATAATATTAAATTTAATAATTGGAATAAAAATATAAATTTCTTGAGAAATTGTTTAATATTCAAGAATATTTTATATAAATTTGTTTTATAATTACTCGCAAGAGGCTACATTGTAACAATAATGTAGTAAAATGTATACAGGTAATTGCTCAAAATTAAACAGTTCAATTAGTCCTAATTTTTATTTAGAAATTTATTTCCAGCACTGAATAAATAATATATATTTTTATGCTAATTTTTGCTACAATGTTACGATGTTTCTACTATATTTGGTCAATTTCATTTGGCCATTTCCAAGTATCCAGTGCACATCTTTCCACAATTTTCACTTCTGATTCTGTTTTATCCGTTTTCATCACTACCCCTGAAAAATATGTTTCTTTCTATTTTACAATAACGTACTACTTTTTGCGATAGATAACTTCTTCTAATGTAGTGATAGCACTAGGTTAAGAACTAGGCCTATACATTACTTCCAAACAGTCAATGTTTCCTGAATCAGTGTCAGATACAAGTGACATTACACCTGAGTCAATTTCTGTTTCGCTCTCAGTTTTTTCTTTTTTTTTTTTTTTGTCTCAGAGTTCCCTTCTTTGTAGATTTTTTTCTCTTTTTTTCTTTACGTATATATTTTCTGTAAACTGTTTCTTCACGTTTTACTTCTCTTCCTTTATTTTTCTTTTAACATGATACTCTTTCCACTCTTTAGAAGTTACAGAAAATGGAACTTCAGGAGGAGTTCTTTTTATATTATTTCATTATCATTATTTTCTTCTATTTTTTGCCAATGCAAATTACTTTTCAGACAGTTTCTGATGTCACATTATTTGATGGTCCTGTAGCATTTAGTTCATTAATACAACTTCCATCAACATCATTGCTTGAACTGATACTTTTGAACCCATTTCCAATCTCCATATTACTTTCAACACTTCCAATCTCAGATGATTCTGCAACAATCATATAATTAATAATACTTCTTTGTAGAGGTCATCACTTGGAATAATATTCTGCATTTAATTTCCAGTAATCCTATTAGTTTCAACACATCCATTCTCCACATTATTCCCATCACAACATTCTTCAAAATCCATTGCAGCATTTCTATGACAATCTACAGTTTCACTGTTATTAGGATCCAAAAAATTGGCATGAGTATCTTCTACTATTGCAACATTTCTCGGAATATTTACAAATATATGATTATTTGGAACCAGAGGATTGCACTGGATGATATCCAAAGCTCTGAATATAACTTCTGTGTTCCTTATTGTCACAAAAGGATGTCTTTTTAAAAAAAAATCCAGTCATTTTTGTTCTGGGCGACCACTATTAAATGGGTTGTTTCGTTTAATGTCTTTCATAACCTTCTGAGCTGAGTCTTTAACTTCGTCGGGAAGCATGGCAATCCCAATTTGGATTCTGCAATAATCAAATTTTCGAACCGCCCTTCCTCTTCTTTCGTTAATGTAGCTGTGGGACCCATTTTTCGCTCCAATGGTACTTTCCCGTGTAATTCATTTATTAAAGTAGCTTTTGGAATTGTTATATTCTTTGCTAGTCGTATTGGTACTGATTTGATTTCTACGTATTGATTCTACAGTTGCATAAAGATCTCCTTCGCTTGAAAACATTCGTATGTTTTCTTCTTTTTATTTCCTTCGTGCGCATTTTGAGCTGATTTGCAGAAAAGTAAATTTAAAGGATTTCAATTATTAATTTAAACTCATTTGAATATGAACCAGTAAATGTCTCTAGCCTCCAGTGAATGACCACCCAACTTTGAATCATGGTCATTTACTGGTACAAGTTCGTTTTTCGGTCATTCGCTACCACATACATATGAAACAACAATCACAGATTTTGAATTTCGTGCTCAGAAATAAAAATAACGCATATGACGATATCACCAGTAAATGACCAAAGTAGTCATTCATTGGGGAAGACCCATTATTCAGATCCAGTGAATAACCACCTACGTTATATATACAGCTTTGTTGTTAGAATTAACCTTCTTACTGAAATCGTTATTTAAATAACTATATAATTAATTCCTTGCTTAATATGTACGAAAAATAACAAATAATTGCATTAAAAGGCTGCTATATGAATCGTTGTCATTAGTCTTACCTTATTAGGAGTGCAAGCAGAATTACACATTTGATGCACACCTGAAGAAAACTGTCATATTTTATACACAGTTACCTGATTCTGAGTGACCACTGAGAGGTAATATTTCAAAACATAGTTGTTCTTCTGTAATTCGGAGTTTCAGATTGGTTTTTGCAGCCTGGCTCCTATTTTAAGCAGATTTTTTACAAGATGATCATTTACTGGATTCGGTCATTCATTGGTGCAACCACCCTATACTAAACTCAAACAAATTCTAGTACAGACTCTTGTAATGCCTCACTTTGACTATTGTGATGTTTTATATAGCGACCTAAGTGCTGAACTTTATCAAAAACTTTAACGTGTACATAATGTCTGCGTCCGATTTATTTTCAATATCCGCCAACATGATCATATATCGGAATATTTTCTACAACTCTCCTGGCTCCGCTTGCAAGATAGACGTTTAGTACATTCTCTTTGCCTGCTATATCGAATTATACATGATTCCACACCCAACTACCTTGCCTCTCGGTTTACTCTCCTAGCTTCACATCATAATCGAAATACACGTTCACAGCACAATCTGTTGCTTTCAATACCACGTCATCAGACATCCCTGTACTCAAGTTCTTTCTCAATAGCCATGGCCCGCTCATGGAATTCGCTGCCGCTCGAAATCAGGGGTAGTCTTAGTCCTCAGTTGTTTAAAATTAGGTTGTTTAGATATATATTAAATGCAAAGAATTAGTTTTTTTAGATATCATTTTTATTTATTATTATTATTATTATTATTATTATTATTATTATTATTATTATTATTATTTTACACAGTCATTACTTTATTTTTCCATTAACATTTATATCTAGGTAATTGTCATTGTTTCAATGTAACACGTGCTGTGCTGATCATACTACTAATTCTACTATTCCTTTAGTTGTGAGATTATATTCATATGTATTAATTATTTTGTTAAGTTAATACTGTATACTAGATGTATTTTCCTGTTTGTAATTATGTATTCAATCTCTTTTTTTATTATATATATTTTTTATTGTTATTTTAAAGTTAATACTGATTGTGTATATGTATTCAATCTCTCTTTTTTACTTAATTATGTTTATTATTATTATTATTTTTAAGTTAATATTTGTATACCGGTATGTATTTTTTTGTATGTGATTTTATCCTGGTTGAGTGGAATAGAAGGCCTGATGGCCTTAACTCTGCCAGGGAAAATAAAACTATTATTATATTCTTGCTTATACTGTAGCACATCTCAAGTATATGAAGCTGTCCACTTGCCCACTGCGCCATTTAGAATTCGCAAGTTTACTTTCTTCACTTTTCTTCCTAAGACCATGGTCTTCGTCTTATTGGCATTTATCCTCATTTTATATTCCTCACATCTGTCATTTAGCTCCAGTAGCATGTCCCTTAGTAACATCTCTTTTTCTGCTAACAACGCCATATCATCAGCCAATTTATGCACTTTAGTCTTCTTCCACCTACTATCACTCCTTCCACATTCTAAAAACGGTTCTTCACTAAATTCTCCAAGTAGATGTTGAACAGGGTAGATGAAAAGGGCATCCTTGACGTACTACGCTCCCTATTTCACTTTCTTCAGACAATTCTTCTCCTATCCTGACTTTGACTCGTTCCATATAAAGGTTACTGAACAGCCTCCTCTCATTCCAGTCCACACCAATATCCTTTAGGATCCCCATCAGTTTATTCTAATCCACTCTGTCAAACGCCTTTTCTAAGTCCACAAATACTATATACACTTCTTAATTCTTCTCCAAGTATCTTTCGCCGATTGTTCGTAGCGGTTCAATTGCATCTCTCGCACCTTTTCCCTTCCTGAAGTCAAATTGCTCTTCTTCCAACTCTTCTTCCGTCTTAGAATATAAACGCCAATTCAGTATTCGCAGGAGAATCATCGCCGAGTGTGATATCAGGCTGATAGTTCTGAACTCCTTACATTTCTTGGTTTTTTTTTTTTTTAGCGTATTGGAAGCAACACTGTCTTCGTAAAATCTTCAGGTTCAGTATTCTGGTCTTTTGTCTGTTATTTCATTTCCGATTTTGTCCTTTATCAACCACATTGATTTTATGTTCTTATTTGTGAAGTCGAGACTTTTTACTTCGCAATACATTTCCGTAAATAATATTTTCTTTTCCTCTCTAGATCCTGTTTTCCTTTACATTTCTATTTCATCTAGTCTTCCTTCGCCTTATCAGTCCCTCTTCTAGTTCGTTGTTAAGTTTCCTGTAGTTTCTTCCTTCTTCTGTGTTGATGTTTTCCCATGTAAGCGGGATTAAAATATTTCCATTTTCACGCCTGAACTGATGTTTCATTGTATTGTATTTCAGACTGGAACCCGTGCTTACTGAATCATATGGTTCCCTACAAAGCAATGGTACCTGGAGCGGAGTAGTGGGAATGGTTGCATCTCATGGTGCGGAAGTTGGTATAAATAATTTAGTCATGTCAAAGATTCGACAAGAAGTGGTTGACTTCATGCATCCTTTTATTGTAACTAAGTACGAATACATTATTTATAAAAGTAGGGTACTTAATTTAGTTTTAGTTCACATATAATTTCAGGTTTTTCAATGTACAGTACACAGATTTTTTTTCTACAGATATATTTGGAGAAAATTTGGAAGATTCATTTACCTGACACACGACAGTCAGGGGGTGGAATTCTGGTGATAAGAGACTAATGGCCAGTTTAATTTTGCTTAAAGAATGTTAAATTAACAGTCTGCTTATTTTTAACGCTTTGTTAATGTATTTTCCATTTGTTCAACATAATTTTAAGATAACCAACACTTAACTATAACGTCTGTTAGCACTATTTTAACTACTCAACAGCAGTTGGTAATGATTCTGCACATGTAAGACAAATTTTTGATTGGCTAAAATTAATCTTTACATTCTACATAATAGAGTGAGTAATGAAACTTGCATAAAATAACAACCTGTTATAGTAGGCCACGCTCCATAAACAAACAGTTGACAAATGAAAGTTGTAGGTGACGTGCTGAATAATAATTACAAAGTAAGGTTATATTTCCTCAATGCTATTATGGATACGAAATACAAAATAAATAAAATAACACTGATGTATTTAAACAGTCCAAAGTTAATGTAATAATCTTGCAATTTCTCTACACCTTCGAATTATAATTTCTAATTTTATTTCATTTTGTTTTAACTGAAAGTAATTATTGCGTAACGTATTTAGTATTGTTTACTGTCTCTTAATTAGTGTATTTATATTGTAACTATGATTCACACCTATTATTAATTCTTTAAAATTGTGTATTATCACTACATAGGCTAATGTATTTTGACATGTAACAAACTACAACCCTAATATACCAAAGGTAAAATAGGGTTTCAATATTTGGATAACAATAATAATAATAATAATAATAATAATAATAATAATAATAATAATAATAATAATAATAACAATAATAATAATAATAATAATAATAATAATAATAATAATAATAATAATAAACAGTCCAAAGTATTCTTTAAATATTATATTACAAGTCATATGCTAAACATTCCCTACAGAGAGACACAAAATATTAATTTCGCAACTTCTGTTCGAACAGCTGTGGAGACATCGGCCACATTTAACTAACTGTCAAACGAGTTAACTGACGGAAATCCTACATTTAAAATTAACAAACTGTTAACAATCTGTTAAACCAAACTCGTGTTGAAAACATATAATTTTATTAATTAACAAACTGTTTATAGTTTAACAGTCGTTAAATTTTCTAACAATACTTGGAAAAACCGGCCATAACTAGCATGAAATCGTTACCTTACGCGGGAAAAAAATCTCGTGACATAAATTTTAAGCGTTTTGAAACATTTGAATTTGTTTATTATCTTCGAATGATATAATTGTTATATTTCCCATCTCCAATAATATTCCAGAGTTATATCTAAGTGGACTCCTTATTCACCGCTATGGAGTAACGGTCAGCGCATGTGACTGCGAAACGAGTAGGCTCGAGTTCAAATCCTGGTTTGAACAAGTTACCTGGTTGGAGTTTTCCCTCAACCAATTGAAGCAGAATTGCTGGATAAATTTCGTCGTTGGATCTCGGACTCATTTCGCCATCATTAATATCACATATCATCATATCCATACCTTAACCCGAGTTCAATTCACGGTGCAGCATGCAGTACTTTACAAGAGCGTGTCCGTTCGGCTACCCAATTATTCACAGAATAGGAGTGGTAGGCACAATAAGCCTCAGATAGCACTGCAAGTCTTCGGGTCCCACTTCCGTACAAGAGAAAAAAAAGTGGACTCCTTCAATGTTGAACAAAATAATATAAATTTTCGTTTTCCTATTTACACATTAAATGCCTTCCCTTTTTTCCTAAAATTTAAAATTGTGATTAAATCAATACATTGCATGGTTTACGTAACCTTTGCCCAAGATATTTCTTCGTATAATCTGATCTTCTCTAATATTACTTTTTCAATATATGAACACAGGTAGGCATTTAAAGTGATAAGTGAGGTTCGGATAAAGTAGCTGTATCAAGATAGGCTGTGTCCCGCGCCGTGGCATCGCGGTCTAAGGCTTCCAGCCAAGGACTCGCGCTACGGAAGGCGCGCTGGTTCGAGTCCTCATGGGGTAAGAAATTTTCTCATGTAATTTCGGTCAGTGTATGGGACCGGTGCCCACCCAGCATCGTGATGCACTTGGGGAGCTACAATAGGTAGCGAAATCCGGTTTCGCAAACCAGCTATCAGGGCTGGGGGGATCATCGTGCTAACCACACGATATATCCATACTGGTTGGATGATCGTCCACCTCTGCTTCGGCATGTGGACGTGAGGTCAGCAGTCGGCTGGTCGGTCTTGGCCCTTCAAGGGCTATAGCGCCATGGATTTACTTTTTTACTTTTTATCAAGATAGGCTGTATAGCTGTACAGAATAGGGCCTTGCCTTGCTTCAGAACACTACTCCTTTTCACTAGCTAAAACTCTACCTGCTGGGAAAAGCGCTCCCCAGCCCCTAGCTATAATATCAGTGAACTGGCTGTGGGACATGGAAAACTATTTAATGTTTGTAAACAAATCGCACGGACCAAGGATGCCTATCCTGATACAGCTACTTTATCCGAACCACAGTGATAAGTGTTAAAAATTTGATGTAGGCTTATTATCAAATTTAAAAAAAGGTTCCCTCCTCAATTTTTAAAATTTCAACATATCCTGGTCTTGGCGCTGAATAGAGAATAGGATATTTGACTGCTATGATTCCCTATGAAAACCTAGTTATACAGTATTTTGAAGAAAATGTTCCAATATTTAGAGTGGATGTAGTATGCATCAAAACAAGAAATAAAAGTCCTATAAATATGGGGCCTAAAATTAATATCTTCTGAGAAATGAGCAAATATTTACCATTACTGTAAGAGCAGCATATCTTCAATTATGAGCTCTTTGGCAAGAAACAAATTGAGGAAACAGAATTAACAGTTTGTCACTACATAATACGCAGCATATCTTTGTTTTGTGTGTATCATAAGGACGCTTAAGCAGAAGGCAGTACGTTAGAGTTTCCTGATTCTGGCCACACTATTCTTATAGAAAGTGGCATGTGGTCTTGCCTTCCCTTTAAGTCTTGCGTCACATTACGTACAGATCACATAAGGTGCTCAATTCCGACACTGATCACATAGAGCAGTCTTGCGATGGTGACTAGTAATTTCGAGCGAGAGCTCATTTATACGTAAGGAATCACGCACTCTTTGAAATTTGTTTTAATACGTTGATAAGAAGGAACTGATAATGATCCCAGTTAATCTCTGTGGTAACACGTATGGTCCTATAAATCCATGATAAAAAATGCCTGCCCTTAAGTTGATTGAGAATCGGTACTGATGCCTTGTTTCCTGAACTGCATGGGGATTTTCATCAGCCTACACATGCTGATTACGAAAGTTCACAACATCACCTCTGCTAAACCCTGGTCATATCCGCAACCAGACTTTTTTTCAGTATTCTTTGCGACTTATCATTAGTTCATGCCAGGGGTGTCAACGATGGTAGACCTATGATTATCTAGTAATCTGCTTTATTGTAGAGCAGAGAAATGCATTGCCATAAATAGACGTCACATTGAGCACCTCCTATGAACAAGTGTTCAGATCTCAGAAAGTATGTGTTGTAGGACCCATGTCTATTAGACATTATTTTCTTGTTTCGATGCATACTACCACCTCCTAAAATATTGGATACTTTTTAACACCCTGTATATTTATGATCCTTCAGAAAAAAAATATGGGAATATTCAAGTCCTCATACACCTTACGTGGTGGACAAAATCCAATTGCATTTTCGTAATTAGCACTTCAGTCTTATCTTAACTTAAGACTGCTATATTTCAATTTTTTGCAGGGAGGTTGTGATTATCAAAGAACCGGAAATGCCTTATAATTCCATCCGCCAAGTTATGCAAGAGTTCAGTACTCGTTTGTGGATAGCTGTGGGTGTCAGCATTCTTATTATTTCAACACTGGTATCGACAACTAAGTTCATCAGTTCCGGATTAAATGACTTTGGTATATCTGACTCAACTATCCAAGTTATTTGCATCTTTATTCAAGGAAGTAAGTTTTGGTCAGTAGAAATGCAAAAACGTCAGACATTAAGATTTGATTATCTGATCGGTCTGTTCACTAATGTACAAAAATAAGGTAATTGTGAAACTATATTTTGCTTCTCAACGGTTATAGCTGAAATAAATTTAACTTACAGTAGAGCGTCTCGTTTAGGCACAGTGAAAACATAAACAAAGTGCAGGTAACGTGTGGGGGGAGGACGAGCCGTACGATAAACACGAGGGATGCACAAGGTTTTAGTTACAACATTTATGGCGGAGCATTAATTGAAATTATATTTTTCAAAAACACACAAAACAAAAGAACACAAATTTCATAGCGTTACCGTATACATATTTTAACAAACATGCAATTTAACGTAGAAATAATTCAATATAACAAATACAATTTTGCTGCTTACATGAGTTTGCTTTCAAGCCGTAATTTTTACGGTCATAAATTTCATTCTCTGTATGACTAATATCATCGTCTTCTGTGGTCGAATTAACAAAACTACAGTACAATGGTCTGAAGTGACAACACTATTTCCTAAACATAATTCTCCCTACACAGGGTATCTGAATGAATTGAACTTTATTTATGTTTTCACTGTGCCTAAACGAGACGTTCTACTGTAATTATTTCCACCGCTGTGAAGTACAATGATCATAAAAAGTAAGGGATAGCGTTCAAAACCTGGCTGGGGAAAGTTACGTAGTTGGGGTTTTTCCGGAGTTTTCCCACAAATCAATTGAATTATAATTGCTGGCTAATTTCCGGCGTTGGACCTCGGACTCATTTGGGCATCATTAATTCACATATCTTTGGAGTTTGGTCAGAACATAACTCCAAAATGGCTATCTACACTTATGGATAGTTTTTTTTTAGAAGCTTCCAAAAAGCATGAGTATGTGCATAGGCCCTATAATTAAACAGTGCCTTAATCTATGTTATTTTCATTCACATTTGTATCTAAATTAGAATTCTAATTTATAAAGGAAAAGTGAAAATAAAAATGTTTGTACCTCAAAACAGTTCTTTTTGGAGTTATGTTTTGACCAAACACCACAGATATCATAATCATCATCATCATCATCCATACCATAGTCCGTGTTCCGTTCACGGTGCGAAGTGTTATACTTGTACAAGAGCGCGGCAGTTCGGCTAGAAGTATCCCTCAAAGAACAGAGTAATAAGCACAATAAACCTCAAGCTGAGGAACAGCTGTCAAAAAAGTGACGCTCTCTAGAATCTAAGTTCCCTTCGGGTAACGTCGCTGGGTCATTCCATACAAAATTTTAAGAATGCGCCAGTGTTATCATTAGGCCCCGGGAAAAGTATTGCTATCAGCTGACCTAAATATTTCATTGTTATTAGTAATAATATTATTTACGTATTGATGCGTTGCAATGAACTATGACATGCATGTGCAAGACATGTAACGTGTATCATATTCGGATAACGTGTTCAAGAAACTTAGCAGATTTCTTCATATAGCTTGCAGCATCTGTAACATATAGTAACACATTTTCGAATTTATTGCACACATGATGGCCATAGCAACTCCATAGCACTATGAAAATGTTCACATATGGTGGAATAATCAACCCAGTCTAACACTTCAGTCATTAAGAGATAGGGTCTACAGCACATTTGCAACGTGACGTCCAACGGAGTCCATGCCTTCATCTATTCTATAGAAACACAAATCTTCTAATTTTGTAATTTATACTTCACTTCACGCAGACATTTCTCATATGCATGTTGCACATACTTCTTCCGCAGTGTTGCTTCTTTAGGAATTTGTCTTCCAGTTTACTTTTCTGAAAAGCCACGGAGTTTCGCGTTTTATAATTTGTTTAACGGAATATTTGAAGCAATAAATGAGTCACACATATCTTCGTAAAATGTTCGTTCAAGTAGTTGTGAAGGAGATTCCTGCTGTACCTTACTTAAATTCTGTTGTCTGTTACATGTGCGTTTATGTTTATTGCTATTTATATGCTTCTTAACGTTCCATGCCATGTCGGCTGCCAATTTCACGCGACACAATTCACAAAACAGTTCATTACCATGGATGGAAAACACACTTTATTGATGAACATATTTCCTTAGTGCTTCTATCTTGCGTAATTTTGGTCTCGGCATTCTGAAGACCCGTGTCGATTGCTTTTGACTGCGTTGTACTAAGCTACGCCTGTGCTACTTCTACCTGCACAGTGATGCGTGCGAGAGTCCTCGGTTCATAAACATTAGCTATACTACATCGCACGTTTCCCTGTAAGCAATACTTTCTCCGGGGTCTGGATGGATGTTTTGGGGCTTTTAATATAATCACGTAATTATAAAAAATAAATCAAACTTCCAACTATGACCGCCATATCATTACTGTTGTAGTCATACGATGACTGAAAAATGGGTGGCAGTTACATGTTATCCATAATTCAAAATATTCTAGGCACTGTATATGAAGTGTCATCGAAACTAAACAGACGCCATTGTAAACCCGAACAATCATATTTTAAAATCTTAGGGTGCTATGCATAGACATTTCGCTAGCCCGCGCTACGAGCTTGCTAAATTAGCTCCGGCTATCGAGTGATTACTTGTACAGGATTCATATCATATATCATTAACACTGGTTTATGAATACGAAAAACGTTAGTTAGCTGATCATCCACCGGAAGCCCACGCTAAGAATGTCTATGAATATGGCCCCTTTAAAGACTAATTCGAATAACATTATGAGATGCCGATAAAATCACTCCATTGTCTTCTTCTTTCCCTTAGTTTAACCTCTCCCTTTTAGGTTCATTTACACGACCCACGCCACACGGGCCTTACAGGGCCGCGACCTGTCGGGAGAGGAATTAATCTATGGATCACATACATACTTTTTTGACCACACAAGGACATGGAGAGCCTCCCCGGACGAGGGATCAGCTCAGTGCCAGGGCCACCTCCGATACAACACAAACATTTAAGACATTACACAGCATTCACCCAAACATATGAAAGGATTAAGGGAAGGGTCGCCGTCCATGGCCGGACTTTCAAGAGGTACAATCGCGGCATTTGCATGGAAATAACTGAGGAAACCATGAAAACCCTCAGTTAGGATTGCCGGCCGCTGGGATCGAACCCCGGACCTCCAGAATGCAAGGACAGCCCTCTACCACTCCGCTAGCCCGCTCGGTTCACCCCATTGAAATAAATAAATAGTTTTATATTCGATGACTAAGGAATAACAGTTAGGGCTGCAGAGCTCTATGGTTATGGAAATACAGACATGAAACATACAGGACAGCCTATTTCAGAACGATCTGGGCTATTTTACTTATCAATATTATCTTACAATATATATTAAGCATGATTTTAAGAGTATAATATGAATGAGGCATGTAGTGTAATAGAATAAGAACTTATGTTCTGTATTACTTAACCAAGTATAATTGACATGAACATTTTTACATTTTTTGTACAGATATCGATGATTGGCCAAGAACGTGGTCTCTCCGTGTGACATACGTAACCTCGTGTTTGTTGTCACTGATCCTCTTCATTGCCTACTCTGCGATATTCATGTCTTACTTGACTGTCCGAAGAAATGAACTACCATTCACAGACTTCCAAGGCTTGTTAGATGATGGAACTTACGAATTCGGCATTGTACGCAACAGTGCATACGAGATGTATTTCAAAGTAAGTGGCAATATATGTAGCCTACACTAAATTGAATTAAATTTATAATAAAGTGTTATATTCGCTCAGAGGCACTGTGAACTTTTAGTTGAAATGCAATTATTAAGTCAATGGAAATGTGAGACAATACACAACTGAAAACAGAATCATCAATCCGTGTTTTGCTGTACATAAGGGATACGTAAAATATATTTGGATCTGTCTTCGTCATAATCATCCTTCTCCCTGTCCACCTCTACTCATCCCTCCATACCCATCCCTGCCCACCTCTCTCTCTCTCCCTCCCACTCTCCTCCCCTCCCCCTTTTCCTCTTTCCCACCCACTCTTCTTCCCTCCTCCCTCTCTCCATCCCTCTCCAAACCACCCCCTTTCTCCCTCTTAGGAAAATATTGAGGGCTAAGAGGGATGAAGTTATAGGACAGGCATGCCAGAAATGACACACTCAATGTGCAGTGTACGTTCGCGGGATCGTCGGTCTGTGCAGATTGCGTCATTCACGCGTTGATCTTACCAGCTCTTAACTGGAGGAGTGTACAAGAATCTATTCTATGCTTCTAGTGTTAGAATAAATTGACATTTGAACATTATAAAACATTTAGCAGAAGGACAAAAACACAATTTATTATTGTCGGTGTCTATATTTGACAATTGTGACACAAGAAATATTAGACTTACTGAGTTATATTTCACAGAGCAGTGGTTCGTAAAGCATCACTTACTAACATTATTTTAACATAGTATTTGAAGAAAATGTAAATAGTGCAGTAATTTCGAAACAACAAAAAACGAACACAGTATTTCATTTTACGTAGTAGGCACTAATTATTTTAAAATGATAATCTTTCATTTTTCGTCAAGCTTTATTGGAACCATTGGTACACAAATCTCAAAGAAAATGTTTTATTCCCAATTACATGCAGTAGGATATTGTGTGTGAGGTTTTTACAATAAAATCGTTTCCTTACTGTATGTCAATATAAATTAATATTAATAAATTGTATAAATTAAGTTTAGAATTTAAATTTACATATAATTTATTTGGGAAATATTAAGAGCAAATGTCAGCAAGTTGGGAGCGTTACAGTACTGAAAGAAGTTAAAAACGTAGTTCTCAAGCTGTGAAGCGACGACTTTCTCTTTATCTCAGGTTTAAAGAATTTATTAATAACGTAAGTATATTAACATAATATAGTGACGTGAGATGGAAAATTTGTCTTTTTTTTTTCAGAAAAATTTTCCGCCTTGCAAATAGCTGTTTTCTTCGCTCTCTTACAGCCTCAAGAGCCTCGTATGTATTCCTCACTCACTATTCTCATGGCTTATCAGCTTATCAAATACAAGTCGTAAGTCGTCTAACCTTTGATGACTTAGTTAGTGCAGACTCCAAAACAACGCCATTGTCACGTTTGTTTTGCCGTGAAAGTACCGATTAAGAAATAACCCCTGGCGAATATAATATTTTTAGAACTTTACTAATCTCATCTAAACCGCCACATAACTATTAGCTGGAAATGGGCTGATGAATGTCTTTCATTTTAAAATAATTATTATTGGCTGAGGAAAACATAACAATTATGTTATATGATTCGTGATTTCTCTTCTTCATTACATCTGTGGACTACTCACTTTATTTTTCATAACGCATTCACAGTCACAGCTCAATCAGCATCAGTACTAAAACTGTATTACTGAAACAAAAGCTGATCTGATACTACAGGTACTGTACAGCCCTGTCGCTCTCCCCTCCAAGCCGATTCACTCCTTTAGGTGTGTTAATAGAAAGTGCACAGAGACAACTGCACAATATGCTCTACTTCACAATATGCAGGGTTTTGGCATGCCTGTTATAGGAGAATGGACAAAGTTACACAACGCAGAACTGCACGCATTGTATTCTTCACCTAATATTATTAGAAACATTAAATCTAGACGTTTGAGATGGGTAGGGCATGTAACACGTATGGGCAATTCAAAAAATGCATACAGAGTATCAGTTGGAAGACCTTAGGGAAAAATACCTTTGGGGAGGCCAAGATAAATATGGGAGGATAATATTAAAATGGATTTGAGGGGATGGATTATGATGGTAGGGACTGGTTTAATCTTGCTCAGAATAGGGACTGATGTCGGGCTTATGTAAGGGCGTTAATGAACCTTGTGGTTCCTTAAAAGCAATATGTAAATAAGTAATGCTCTAAAATTAACATTCGTTTTGTTTTTCTTTTCATACTGCGCAATACATAACCTTCCCTCCCAGTGAAATGAACACATTATTTCCTTGGCATTCGCGTTAGACCTACAGGATGGTTCAAAAGGTCACCGAAAAAATAATGTCCTTGCAATCTTTTTCTTATTGCAATATTTAACTAATTGTTAAAGTTTACAATATTAGGCGTTTTGCAACGCTGCTGGATGGGGGGGGGGGAGGAGGTTTAGAAGTACACAGTACAGCTCAAGCGGGGAGGAGGGGGTTTAGAAGTACACAGTACAGATCAAGCAGGGAGGAAGGATTTAGAAGTACACAGTACAGCTCAAGCGGGTACAAACATACCGATACAAAACAGATGCTCTGTTCTAATGCAGGAGCGGACTATGATAATACTGCAATTTACATAAAACGAGCAGCAAATACAAACCTTCAATCTCTTTAATAGAACATTATGATAAATTTAAATTTTATGTAATAATATTGATCCATTTTTACAGTACATCTAAAAATAACTAATAGTGGTTTTCTGCACAAAATCACACGAACTTTTTTCTAATGCAAGATTTTAATCTCTCCCGCTTCCGTAAAGCAATATTCTTTTTAAACAAATTTCTGTTGTGTGATTTTCGAAACGGGGTAAGAGACTTCTAATTTCTAATAATCGTTGCGAAACTGATACAAAAGTTCGCCGATTACGTAACTTTCTTTGAGGAAAACGTTGACGGTACATCCTTCTTGCCTCACTGGAATTACGACTTTCTCCATAAATTAATAAAATAGCCTATGATGTCCACACCTGTGGAGCAACGGTCAGCGCGTCTGGCCGCGAAACCAGGTGGCCCGGGTTCGATTCCCGGTCGGGGAATGTTACCTGGTTGAGATTTTTCCGGGGTTTCCCCTCAACCCAATATGAGCAAATGCTGGGTAACTTCCGGTGCTGGACCCCGGCATTATCACCTTCATCTCATTCAGACGCTAAATAACCGAAGATATTGAAAAAGCGTCGTAAAATAACCTACTAAAAATAACATATGATATCCTAAACTGAGAATGACATTGTAAGTTGGTTACCGAATACCCTGTACTGAACTGTCATCCGCTCGGCAGTAGAGCTATGGACAGGGAGCTTGAACTCAGCTGACTCGTACTTACGTCTGTGCAGAATACTGCCTGCTGAACACGTTGCCACGTTTCTCACGCAAGAATATTAACAAATTTAATCATGCATTGTTATTTAATTTCACGAAAACGTAATAGAACACACAAATATTTATTTATACTAATATTAACTCTTTGCTAGATATATCTACTGATGTAATTGTTTTCGTAATTTTACTAACTATATAAACAGTAAAACGCAAATAAAATAAGAAAAATATTTTTTCTGGGAAAACTATAAAGTTTTGACCCTATGTCCTGTAGACCGTCCTCAACGACTGTGAAAAGGACGGCACTTGTACCCCTTACACCCTGTAGGCCTATAGTGCTGCACAATTATATAGTTTTTAATTTTATTACTTCTTGCATGACATACAAGACTCGTTTCATATTTAAAGATATGGATCCTGTTTAACGTAAAATTACACACTATATTAAAGCTGTCCTCTTTTAAATATTTCCAGTTATTTCAAGAAATGAGCAAGCAATAAAATTCAGGAAAACCTAATAATTATTATTTCCATAATATTGGTGTTTTTTTACGTGCCGGTAATTAAGAACTGTAACATCTCCTGAAGTGTGAGCTTGAGGCAATTGCTGTAACGTTAGTTACGCAGAAAACTAAGAAGAGTTTGCTCTTTTTTACGAGGTATTAATTGACTCAGTAATTTCCTAGAAGACGGCGGTCTTTCGCATATTTCTTTGCAGTTGTTATATCACACTTAGTTCCTTCGTGTATAAAATACATGTCCGCATATTCTTCGTTGCTGGAAGGTTTTTCCATTTTTCACTACAGCAAAACAAACTCTTCAGAGAAGTGACACGCTGGTATTCCGTTTCAGACCAGTTCACAGTATGCAATTTTCCCAGTCTAGGTGGACAGAAATCAAATTTCGACTTGTTCATTTAGGCATAGGGAATATGAAATATGTTCTTTAACATTTGAAGAATGCTGTGAGACGTAGCTGTTACTGTTTTATCAGCGGCAAGCTATATTTAGAAGGGTATGAACTAGAGATGAACAAAGATAAAAAAGCGAGACTAACAGCGCCCGCAAAGCCGAAAACCCGCACGACAATGTTGTATTACTTTCGCGTCCTTGATGTAAGGAGTAAAGACTGGTTGTGAGTATTCCGAGACTCGAGATTGATCACTCCAGAAGTCCGGAATTCAAGCAGCCTTGAATCGCCACAGTTGTTTACATCTGAACTATTATCTACTTTGGCAACTGTTATATATGTATAAACAATCAAGTAGCCTATCTGAAGCAATATCGCTACCTTTCATTGTATAATAATCCGTTCCGCAGTCTTTATTTAATTACTAGGTCCTTATTAAAAGGCTAGGAATTTTCTTTTCATATGTTTAAGATGAAGTGTGCAATCTCAAGTAAAAAGATATTAATGTTATGTTGTATGTTTCTTAGAAATGCAAATTTGTTTGAGATTTTTTTATATTTATATAACCATAGGCATAATTTTCGATAATCATTTAAAATGGAAACAACACATTAATTACCTTTGTAATAGATTGCGTAAAATAGTATATTATTTTGTTTTATTGAGGAATTACTTGTCAATAAGTTTATTACGTACAATATACTTAACTTTATTTCAATCGGTAATTATGTATGGAATTATAGGATGGGGTAGCTCATTTAAATCCAATTTTAATCCACTTTATTTATCACAGAAGAAAATAATTAAAATATGTCTTCTTAAACCTATTGCTTTTCCATCTCAAAATTTGCTTCTAGACTTTAATGTACTTAACGTAAAACAAATTTATTATAATGTATTAATAAAATTCATACATAAAAATCGAAATAATTTTGAATTGTATTCTCATAGTTATGAAACAAAAGGTATGAATTCTTTAAGATTGTTTGAACCAAAATGCAACACTGTTACAGTATTTAATCATAGTAGTAATTTAGGCCCAAGAATATATAACAAATTTATATTTAAATATCCTAATCTTGTCAATTCTAATAGTTCTAGTATTAAATTTAAAAAGTTATTTATGGATATTATAAAAATTGAAAAATTGTAAATTTAAATTTATATACTATAATTGCACAGTAGACATAAGACAAATTATATTGTATAATTATTAATTTCAATTCAGGAATCCGCCCCTGAGCACGAGTTCTATTCTTTTAGGGGCGAGCTGAAGTTTTTTCTGTATATATTACATTTTATGTTACAATTATTAGCAAAATAATAAATAAATAAATAAATAAATAGGTAATATCATATAATAGAACCAGTACATTTGGTAACTAAAATACTGTTATGTTTTTTTTTTGTTGTCTCATTTAAACATTTATTATGTTATTTATTTCAATATATATGTTATTCAAAGTTACGAAATCTTTCCACGCCGACCAAATGCTACTTCGAGAATAATGAGCGAGACTCGAAGCGCACGAGAATGACGAGACGAGACTCGAAAGACAAATGCAACGAACACAGCGAGCGAGAGCGGCAGTTAGTTTTGTTCATCTCTAGTATGTACAATGAGTTCTTCCTAACATTTCTCGCTAATGTTCAGCCGTAGACAGAGGCGCTCACTATGTGGATGAAAAGGAGCCAATATTGTTAATGATTTATTGTTGTGTGAGAAATGGAATCTGTTCAGATAGGTAGGTTCAAACTAATTTAACTTCAATAACAAGTTTGTAAAATATTTTTCTCCTTACAGAAGGGTTTAAATATTACAATTGAAAAAAATGTTATTTTAAAATTCTCCAAATATAATGTGAGTTTTAGTACAGCCGGTCACGTTCGGTTACAACAATTCTTTTACCATCTGGTACAGCATCATTTACTGTATAGTGTAGAATCCTTGTTTTAAAGTTTGCGCGTTCTTGCGCATTTATTTATCAATAATTAATTTTTTTCAGTGGTGGGGCATACGGTAACTGTTCCATGTTTGCCTTAACTGCAGAAAATAATCATGAAATAAGGAAGTTTTTAATCACTTGTGAATGTTTTAGGCCTGCAAAATTATTCACATGACATCGAACAAGAGGTTAAAAATACATTGGACACATTTTTATCTAACCTTAATAAACGGACAATGAATCAGAATGCAAAACACTAGCTGGACAAAATTAACAACTGCTGTGCATTCTAATGGATTGTTATGTCATACCAACTTATGAAACTTTGTACATGCCTTACAGGTGGCACACATGTTTTGTGTACAAACTCTGATTACGTTATAGCGGGTGCATTTAAACAAAATTAATAACTTCTCTCCTATCTAACACATTTTTATGAAACTGTATATAGACGTTACAGGTAAAATATATTTTTTGTCTACAAAGTCTGATTATGTTTTATAAGAGGAACTACCCCTTTATAGTGGTTCACTTAGACAAAATTAATAACTTCGCTCCTACATAATATATTTTTATGTAACTTTTTAAAACAAATAGGCCTACATGTAGCACACAGATGTAATCAGATTTTGTATACAAAAATATATGCTACCTGTAACTCCTATACAAAGTTTCATAAAATATGTTATGTAGGAGAGAAGTTAATTTCGCGTAAATGAACTCCCTGTAAAGGGGTGCTTTCTCTTATGGTACCGTAAATATAGTTTGTACACAAAATATATATTCTGCTTGTAACTTCCGTAGTGTTTCATAAAAATCTGTTAGATAGGAGAGAAGTTATTATTTTAGTCTAAAACCACCCCTATATCAAAGGATAGTTTCTCATATACAAACGTAGTCAGAGTTAGTACACAAGAAATATGTGCTA
Organism: Periplaneta americana; assembly: GCF_040183065.1. Lineage (NCBI taxonomy): Eukaryota > Metazoa > Arthropoda > Insecta > Blattodea > Blattidae > Periplaneta > Periplaneta americana. Next base: position 143,361,523 of record NC_091117.1, read on the forward strand.
TTCATAAGGTCTGTACAAAGTTTAATAACAATCCGTTGGAATGCAGAGTAGTTATTAATTTTGTCCGGCTAAATTTACATTGTTGCACACTGTGTGGTTACACTGGGACATCATTTTGTTTTTACTAATATTTCTGTTATTAACCTGGCTATAGCTTTGGATTAACCGTCGAGAACCGGAAACACTGTTTGTTACCCCCTTCCACGACCGGAGTTTGATAATACTACTGTAAAACATAAAGAAATCACTTTACTAGGCACAGCAGGGAAGAAAAGTAGTGCATCCATTTATGTAAACTGGGAACTATTACGATTTTGAGTTTGATAATTTTCTTCAGAACTTTTTAATCAAAATGCAGTAGGCCTACAGTATCAACAATAAGCGTTTTTACTCTTTAACTGAACTAACCAGGCGGACATACGTATTCATTATGCAATGCATAGTCCACTGTCCGTAGCACATTACCATACAATATGAAGAGAGCATTTAAATTTAAAAATAATCAAAATCTCAATATTTTAAACAAATTGATAAAAATGATGGACGTACATTTCGATACAGGTTCAGTTATTTTGTGCACATTATCGAAAACGTTTTTAATTATAACTTCTGAAATATAATGTATGCTATTTACTGTCCGTCCAAGTGGTTTTGCCTTAGAGCCGTAGAAAGGGGGGAAATCAAATGGAAGTTACTTACTTAACAAGGAAATTTATTTCAATTGTTTAAACAGTTTATAATATTACGTAGACGTCCAATTCCTAAAGCAAATGTTTTCAGAAAAGAGCTAAGACAGCCCAGTCACTAGGCTTTACAGAGGGACCAGCAGAAATGGGTGGGGGAAAACCGGGAAGCGACGTAAACAAACAGACACAGTACCTGTGCGAAAATATAATTAAATAACGAATGCACTTTATTCACTTGAAAATACCACTACATTTCTGGAACGTACTATACTCACTCACTCAGTACTGCATATACGCGGTCTTGGTTCTGTGTGGAGGACGGGTGTAAGTTTACTAGTAGAAGGGGTGGGAGGGAAGTACATTCAAAAACTCAAGTACAATAAAAATTGAAGTAAAAATAAAATGATGTCCATATACAAATGAGACAAGCGCACGATGATTGTGTACAAGCAAACAAAACAGTGGTGAATCTTAAACATATATTCGCAATTATCATTTGCGGACCCATAGGCCTATTTATCTAGAAATTTTTGCTTGTACTATCCTGTACTTTTCACCCTTGCAGTTTGTATTGTTGCTTATGGAACACCTTGTAGAAAGTTATTTAAACGTGGAATGTAGATCTTAAAAAAAGAGAAAAACTAAGACGGAAAAATAGAGAGATGAAGATAGAAGGCGAAAAGGAGAGAAAACGAGGAAAATAAAGACATAGTTATCTTTATGACAGGGTAAGATGGAAGTGAATGCAATAGTGTAATGAGTAAAACACCGGAGGATTGTCGGGAATAATAATTACAGGTACATGAACTGCGCTGTTATCAAGGTTCTATTGACTTTATGATAGCGAGATGGAACTAAGAATTCATCACGAGATTACTCAGACAATCGTTTTACAGTTTGGGAGAATCTCGATCCTCCAACCGAAATTAATATATATATTTTTTTTTAATTTTATTGGGTTATTTTACGACGCTGTATCAACATCTAGGTTATTTAGCGTCTGAATGATATGAAGGTGATAATGCCGGTGAAATGAGTCCGAAAGTTACCCAGCAGTTGCTCGTATTGGATTGAGGGAAAACTCCGGAAAAAACCTCAACCAGGTAACTTGCCCCTACAGGGATTCGAACCCGGGCCACCTGATTTCGCAGCCAGACGCTCTGACCGTTACTCCACAGGTGTGGACCCTACCGAAATCAGAACTTACACTCGAAAGCAGCCTCCGCCTTTAAGTCATACACTATAATCCAGGGATCACCAGAAATGTCATCGTGATCACTAGTAATAGTGACTTCGCGGGGGCAGCGCTGCACACTGTCTTTGCTGCACCCCCTCCCTTCCGTCCAACTCCCCCTACAACTCCAATTCACAAGCATCTATCAGTGGCTGGTTACCTGATTAGATTTAGATTACTTCTTTCTCAAAACCTTCAACGTCTCTTCGGAAACGTAGCTTTCACGAAGAATGAGAGGAACAGTATTTGTTGTGCATATGGTGGCAATGTAGACGCCTCTTGTGTTCTATTCTGATAGGCACTTATATATCGAACATCTAGTGACATTACGACACGTCATAAGATTTTATCACGAAATCATAGGTAAGCATGAACTATCTAATGTAATTGTAAACGGAAATGCATACAGTAGAAAATAAGTATAAACATAATTTTCTTTTCGTAGGGCTGGAAGGAGCGAAGCATTTAAAACATTAAAAAACTAAATTCAAATAATACTTCCGGTACTAAATTACGATGAAACAAGCTATGAGTCAAAAGGAATTCCATGAAAGTTATATTATTGCTTTAGAAATCGCAAAATCATCGAACTCCTATAACGAAGGACAGTTCATTAAAACATGTCTGAATAAAGTTGTTAACATTATTTGTCCCGAATAATCTGATGTTTTCAACAGTATGAAATTATTCACACAGACAAAACAAAGGAGGATGAGGGATATTGAAACACTAGCTGAACGAGAAATAAAATAAAAGATTCATAAACAGTGGTCTAATCTCTGGCTTTAGGTGGAAACACAGATATTGATATAGTAGAATTGATAATGTTCACCCGCGGAGTTACGAAGATCTCTCTGTATAAGAATATTTGCTCGATGTCATTGCACTTAAAGAAAATACAAAACGAGAGGAGATTTCCAAGCATGAAGAAAATATATAGAAGGAATGAAACTGAAAATAAAGCAACTTGTATCTGTAATAACATACGGGACTCGAAATACGACTTTAAAAAAGTCTACTATATGGACTAACGTGTTATTAAGACATCTGGAAATAAGTGAGGACATAAAACGTTGCATTGTATAACACACCAGACTGGCTTAGATTCATTTAGAATGCTCTCCATAGAAAAAATTATAACTTATGTGTAGTCCTACCATAGGTCGCCTGCCACTACCCTACATAGGTGCTATGTCTTTTCTCTGTATTCAATATATTTCGGAACATTAAATTGTTTTCTCAACGAAAACTTGTAATATCTAAACAAAGATCGTGACTAGCAGGCGAAAATTTACGAGTTGTATTAAAGGTGGCAATTTGTGATGTATTTTGCTAAGTTGTTCTAGCACAGTAAAAATAAAGGTGAAATAAACTACAGGGACATCATTTTATTTTTACTAGCATTTTTAATATTAACCTGGTTATACCTTCAGAGGGCCGGATACACAGTTTGCTACCCCCTTCCACGACTGTAGTTCGATGATACTGGCCTAAAACACAAACAGGTTACTTTACTAGGTATAGGAGGGAAGAAAAGTTGTTCATCCATTTACGTAAACTAGGAAATATCGCGATTTTGAGTTCGTTAATTTTCATTAGGTTTTTATTTAATCAAAATACAGTACGGTATTAAGAATAAGTGTTTTTACTCACGAACTGAGTTATCCATGCGAGCGTATTCAGTATATTATACTGTCCACAGCGCATTAGCGTACAAAATAGCGAATGAAGTTAAATTGAAAAATAAACATAATATGGATATTTAAAGACGTTTTTTAAAATGGTGGCCGCTCATTTCGATACAGGCTTCAGTTCTTTTGTGCATATTATCGCACTATAGACTATTGTATCTAATTCCAATTACCAAATTCGTCCTTCATACTAGTAACTCTATAAAATAGTACCTTACGTACTGTAAATTCAATCTTCACTTCTGCCCGACCCGCACAGATAAAATTACTCAGACATGCTATCTACTGTCCGTCCAAGTGGTTATGTCGCAGGATAGTAGAAAGGGGAGAAATCACGTGACAATTAATTACTTAACAAGGCCCTTTTATTTAAGTTATTTTAAACAGTTGTATAATATTACGTAAACGTCCAATTCCTAACAGAAATTAATTTTTTCAGAAAAGAGCTAAGACAGCCCAGCTTTTACATGGGGAAATCGGGATGCGACTTAGGCAAACGGACAGTACCTGTGCGAAAATGATTCAATAATGGAAGTTCTTTCGTCACTGGAAAACGCGAACATATTTCTGGAACGTACTATACTCACTAACTCAGTACTGCTTACTATATGCGGCCTTGGTTCTGTGTGGAGGACAGTTGGAACTTCATTAGTAGAAGAGGTGGGAGTAAATTACATTAAAAAACTCAGGTACAATAAAAATTGAATATAATAAAATGATGTCCCTGTATAATCTATCCATCTATAAATTAATAATGTGTGGTCTGCGTCAGATGATTGGGTTGAGAGTCCGCCACTAGGTTTCGAACGGAGTGTTCTGTACTCCCGATTGATATTGCATCTTAAGTATTGCGGCTTCCGTCCAGTGATGTCATAGTGAGTACATATTTGCCGACGGCTGCTATAATCACTCGACCACAACGTTGGCTAGAACGATGTTAACACAGTTTTTCTAGTATGCTTTATATCGCATTAACAACTTTGAAATGAAATATTTCAAATTTTCCTCTTAATACATAAGTGTTGATTATGTTACTCGACCATCATCTTGCATTTTCTGTAAATGTTCACATGTACAACTTAAAATTTCGACACAAGCGGAACATATGGGATGTCGGAATATTAAGTTAATGTATATATATATAAAAGTTTACTCCCTCTTTCAGAACTCGATGGATCCTACTATTAGAAGAATTTATTTAGAAATGGTAGCAACAAATCTAAATGGACAACCACGTACCTCAATAGATGGTTTGTTACGAATGTGTGAAAACAGTAAATACGCCTTTCTTTATACAAAATCAATGGTAAGAAGATGGGCAAGAATGTCGCCATGTAATTTAGTCCAAATTCCACAAGCATATTACCAGGTGTCAGTCTCATTTTCTGTCAAGAAGGGGAGTCCATACAAATCATTTCTAAATCGTATGTAAGTATAATTTTATTTTCGAATTAATTCATTGTTAATAAGCCCAAATTAAATTCCATGATATATCTAAAGGTGGGGTTGAAGAAAATGTGTTAAAAATAGTCGTATAGGCCTAGGCTACTAGTTTTAGGTTTTGATGATTACGAAGTAATTTGATTGTATTCGCACATACAGCTTTTAGTCAAAACGGTTCATAGCTTCGTAATGTCTCACCATTTGTACATCATTCAAAACAAATTTTCTGGTTTGATTATTAAGTTTTATATTTTCTATTCAAAGTGTTTGGTGCATGCCTAGAAGTTCAAGAGACCTGGGTTTGATTCCATGCGATGAATGGAGTGTTATATCCTTTATAATTTAATTAGGATTGTGTATGTTCTCTAATGTATGTCGTCTTGTATTATCTTAATATTTGTCTTGCGTCATGAGTTTACAACAAAATATTTGCTATGACAGTCTAGTAACATTAATTCACAGCTTTTAGTGAATACCGTACGACTAAGCATTCTGATTTCGAAAGTAAACGAATTATGGAGTTTATCAGTTGCGCGCACGGAAATTTTTACCTGAATGTTGTGCATCACTTGTGCGCGGTGTTTACTAGTGAGTACTCATCAGTTACGCGCGGTTATTATATTTTCGCAACATTTTATAGAAACTTAGGATTACACTGAACAACAAATTTTTACTTTTTGCCTTGCTCCGAAATAAAAATAGGTGAATATTACTTTAGCGCCAGGCTGAAAAAGGTGCCATCCTTGTACTCGAGAAGTTAATAGTTCAGCCTAAACTTTTGTGAGATTTAGATCCCTTATGAGGTCATTTAACTCCGATTGTGAAATCATATGGGGCTCTTTGGATTCCATAAACTCAGAATCAGAGTTTGAAATGAAGGAAGGTCTAGCTTCAGGGGAAGAGTTCGATTCTTCGTCCAAGATCCATTTTTCAGGTGGTTTAGGTCTCGGAAGAGAATCGTCGTGCTTAATAGGTCTAACTGACGGGGTGTTGAATTTTTAGGTAAAGCCTGAAACTTTTGTTAAACAAAAATAACAATCTGTGACAATCTTTTTGTTGTCTTCATACAATCGGAATAGCAAATGGCGTCAAAGGATGACAGCCGTTTAAACATCCATTCAAATAACGAGAACATTTACTGAAACATGTATTGGATGCAAAATTTTTGTCTTGCTCACCTAATTTGCATTTAAAATATAGCTCGTATGCTTTCTTAATTACAGGTGAAATAGTGTTTCTTCGAGATTTAGGGTCGTATTCCTAGACGAGACTTTGGAAAATGCAAAGTCACCATTTTCCTATTCACAGTCGACACTTTGACGAAAGTAAACTTCAACGTGACTTTACTTCGAAGTCGCTGAAAATATAGACTATGACTTTGACTTTCGTTCGTGGACAAAAGGAAAATGGCTAACATTTGGAAATTTGTTGAATTTTCCGAGAATATTGAGGACATCCAGGAGGTTATTAAAGCTTCTCATGTTCCTTAGCGTATTATTATAGATAATTTGAACTGGTAATGGAAATTACGGGAAAACGGCTGAACGGATTTTAATAAATAACCCCTCATTTTGAAGCTTGGAACCCAAATTTTTTTCGGAAAAGTAGTAGTTTTCAGTGAAATGTCAATTTTCCTACATCATTTTCGTATTTTTCAAAATCCATCTGTCGTCAGTTTTGAGAAATACATAGGCCTAATCACGGCCGACTTGATACTCGCTTCCTTGTACAGCCTAATGAGTTCTCAGAATAAAACAAAACACAAGCACACTACAATAAACAATATCACACGAAGGCTACGACCTGCAGGATTGCTGACATATTCAGAGTTGAGATGGCTCAGATTCTCTGACATCATAATTCCAATATGTCTATCTTCATTTGTGTAACTTTTTCAGAACGTTTCTGTAATATTGGTTATTAAAAAACTTAATGACTTATTAAAACGAATTTACAGGTCAGATTCTCTGGTGTGTAATTTTCTGAGTAGAGCTGTCTGTGCGTTGGATATTAAAAACTACAAAATTTAGGAATGTTTGATGACATTATTACCATTCAAAATGAAATATTATTATAGTGAATGCCATGATGTGAGTTTTGTTACTAATCATACAGATTAATGCTGTATTGGTGATATGAAAGTGAAACATTTTGGGTTTATATAAGTAGACGTAGAGAATTTAAGTTAGATCTTCATTTCTGTAATATTTACTGAGTGACGGCTATATAGTAGTCTATACAAAACTTACATAAGATAACAATTTTGTTATAAAAAATGAAATATTTTTATAGTTATTAATCAAGTGGTATGGGTCTTTTCGATATTGTATTTAATGGTGGTGTAGTGTAGATATTTAAAGCTGAAAGTTGGAATTTATAAAACAGTTATGCTATTGGTTGTTCTTTATGGTTGTGAAACTTGGACTCTCACTTTGAGAGAGGAAGAGAGATTAAGGGTGTTCGAAAATAGGATGCTTAGTAAAATATTTAGGGCTAAGAGGGATGAAGTTATAGGAGAACGGAGAGCTGCACGCATTGTATTCTTCACCTAACATAATTAGGAACATTAAATCCAGATGTTTGAGATGGCAGCGCATGTAGAAAGTATGGGTCAATCTAGAAATGCATATAGAGTGTTAGTTGGAAGACCTGAAGGGAAAAGACCTTGAGGGAGGCAGACGTAAATGGGACGATAATATTAAAATGAATTTGAGAGAGGTGAGATATTATGATAGAGACTGGATTAATCTTGCTCAGGATAGGTACCGATAGTGGGCTTATATAGGAGGGCAGCAATGAACCTCCATTTGTAGGTAAGTGATATAGATATTTATATGTGTGATTCTCTTCAGTATTGTCTGGAGGATGCACAAAAATTATAATGCCTAAGGGAAGACCAAAGATATTACTTACTGATAAAATAAGAGGCCTACAAAATGTTGTAGTGTCCCGATCACTTTAGCAAGATACTTGGCAGGATAAAATGATTCTACCCTCTACATTTCAAGGTAGTTCACGAAATATGCAGCAGCTATACAAGACGCTATGTCTGTTGTTGGAAAGCATGGCAAATCTGATATTTTCATTACTCTAACCTACAATCCTCAATGACCTATTGCTTCACTCGCACATGAAAAACTGACTGATCGTCCTGACATTGTTACTTGCGTTTTCGCATTGAAATTCAAGAACTGAAGATGTATAGGTTCAATAAAAAGTATTTAGCATGAAGAAAACCATTTAGAGGGATATGTTTATTATGGAAGCAAATAACTTCCAAAATGACTGGTATTCTTCATTGGAAATAAATTTGAAAAATTTGAATTTGAACTTCTACTGTAATGAACTTAGTTTGCAGCATTTGCTGCACAAGCCACTAGTTATTATAGAATATAAATTCAAATCACGGTAGAAATTAGATGAACAAACAGTATTAAATATCTTCGTCATGTTTGAACTTTCATTGATGAATAATCAAAAAGGATTACCTGTTCCACCAATATATAATACAATTTATTTCATCGCGATTTTACGCTACAGGTACCGGTAACGATTCATAGCTGAATACTGATTTTGACTATTTAATTCTATAAACGATAGGTTATACAATTGGCTATGCAGTTAATTTATAATCCTGCTGTCGTCATAATAATGTCTTCTGTACATTGATTTCAAATATTTTTAAGTAGTTTCTGCAGACATGCAGGAAATAACTATGCCAACTGACAGCAGGATAATAGGCCTCTTTCATAGTCTGTCATTGGTGGCATCTTCTTATTTTCTATTTCTTCAGAATAAAATTATTTTACAATGAAATAATTTGAGGGCTTAATGTGAAACTAATGTAACTACAATCGATATTTTATTCACAACAAAATTCTTAACAGGCAATACGATTTCAGATGAACTATACCATCACGTTTTGTAGTTACGAATTGTGTTATATACAAGACTGTTCGGACTGAGTTAAGAATTCTTGTGGCCAAGTAGAAGAACAAATTATTATTGCTTGGTGTAAAAACCTAAAAATGTCAAATTTTTGTACTTACGTTAGTTTCACACAGTTGTATATTCACTACAATCATTACAAAACACGTTCGAAGAATTTATACAACGCCGGCGCGACATTATGTCTATGCTGGCACAAAGACTGATGCTTTAAATAGGAAACTGTGTTATTAATTAATCACTTACGCACTAACACTCTTTATATAACAACTATGTTACTAATTAATGACTTAAACACTACCACTCTTGTATATTTACGATCGTATATGTAATAACATAACGCGAGCGTAGACCTCACCTTGAACTGTTATGAAATTCATTGAATAGAAGGGATCAATATCTGTTTATTTATTATCAATACTAAAGAACAAGCCAAAAACCATAAGAAACCGGAAATTGATCATCAACTCATAAAATGCATTAAATTTTGTTTTGTTTTACAATCCCCAACCACCGCCAGATGTTTCCTAGGAGAACACTTATGTAAAAGTGAAATCATAGTAAATCTTAAAACCCTTTCGTGATACGAAGAAAAGAGATGCATTTTCGGAATCAGCACACACCAAACCATAAGGGACACTTTGTTTTAAGTCGGAGTAACATTCTTGTTGTTCAGTGTTATCTGCACGTTATTGGAAGGTATGGTTAAAAAACTGAGTTTCAATCGTACGATTCGACTGCCTCCGTGGTCGGTTGGTCAGCATGCTGGCTTCCAGATCAGGAGGTCCCGGGTTCGATTCCCGGGCTAGGCTCTCGGTTCCCTGGGTGTCTAGAGTCTGGAAATTTGTATGAATGTGAGTGTGATTGTGAGTGTGCCGGGTTAATATTAATTAACCAATCATAAAAAATGTAAAATACATCAGAACTGTCGCTGGGCAGTAACCTGAACACACGTTTCAGCGTCACATTGTTGACAAGTAGCACAATCATAAATAATCTAATAGATGCTATAGAGTTACCAACAACGAAAAAAAAAAATCGTACGAAGAAGTAGGTACTCGTCAAAGGAATAAAAATGATCGTACCATGAAGTTGGCACTTATCAAAGGGAATAAAACTCTTATCAAAATTTTGGATTCATATTCTGTTATAATAGTACGAAACGCTCTTCAAAAAATAAATTCTAATAATGTACTCATGCTTGTATTTATTAAGGAGTTCTTTAATATATCGTTTCCGTTTTATATTTGTACTATTCATCCTGGGAATATTATCTCTGCCATTCATTTTAATATACGTACTAGTTTGTGTCTGAATGATAGGTCAACGAATTTATAAATATGTGGATGTGCAGAGTTAAAATTAAGAGAAAATGCCTTATGAAATTCTTCGCATGCATTTGTGGTTCTGTTAGAAGTTATTGTATCCGAAGTCCAAATATAGGGAGGAAATAATGAATCAGATGCAATGAAATTATTTATTAAATAATCAGTAACATTTGTCACATATTCAGAGTTTGGTTGAATGCTAATCATATTCTCAACAACAGAACTTAGATTTCTTCCAGAGGCAGAAATGTAGGCCAAACATCCAGTAAAGCCATTCACTTCACTGTTATCTTTGTAGTCTGAAGAAAGGCCCAAATTATGAATTTTCCGCTACCATGCCTGGGTCAAATGAAACCTACAACCTATGAGTATAATATGGCCACACTTTATTTACTGCTATGTGAATGGATACTTCGAAATCTGCTATGACATGTGCAGGTTGAAACTTACAGTTCATATTAGCACAAATCCTGAGCAGAATGCTAGTGGAATATACGACAGACCGGCAAACCCTCTTTCAGGCCTGCCCATATCCGTTTTACTTCGTGAGTGAGCTAACGCAAGCTACCGATCGCCTTCCTTCAAACTTCCCTCACAAGCAGACAGGCAGTGTCGTTGCACGTGACATCAAACAGTCCTATTAATGACCCGAAAGGACTGTTGTGTTTTGCCGACCTGCGCCAGACTGTGCTGCTTTCAGATGCATGATAAATATCAACCAAGTAATTAATACTTGATAGGAAGCATACAGATATAGACAAACTACTGAAAACTTAATTTGTTATCTTCTGAAACGTACCGTTAATAAATACAAACAAAACTATTTCTAGTCAACATAATATCCATTATATCCCAACAGTTATTATAAATTACTTGCACTTTCCTTTTCATCATACTAATATAAATTTAATGCGAACCTTTCAAACTTTAAGCTTCATAAATAAAAGGAAATCTGTCATTCAGAAATTAAATAGCAAATCAATATTCTAAAGAACAAAAACTTTTTTACATTTTACAAGTCTTCATGAGGTTTTAATTGTTAATAAGGAAAAAGTTAAAATGGAATATTTTCCTATAATAGTTGTATTCATAATAAGTATCAACATCTTCTCCCTCCCCTTCTTCCCTTTCCTTTTCTTTCCTTTCCTTCCCTCTTCCCTTTCCCCTTACCCCTTCCCAGCCCTTTCCCTTCCCTTCCCTCCCCTCCCCACCCCATTTCTCCCCTCCCCCCTCCTAGAAAATGCGTAAATTTTATTGATAAAAAACTGATTGGTTTTTAGCAGTGAATCGTGCTTTCATGCAGGATGTGCAGCTTGTCTTAATCACACCTCAGCGAAAAGACTTAACTTACATTTTCGTTAACCTTTTCACGCATTACATCGCATTCTTCAGTGCAATAGATTTTTGCTCCCTGGATATCTTAAAGAAATAGATTTTAAGTTGTACTGTGACAACAAAGTAGTATAATAATTTATATGAAACGAAGTATTTATAACCTATACTGCGCTCAATAATGTCTGACAGAAGTAAATATTACCGACATAGGAGGGGAGAGGGATACTTGCTAATCAACCAATGGCAGAGGTCATATTTCTAGCTTACCCTGAAGTTGGACGGAGGCAGAATGCTTCAGACCGTTCAACTTCAAAATAATCCTGGAATGTGATCTTTGCCATTGGTTGATTTTCAATTATTCCTCTCCCTTCCTTTGCCGGTAATGTTTACTTCGCCTGTCAAACATTATGTAACGCAGTATAGTAAGAATAATGCTGCTTCTTAATAATAGACGGAAGGATATAATTAATATTGAACTTACTAAATAAAACTAAAATGTTAGAGCTTAATTTTTAATTAACTTTGAAATTACACTTTATTTTTAAATTCTGTGTAACAGAATTTACTACAGTAGTGACATTTTCTACAGACTAATCTGTGCATAGTCATCAGTACAAAATCATGCAACGTAGAAATTTGGGATATCTAGCGACATCACTTAATTCAAATGAATTAGAATTAGTTGAAATTAAATATATCGATAATACGAAAACGTAAGGATTTTTAAACGAACAGCCAATTCAAGTAATATTAAGGTGTTAGACACAGTTTACAGTAGTAAAATGTTTGGAAATATTCAACACTTTTTTCATCCATTACTGGGTATCTTGTCCAATAATGGAAATTGGTACGCGTAAAACACTATAATTCTGCTATATGGAAAAAAATATTTTAACAATTTTAAAAACATTATTAACATATTTTTTAATTGAAAATGGTGGCAGTTCACTGTGTAGTAATGAAGTATTTCCCTAATAACTCATAAACTTCTAAACTTTATAATGTTCTCTCTCTCTCTCTCTCTCTCTCTTATTTTACTGTTCAAACTCAGGTTTACAACATCATGCTCTTTCAACCACATTTCTTAGTAAATAATATAGTTTCTCTTATTTTGTGTTTGGTCAACTATCACTATTCGTTTCTAACACAAAAGAAAAAAAGTAATATTTATTAAGTAATGTAGTTGAAAGAGCATGACATTGTAAACATGTGTTTCAACAATAAAATACAAGAGAGAGAACCTGAAAAAATTCACGAGTTATTAGGGAAACGCTTCATCACTGCGCAGTGACCTGCCACCATTTAAATTTTGAAAAGAAAAAAATAATAAATATCATTTTTAAATCGTAAAACTGTTTATTTCATACAGCAGAAGGACAATGTTTTAAACATAATAATTTTCATTATTGTACAAGATGCAGTAATGGAGGAAACAAATGTTGAATATTTCGACAATTTTACTGCTGTAAGCTGTACCTAACCTCTTAAAGGAGTAAATCTGTTCATCAATGACTTATAGGAAATTGGCATGTTCTTATTCAGCAACAATTTTAAACAAACGAGCGAAGACACTTTTAAGTTCAGGTTTTACTAATACAAAACATGTACAAATTAATACTCTGATAATGATGTTTCAAAATGGATTAGGATGCAATGGTAGAAATTTTCCACTTTTTTGTTGTGAATAAAATTTTTGCAAGCGAATTTCTCAGAATGACAGCTCCCTTACAAATTAAGTACCTAATTCTGATCATTTGCTTTTCAGTTTCCTGGACATGAAACGTACCGGTATTCACAAAGCAATTGATGACAGAACCCTTCCACTAGCAAATGAAGAGAAAGTCATCGGAAATTATGAACCTGTAACAATAGATGTCGTAATAATTATTTATATATTGTGGGCAGTTGGATTACTGCTATCTTCTGTATCTTACTTCTAGAATTTTTATTTCACAGATCGAAAACTATTTCCCAAGAACCAAAATAACAAGGCTATCAATCTTTATATGTGTCCAGTTAATTTACTTAAAAATTCTGGAACTTCTCAAGGTCGAGAATCTTCCACGTATTATCATTTTAAGTTCTGAGTTTCTCACCTACATAATATTAATGATATGGAACTTAATACGAGTACCGCTACGTGAAACGTTATGTTTTTTATTCAGAATTTTTCTTACAAAAACATACAGTATAGGCCTATACTTTTAACAAGAGAGAGAAAAGAAAGGATAATCCCAAATCTTATACGATAAGTGGTGGCAATCTCAGTGATCAGTTGAGTTAATATCACACTAAATCTGGTTATGTTGCAATTTTACCTTAACTAATCTGACCACATATATGCCGACCTGATTCAAAACGGATAATTGGTACTTACTGGGCACGTACCGGTACCGTACTGTAGGTCACATATCCTTTCTCGTCGGATTTCTTTACAGTAGTGTTTTGCTCTTAGTGTGTTCAAATGTTCGCACATCTGCCATGTCGGAAAAGCAATCAACGAATTCATTATATTTCATCAAAATGTGGTACAATTTCCAAGGATACATATTTAAACATCAAGATAGTCTATGGAGTTATTGCATGAGTCATACAGAAGTTTATGAATAATAAAAAAACGTTTAAAATTGTTGCCGTGAAATTGTTGAGAGCGATGAATATTCTAGGTCTGCAGTAGCATATCCACAAAAGACAGTGAATCTTTCTTCTGTGAAAATTAACAAAATACATCATCATGAGTATAAGTATTTTATATATACAGGGTGTTTCAAAAATAATTTTACAAACATTGGGGGCATGTTCCTCACAACAAAACAAGAAAAAAGTTCATATAAACATGTGTCCGAAAATCCTTATTTGTTTAGTTATTGATGAAAGAACATAATAATTAAACATCTGTCAGATATTGTCAGTTTGGTAGGAAAAGTTACAACTTTAATCAATTTAGAAATTCATAACAAATGTTCTGAATTTTCTCCTGTAGTAAACATGTGTCCTTGGCAATACATAACCATCTACGAAACAATGGGTGCATCAGCAGACTTGTATCGATAACATCATTCGATTATCTAACAAAATTAATATTATTATCCGTTACAAACTTAAGTTGTTGCATTGTACCTCGAAACCGCGTTGAAAGTAAACTTTCATTGTTATGAGTTTCTAAATAGATTAAAGTTGAAACACTTGCTACCAAACTGACAATATCTATCAGATGTTTCAATATGTCTTTCATTAATGATTAAACAACTAAAGATTTTCGGACTTATGTTTATATGATTTTTTTTTGTTTTGTTGTGAGGAACATGGCCCCAAGTTTTGCCAAAGTATGTATTTCTGAAACACCCTATACATATTTTTTTCTTTTTCATCATAGGCATATGTTTGAAGCTTTATAGGTATATATATATAAATATTCTATAGCCTATTTTCTGATCATAAAATGCTACAAAGTAAATTAAAATGCAATATGTATTTTTTGCTCCCATCTCCCTTTTAGGCTCTATTATTGATATAAAACTTGCACTTACTTCCTTGACATCTTATATATATATTGTAATTGATTTTAACGAGTGTTCATGATATTAAAAATGTTCTGACCATTTTAATGTAATGTAATGTAATTTAATTTATATCTATCTCTTATGTGCTTATGTTGGTTTTTAAGGGCTATCTAATGAAAATATTTCAAGAACATATGAATCGATGTTTAATTTACCTTTATGCAGTTTCAAACTGAATAGAATAAAATAGAGCATCTACTGTATAATAAAATGTTGGAGTAATATAAAAATAAAGTATAAGGTAAGTGCGCCAAGTCAAGTCATGCTAAGGTTTGCTTCGCTGGAATTTGGTTCTTTCTCAATTCATCTTTTTGAAATTTTACACAATTACTGTAGAAATTTATTCATGAGAAAATGGAAAACACATACCTTTTCTGTTAAATTGTATTATTTGTAATTAAAAATGTCGATAATTCAACAAAGGGATAATTGGCCTTATTAGGAACAAGAGTCCCAAATAAGACCAGCTCTGAATTTCCAAATTTTAGAAGTAAACAGGGTTGATAAACTTTTCAATTGATGCATCAAACGATTGAATAAAAATATATTTTATTTAACATAATAAAGAAAACTGTAAGTCACTGAGAAAATAGTCTTTAGCCTATGAATAACATAAAACGTTTCAAATTATATGACAACTCAATCATTTCCAAATTCTGGACACTCAAAATATACAATTTTCTGTTGTTTTGTGATTCCGACATAATGTCCATGTACGGTAAAGGTGCCTAATCCGTGATACCCCTAATCCCGTAATAAAATTTCAATTGACTACCATGGAGTTGTGGTATCTGACTTTTAAGTTTTTGAAATACCTGACAGATACCAGGACATGTCTTCTTTTCAATTCTATAGACTATCCGCCTTTTGAATGGAAGCAGTCGACTGCAGAAGCTTTTGTTCAGTAAAAGGTGGTTGACCAGTAAGTTTTTCTTTCTCTTTTGACCGCTCCTGAAGAAACATTTCGTATTTGAGGTGAGAATTAATACAGCATTATAAAAATGATATATTACTGTAGATTATAGTCAGCTGAACCAATATGTATCATTATTTAAACATTGTGAGACAATAATAATGCTACAGGAGCTTTTGCATTTTCGGATTTATTTTCATATATCTTCTTCCTGGCTCACTCGACCAGTGATGCCAACGCTAAATTGTGAAAATTAATGTCTATGAAAGAAAATAGTTCGTAGAAATAATAATAGAAATGAGTTATAGAAACATCAATTATAATTATAACACAATAATAGGGCATACATTTAACTTAATTTCTGCTGTTGTTAGGAATATATATAATGATAAATAATTGTGTTATAATTCTATTTATTCAAATTTAATGTTCTATTGAATTTAACTTTGTTTATTTTGTTTATAATATATTAATATGTAACATGTATTCTTGAAGTTACACAAGTATTTTCTATGAAATTTGTCACTTAGGCCCTTTTTCTATGTTGTAATTTCTTGCCTAATCCATATTAAAACAATATACCATGACTTTAAAGTGTTTTTCCAAATACACGTTTCTTTTCTGAGCAGTTAATGAGGATTATTTTAGTATCACGGAATTAGGATATCACTCACGGAATTAGGACACCACTATCACGGAATTTTGATCCCTGTCACGGATTTAGGAGCCACTGTATAACAATGAAGAATCATATTATAAAGGTTGTTTAAAAAATACGAGGCATAATTTCAGGTATGTATTTCCCACATGTAGACAATCAAAATAGTTCATTACAACATGTGTCCGGAAATGCTTTATTTCCGAGTTATGGCCTTCACAACATTGAAATTCACCGGAACGTTTTTCTTTCCGCATGTCGTTGCCGTCAAAGGAGACATTAAGAGGGCACTCTGACAGTTCATTCCGAGGCGAAGGTTACATTCAGTGTTGTGTAGGCGTTAGACTGTGCGACATGTATTCAAATCAAGAGCTGGCAGAGATAAACTTCATGTACGGTAAGGCGGACGGCAATGCTGCGCTGGCTCATCGTTTGTACCAGGAGAGGTACCCACAGCGACAATGTCCAGATCGGAAGACATTTGTACGTCTCCATTACCGTCTGTGCGAGTATGGAAAATTTAACTCTCCTGGTTTAGGAAGGGGACGACCAAGATCTACAACTCCAGAAGTACAGGAGGAGATTCTGGAGGCTGTGAACATGACTCCTATCAGCACACGAAGGGTAGCGTTGCAAGTCAATGTTCCTCATACGACTGTCTGGAGACTGTTGAAAGAGTATCAATTGTATCCTTATCATTTGCAACGTGTACAGGCCCTGTCACCAGCAGATTACCCTGCACGAGTTAGGTTCTGTCAGTGGTTCTTGCAGCAGTGTGATGTAAATCCGAACTTTCCTGCCTTACTAGGTATTATTTACAGATGAAGCACAGTTCACACGAGATGGCATAACAAATTTCCTCAATCAGCATGTATGGGCGTATGAAACCCACGTGCAACTGTTCCATCTCATCACCAGGTGCGGTTCTCCCTCAACATGTGGGCCGGTATCATTGGTGATCGATTAGTTGGACCCCATGTACTTGTAAACAGACTTACGGGGCAGGCGTACACAAACTTCCTGGAAAACACCATACCTAATGTTGTAGAAGACACTCCACTGATCAATCGTCAACATATTCACTTCTTGCATGATGGCGCTCCTGCACACTTCAGTCGTATGGCTCGCCGGTACTTGGATCGAAGGTTTCCTGATCGATGGATAGGTAGAGGTGGCCCAATTCCTTGGCCTCCACGCTCACCTGATCTGAACCCTCTCGATTTCTACTTGTGGGCCATTTAAAATAATTGGTTTATTCGTCTCCGGTGCCTGATTTGGAATCCCTTCGGAATCGAATTGTGGCATGTTCTGAGGACATACGCAATACTCCTGGAGTTTGGGATCGTGTTCGCAGATCAATGAGACATCGATGTGAGGTCTGTATTCAAGCAGGAGTTGGACATTTTGAACATCTTCTGTAATGACAACGACCTGCGGAAAGAAAAACGTTCCGGTGAATTTCAATGTTGTGAAGGCCATAACTCGGAAATGAAGCATTTCCGGACACATGTTGTAATGAACTATTTTGATTGTCTACATGTGGGAAATACACACTTGAAATTATGCCCCGTATTTTTTAAACATCCTGTATATCAAACTTCTGAAACTGTTGACACTGAATGTTGTAAAAACTATAGCTAAATGTCCAAATAATGTCATTTAGGTGTTATTTGAAAATGTGTAGTACAAGTTTGGCATAAATATAGACTTTATTAAATATGTCACGGAATTATTCAACCTTACCCTATACATATCTGTGACAAGTTCCAAAGAAAATCATATCTCTGATTACGTCCTCCTTACAAATAAATCAATACCAGCTTAAATAAATTAATAATTAAATAAATAAGTAAATTAGGAAATAAACAAAATAAATACAAATAATTCAATAAATCGTGTGTTCCTAATAAGGTTATTGCATGGCCTTAAATGGGATACATACGTTTTGTTTTATTTTGTTACGTACACAATTCTAATTTAAATTATATTATGGAACTATTTTGAGATTTTGGAAATAGGTAAAATATAATGTAATAATACACATAACACATTACATTTTATTAAATACTAGCTGAAAGTACCCGGCGTTGCCCGGATTTTCCTTTCTGCTTCTGTTTTAAAATGAACTGGTTGTTACATTTTCGGAAATTTCGGAAACCCAACTATACGCAACCAAACCCATTTGTTTTACTAAGCTTTCCTCGCACATAAAGATGAATCTTTACTTAACTTCACTTACATGAATTAATACTCCTTAGCCAAATGCCTGCCAGGTTTAATTAAATTTAAAACAATTGTAGATCAGGCACCGAAAAGAAAATATTTCATCATGTGCAAGACGTTCAACTTTGTTTTAAATTTATATATTTATTTGTTTTGTTTATTTATCTCTGCCGGTCAGTTACCGCTAAATTTCAAGTGCTTTATCTTAGTCGTGGCTATCAGCGTATTAAACACCATTAATTTTTCTGCCGTCTCCTTTCCTCCCCGCCACAAATGTGACGTTGTACAGAGGCAGAGAAAAAAATAATTATAAGATCTGTACATTTAACTGAAGCTGTGCTGACATATATTTCACGTAATTTCATGTCTATGTGTGCTTTCACTTGAACTTCAGAGACAGCTGATGGTGATTAGAGAATTCTCTTGTTCCCAGTCTGAATCGTTGGGGTGTCATCGTGAGCCTAAATTTATCTATCGGTCGTACCAAAGAATCAATATATACGTATGTAATTCAATTTATATTGGAATATTTTTTACCCCTTGACAGCTGTACGCCCGCTTATATCATACCCGGCCTTTTTTTTTAAATATTACTTGAGATATTATATCTAACAAATTCAGAACATATTAAATATATTACTTTTTATTTTATATACAGAATGGAGATAGAGTATAATTTTGCAAGAAGTCATTGTTCAGCATAAATAAAAATATTCTGAAAGATATCCTATGTTATAGAAAATGAAGTGACCGTTCTTTCCACAACGCTTGACATGCTTGACATACTACACTGGCAACCTGATTTCACAGATAAAATTTTATTGGACATTGGCAATAATATTTTGAAAGATATATATTTTAGAATTAAGTAGTATATCGAAATGATAGCCGTCCAAATCTTGGATTTAAAATATCGGCATCCCAATCAATTCAAATGAACAAAAATAGAGAAAATATAAATTAATGTCTTATTTTCAGTGGGCTTAGGTATATTCACATACTACATTAGGAACATGACAAAAGTCTCATTGATATGCATACAATTCGTTTTCCCATCTTTTGTATAAATGTGTATATATGTTTAGGTGTGGTCACATGAAAGCAAGTTACGCAATTATTGACAATGTGAAAAACACGGAGATTTAAGTGAATGTCTGCAACTTTGAGCGACTATCCTTGAGCTTTATTTTACTACGGTCATTACGAAAGCTAGTTGCACTGAAATGGCAGTTGCTCAAAATCGAATGGCATGTTACTGGCTATCATAAGAATATGTGGGATAAAAACATCTTTTTCTTTCGTTTTGCCAGTTAGTACTGTCACTTATATTACGTTTGTCATGAGTTTTTTCACACCAATTCCTATTCCATTGCATAATTCTTGTGGATCAATATTTCGCAATAGTACTATTGGTGATTCAATATTAAGTATTAAATTATCTGTTGGCAATTCTTGTGATTTCAAAGAATTTAAGAATTCAGTTTGATAAAACACAGTCTGCTCACTATCTACAACTGTCTCGAGAAATACATAATACGGTTCTGGACTGCATAATGATAGTTAATGCATGAATTGTCTACATTTTGGTCTTCATGATGTATCTACAATCTTATTTTATATCGTTTTGTTTTTTCCATGGCCTCATGAAAGTCGATGTTGAATACAACAGACAATAACAAAGAACAATTGACTAAAGAAGATTGTATTTTAGTATTATACATGAATGATTGATCGTATTTATTTTTATTTTTTACTGTTTTAATTAATTTAACGTTCATTTTAACAATTTTAATATAGCCTATGTTCTTCTCCTGGTTATGAAGGTTAAATGTGCAAACTTTGATACATATTGGTCAAAGCGAGTAGATTTGTATAGGAAACATACATACATACATACATACATACATACATACATACATACATACATACATACATACATACATACATACATACATACATACATACATACATACATACATACATACATACATACATACATACATACATACATACATACATTCATACATACATACATACATACATACATACATACATACCCACATTCACTTTTATATATTAGATACTAGCTGAAAGTACCCGGCGTTGCCCGGGTTTTCCTTTCTGCTTCTGTTTTCAAATGAACTAATTGTTAAATTTTCGAAAATTTCGGAGACCCAACTATAGACAACCAAAAGGAATTGTTTTACTAAGCTTTCCTCGCACATAAAGATGAATCTTTACTTATCTTCACTTATATGAATTAATACTCCTTAGCCAAATGCCTGCCAGGTTTAACTAAATTTAAAACAATTGTAGATCAGGCACCGAAAAGAAAATATTTCATCATGTGCCTGACGTTCAACTTTGTTTTAAATTTATATATTTATTTGTTTTGTTTATTTATCTCTGCCGGTCAGTTACCGCTAAATTTCAAGTGCTTTATCTTAGTCGTGGCTGTCAGCGTATTAAACACCATTAATTTTTCTGCTGTCTCCTTTCCTCCCCGCCACAAATGTGACGTTGTACGACTACAGAGGCGGAGAAAAAATAATTATAAGATCTGTACATTTAACTGAAGCTGTGCTGACATACATTTCACGTAATTTCATGTCTATGTGTGCTTTCACTTGAATTTCAGAGACAGCTGATGATAATTAGAGAATTCTCTTGTTCCCAGTCTTAATCGTTGAGGTGTCATCGTGAGCCTAAATTTATCTGTCGGTCGTACCAAAGAATCAATATATACGTATGTAATTCAATTTATATTGGAATATTTTTTACCCCTTGACAGCTGTACGCCCGCTTATATTATACCCGGCCTTTTTTTAAATATTACTTGTGACATTATATCTAACAAATTCAGAACATATTAAATATATTACTTTTTATTTTATATACAGAATGCAGACAGATTATAATTTTGCAAGAAGTCATTATTCAGCATAAATAATAATATTTTGAAAGACATATGTTATAGAAAATGAAGTGACCGTTCTTTCCACAATGCTTGACATATTACACTGGCAACCTGATGACACAGATAAAATTTCGCAATAACACATTATTGGACATGGGCAATAATATTTTGAAAGATATATATTTTAGAATTAAGTAGTATATCGAAATGATAGCCGTCCAAATCTTGGATTTAAAATATCGGTATCCAAATCAATTCAAATGAACAAAAATGAAGAAAATATAAATTAATGTCTTATTTTCAGTGGGCTTGCGTATATTCACATACTGCATTAGGAACATGACAAAAGTCTCATTGACATGCATACAATTCATTTTCCCGTCTTTTGTATAAATGTGTATATATGTTTAGGTGTGCTCACTTGAAAGCAAGTTACGCAATTATTGACAATGTGAAAAACGCGGAGATTTAAGTGAATGTCTGCAACTTTGAGTGACTATCCTTGAGCTTTATTTTACTACGGTCATTACGAATGCTAGATGCACTCAAATGGCAGTTACTTAAAGTCGAATGGCATGTTACTGGCTATCATAAGAATATGTGGGATAAAAACATCTTTTCCTTTCGTTTTGCCAGTTAATACTGTCACTTCTATTACGTTTGGTATGAGTTTTTTCACACCAATTCCTGTTTCATTGCATAATTCTTGTGGATCAATATTTCGCAATAGTACTATTGGTGATTCAATATTAAGTATTAAATTATGTGTTGGCAATCCTTGTGATTTTAAAGAATTTAAGAATTCAGTTTGATAAAACACAGTCTGCTCACTATCTACAACTGCATCGAGAAATTTATAATTCGGTCCTGGACTTCGTAAAGATACTTATTGTATGAATGATCTAGTTTTAGCCTTCATGATGTATCTACAATGTTATTTTATATCGTTTTGCTTTTTCCATGGCCTCATGAAAGTCTATGTTGAATACAACAGACAATAATAAAGAACAATTGACTATAGAAGATTGCATTTTAGTATTATATATGAATGTTTGATCATATTTATTTTACTTTTTTACTTTTTTAATCAATTTAACGTCCATTTTAACAATTTTAATATAGCCTATGTTCTTCTCCGGGTTATGAAGATTAAATGTGCAAACTTCAGTACATATTGGTCAAAGCGTGTAGATTTGTATAGGGAACATACATACATACACACATACATACATACATACATACATACATACATACATACATACATACATACATACATACATACATACATACATACATACATACATACATACATACATACTTACATACCCACATTCACTTTTATATATTAGATAAGAAGATATAAATAAAAACGCACTTCTCGCTCGTGATAGTATCAACACAATCAGACTCGGCCGCACAGCTTTCTTCCTATATCTATCCACTACAACTGACCACAAGCGATTGCTTGATATGCCTCAACATTTAGCAGATAATACGGATGAGGAAGATGCTGCCCTTTATCACCAATATTTGACAGTTCTTCGTAAAACAGTAATTGGCCTTATTGATCTACATGACCTTATTTGGCGCACTTACCGTACCTTATAAATGAACTAGTCAAATATGCTTGATTTAAATGTAAGTTTCCCGTTGCAAAATAATCAAAATAGATAATTTGGAATGTTAATAAAAGTTACAATTTAAGAGTGCACGCTGTGTCATAAATATGGAAGTTTCTATTTTGCTATTTCACATCATCTACTGATAAACTACTGTTCTTTTTACTATGAACTACCATTCAGACGGCTTTTGTCTCTCTTTTTAGGTCACGAATCTTTTCGGTCATACGACATTTCGGTCAATACGACATTACGGTACAACGATACTTGGGTAATGAGACGTTTCGGTATCACGAATATAACGGTCATCTGACTGTGTTGGCTGTATCCTAGCAGTATCCATAATTCGACTGTGTAGTCTATATCCTAACAATTTACATCATTCTAATTCGGTTTAGAATCACTTTAATTCTCATTTCGTCACTACTTTTACAAAATATTGAGCAGCACATTAATCAATATAACGATCCTTCAGGTACAACTTACTAAGAGATATTATTTCATCAAGAGACGCTTGGTATCCTACTCAGGAACTACAAACACCCCACCATCCAGTAAACTACCATACACTTCATCACCAGCCTATCTACTTTAACCTTTTCCACCACCTAACCTAATCGCTTCATTCATTGCACTTCACTATGGCAGCGATATGATTCTGCAAGGTCTCTCAACTGGCGAGTTTTGGGCACACTATTTAGATATTTTTAGAGTTTAAATGTGGCACAATACTTCCAGCAATGGGGGCACAATCAAACCAAACGCTGCCAGTATCGAAGCTCAAAATAAGGAAATGATGTGGAATATCGACTTATCTCTAATAAATTACATTGTACTTTTTCTAATATGTTGGTGCTTTCAATTTTCTGTGCATGAAAGGTTTAAAAATATAACTTTTCTCTTAGTATGTATTCCTTAATACTGTAGTGTTTTTGTTGAAAGCCTAATATTAATTATTTATTACAGTATGTCTGTTGTAGATAGTTTTCTTTGTACTCTTCTCAATGGTGATTCATTAATTCATAGTGTTCTGCCCAAGGACAAGTCTTTCACTGCAAACCCAGCATTCTCCAATCCTTCCTATTTTCTGCCATCCTCTTTGTGTCCGCATATGATCCATATACTTTAATGTCGTCTATCATTTGATATGCCTCGAACTCTCCTCTCGTTCACCATTTCTTCTAGTGCATCCTCAATGGTGATTATTGATTTTTTTTTTTCAAGTAATGGCAGATACTTTTAAAAATGTATATTCAGCTTTGATAATTAGAAACAAATAAAGTAGTATTTAATAAATGTTTTGGTCTTCTGTTACACCATTTGATAGAGAAAGAATCTTATGACTATTTTGAAGCTAATGCTAGGAATTTAAAATTGAGAACTTTAAATATATAAATGACAAATAATAATAGTCAAAGTCAATTGCTTTATGTTGCTTTTATCGCCCAACTCATGATACGCAACATTATTCTTTAAAAACAGTGCTTAAAGTGCTTTAGAGAGAAATGTCCTATCCCACTCACATACTGTATCTCAATTACATACTTCTAGTAACATGTAAGAAAATAAACTTGTGGTAATCCGATCTCATACATTAATTTAATTAAAACGGTTTAAAAAGAAATTTAGAAATCTTCTCACCATTTCTGAGCTGCCACAAGGGACAAAGTGTACTTAAGCATACAATTGTTTAAAAGTTCATTAAACTATTGATTTTGGTTTGATAAATGAAACTCCTACAAGTACAGAGCTGCAAGTACATTTTTAGATTAGTGGAAATACAGAGTGATCCGTTTGAGAATACATAAAATAAAAACATCGTAAGACATTCCTACTGAACTTTATTTGTTGAAACTTTGTGCTTACAACACTGAAAGATGGGAGATTGCTCAGAGCTCTACATGACCCCCATTGTGCATGCTGCACAATTCATAACGGTGATGCAATTCAGCCCATGTCCGTTGTAACATAAGAGGGGTGATTTGATGAAAAGCTTGAGTAATTTTTCTTCTCTGATCATCAGTGTTCTTGTGTTTCTGTGAATAGGCGATGTCTTTAACAAAACCTTACACGAAGAAAAAGTCAGGAGGTGTTAGATCTGGAGAGTTTGGGGGCCAAGCCAATAGATAGCTGCTTATCGTACTGGGTTTCTTCCTGCATGTTTTATTAACAAAGAATCTGTTTCTTCAAATGTTCGATACCACAACATTATGGAATCGTATTAAGGTACATTACGCATACCATACTTACGTCGAAATTCCCTTTGAAGTTTTAACACTCTCAAATTTAGCATACCAAAGTACACATTGTGCCCGTTGTTGATATTTTGTGGTACTCATTTTAATCATCCACGATTTTCATTTGTCCTTTCAGATTATCCATTGTTGATTGTAATATATTCAATCATAACCTAATATAACCAGCAAAAATCGTTTTCTATTATCATAATAGCTTTGTAATAATAAATTAATATTATCCATACCCAAACGGATCAGACTGTATACCTAGTTTTAGAGAGAGAGAGAGGTAAGTATTACAAAAAAGTAAAGAGTGCTAATGAACTTAGTTTCATTTCGAATATAGGTGATGCTTTAGTAAGACTCTATTGAGGAAAGGGAATGTGTTCTCAATGGTTTTCAGTTTAATGTTCAACCAATATATTCATATCCATATTGTCACTGTGCCTCCAAAATTCGGTATATGCATTTAAACAGATATTTTTTAGGAGAAAGATAAAAGAAATCACTTTTAATTTCCTTAATTTCCAACGCTACTTTCGGTATAATTTCATCATTTTTCCTATAATGTTTGAAATTATAGGTATTAAAAGTGCCAATGCTTTTTCCTTCTACTGAAAAACCTGTTTAAATGCCCATAGGGCATTTTGGAGGCGAGCGACGATCTTAAACCTAAATGTCGTATGCTTATTGTGGTTAGGCCTAAACATTATGTCTAAACCGGCTTACCCATTACGCGCTCTTTCGGGGAGTAATATGGTAAATAGCAGAGGAGGAGGTGGTAATATGGGACAGTCTTTTCCTACAGCCTCTAATTTGGAAACAATGAAGTTAAAAATTATATTTGAGGTGATCCCTTATAGGAATATAATTTCTCCTTATGTGTGCAAAGTTATAACATGATTATATCAAGAAATCAGGTGTTATGTTTTAGCGTTTTCATGCCGCGTAATTCGACTTCCAGAAAGTAAGGCTGCAATATGGGTTAGACAAACTGCCTCCGTAAATTTTAAAATTAAGCCTGGAATGACATAAAATACTTAAGAAATGGACACTAGTAACACATGAGTCACAGAATTCATACCGAAGACAATGTCTTGATAGTTATGTCAAAAATATGAATTTCTCCGTTTTCCGCAGGGGAAGTCTCTAGTTATGTTCTCGGCAGCTTTCATGCACGTTTATCAGTACCTTACACACAAATTAGAAGGTTCTAAGACTCTAGTTTTTCCCTGAACATCTACTGTATGTTGTAATATGAGACAACCCTGTCCCATAACACTACCACTCATGCCATAGTATAAAACCTTGAACAAATTTAATTTACAGTGGCATTTGATTTCCGTGAGGCTGGGCATTACAAATCTATACCTCGTACTCTTTTTACGCAAAAAGAGAATTCCTCTACCTTAATTTGTTCCTGCGTGACATCCGATAAAAGCACCCTTTTAAAATTAGCGTAATGAACATTACTCCCGCACTTGCACAACTCTCATTCGATGGACTTAGTGTATCCCATTGCAGACAAAGACTAACCGAGGAAGAAAATATGCCACAGTACGTAACACATAGCCACACTATTTTCAAAAATCTGTCAGGTCCCATTTTACAATCTCGTTCCATATTACCACCACCTCCACCTCCTGTAGTAATGGCATCTGTAATACCGATTGGACTATAATAATAATAATAATAATAATAATAATAATAATAATAATAATAATAATAATAATAATAGTAATAGTCCCATATTACCACAACCTCCAACTCCTCTAGTAATGGCATCTGTAATACCGATTGGACTATAATAATAATAATAATAATAATAATAATAATAATAATAATAATAATGGTATAACGGATGTTTCTAATATCGATAGCGCTGTATTACATGAGATGCAGTTCCGATTTTTTGCCACAACCGGTCTTGATGTCGCTTCAATAATGTGTCGAATAATAGGGGAGAGTTGCCTAATTTGTACCATTTTACACATTTAATTTTTTCTAATTTTAACTGACAACTGTTGAATTATTCTATAGCGACATCTTAATTCCTAGTATGTTGGGAGTATTTTACTAAAAAGAAAAGTTTATTTCAAGTTAACATAAAGTCATTATGTTCAGTTTTCTAAATGTCTGCAATAAGTACAAATTGGGGAACTGGTTTCCTAAATTGTACCATTGGTTCCTAAATTGTACCACATACATCAGGGCATCTAAGTTCTTGCTGTGGATGGTGTGTCCATCAAGCAGCAGCAATAGGCTACTGGTCTTTCTTTGGTAGGATGGACGGAGGAAATGAAATATTGCATCCATTTGACGAACAATTCAGAGTTGATGTAGCCAGTTTCTGAAACTGTAATAATAATGCCCGGTGGAGCACCAACAGACAGATCATTGCTCGTCTTGTGCCTCTTGAAAATAATCATGGGAGGAAAATATTGACCAGATGCACTGGCATAACATACCATCGTTTTATTCACTCCTCTTTCTCCGCTCGATATCACACACACACTCGTTTCTTGCCTTTCCTCACTACGGTTTTCTGTCTCTTCTTCTGCACTGTGAAGAAGACACTTTTGTCTACATTGAAAATTCTAGTGAATTCCGATTTCCATCTCTCACTAATGTTTTCCGGCAGATCAAGAATTCATAGGCTCGTTCCTTGTTGAACCCTTTCGCTCGAGCCATGGATGTTGCCTCTGGCTGCCTACAAGACAATTTGGGATGCCTCTTCAGATAAGCTGTGCATAATACCATTTCTTCTATGCTTGGTCCTTTTCACGATTGAAATTACGTATGTGACAGTCCATTTCTCTGAGCTATATCAAAAGCAAGTTTCCCAACATCTGTTGAAGTTAATCCAGACATCATTTCTTCAAACTCTAGAATGTGATTTTCAAGTTCATTTTCAATTTCTGCCGAAAATACTGTGATTCTTCTAAACGATTTCACATCTCCATTAGCAATTAGGTTTTTGTTCTTCGAATTCTTAGTATTGTAGGCTTAGGCACATTGTACATTCGGGCACACCCATTTATTCCATGATCAACATTCACATATTCAAAAACAGCAAGACTTAGTGCATACTGTGATCACGTCCCGTATTGAAGCTTCTTGCCAATTTGGAATTAATGTAAAATGCAATTATAATTTGTTACAAAGGAAGAAACTTAAAAAAGCCAAAATATGAATCGTGGAAATTATTCCATTAAATTCTAAATGCATAATTTAGTGTGTTTATGCTATTTTTATGTCGCAGTAATTTTTATTATTTGTAATTATTTGTAATGAACGTCTGACTATTTTAAATTCAAAACTGAATGCATTTTATTTCCTAAAAATAAAAATTACAGTATTATATTCATATTGAAATGATTAGAAGTTAATAAATTATAATGCTGGTTTAAATTAGGTATTTTTTCTTCATACGTCACTATAATTTCAAACATTTATAATGAAAGTTTCCCATATTGTACCAGTACATTATAGGAAACTGAAGCCGGTACAAAATACGCAACCTGGCCATGTTTTCTTTGTTAAATTCTTGCTGCTTAACGGTTTCTAACAGAAGTCTGTAACCTAATGACAATTACAATATATAAATATAGTTTTAAAAAATATATGGCACTGTGGACTTCCACGTAAGTTTCGGAAGTAATTGTTGTAGCCATGTAGCGCAAAAACTAGATTGAAACTACGTAAAACAAGTTTTTTCACTTCACGTCTGCACAACACAACCCAAAGGATTCGTCTCTCATAAAATGGCATATTTGTAGATGTAGCTCACAATGTTTGATGTAGATGAAAACACTTACCAAGGAACTAATATTTAAGACGGTGGTACTCTTTAGGCAACGGTACAAATTTCGCAACTCTCCCCCACATTTAGTTGGAGGTATGTCTATTTATTTGTCTATGGTTATGACAACCAAATTTAAAACGAAACACGCAACCCGGCAGAACTAGAACACGAATATGTTGATCGAAGATACTGTTCGAGACAAGTCTATTGTTTATTTTTTTTTCGTGTGTAACTATTTACCAACAATGAAAGGGAATAAAAGGTATTGAGCGACACAAACAAAATTGTGTAACGGTCATGCGTGCATCCACATTACGTCTTCTAGAATAGAAATTGTTCATTAGTTGGAATCCAGCGCGATTTTCGTGGTGTGTGAGTGTGTTAAACTGTTTCATTACAGAATATCTTAATGTCGCAATAAAATAACAAATATTTCTTGACGAATCACCAGTAGCAAAGCACGTTTTCTCCTCTACGACTATGTCAAGCTATACAATTAGCATGAGCAGGCGCCACTCACAATTATCAGATTTTACTAAGTCTTACGAAGTTTGAAATAGAAACACTTTTCAAACACAGTGAAAATGAGAGATTGTGCAGCACTTGTATTTCTGTATTTGAGTGCCGTTCCATTAGGGATCGGAAATCAGTTCTCTTTTGATTCGTTTCACGTAATTAAATCTGTGGCAATAAAATATTCATCATGTGTCCACGTTTTATTTACTACAGAACAAAAAGGTAAGGTTTTCCATTTCACATATTGACATTAAGACTGTAGCAATGAAATGTACAGTCGCTCCAAAAAAAAAAAAAAAAATTAAGCGCGCTTTTGACAGCGCATATGACAGACTCCCGACGCTGCGTTCACACGAGCACGTTTTATGCATTTCAGTTTATATGTTAACCGGAATCTTACTTGTATATGCAAGAAAGAGAAAGGACAAGACGGAGAGCTGCGTGGTAGCTACGTGGTTAGCGGTACAGTACTGACTGGAATCGACTGGTGATAGTTTGAAATCCTCCTACACACTTTACTCATTTTTTTTTTAATCTAGCTCAGTAAATTTCCTTACGATTCTTGTCATCATTGTATGTGGAATTGGGTTGTGAGCTGGATA
This sequence comes from Periplaneta americana, assembly GCF_040183065.1. Classification (NCBI taxonomy): domain Eukaryota; kingdom Metazoa; phylum Arthropoda; class Insecta; order Blattodea; family Blattidae; genus Periplaneta; species Periplaneta americana. The sequence continues at coordinate 143,392,241 of NC_091117.1, forward strand.
TATTTCATTAAGTAAAATCGTCGCCTCTCGATGAGGTCGTTGCCTGTCTCCATAGCCAACCATAATATTAAAATTAGAATTCTTAATCCTTTCTCTCAACATCAGATAGGATTATTGAACGCAATAGATGTCAGATTCAATGCCTTAAGTAAGATGATTCTGTATCAATAAAGATTATTCCATGGATATAAAGAAAGGACAGACAAATCATAGTAAACAGAAGAAGCGTTTTACTCGTATTATTTGTTAGACTTACTCTTTTCTGATATCTTGATTTAATAACAATAAATTTGTACAGAAGTATCTAGTGTGGGTACTTTTTGAAAAGCTCATAATGAGTATTATTCGAAAATATATAAATTTACTGGGTATTCCATTTAAAATAAAACAGTTGGAGTTACCTCTTTTTTAACTTTCGTTAAAACGGAAGTAGAAAAAATCGGTAATAAAATAATATTATCGAGTTCTTAATATACAACTATCCCCACACACAGACTTTGAAATCTCTGAACCACATGCATTAAAAGTTATTTAGGTGGTGCGGGAATTTTAACTAACTCTGTGTACACAGGATGATTCACGAAGATTGTGCAATACTCTAGGATGTGATTTCTGACATCATTCTGATGAAAAAATTGTATATTTGCATGTGTCCAATTTTGGATAGTTTCGGATAAAATCTAGTTTCTTTCTTCCGTAACACGCATTCTTGTGAACTCTCACTGCTTGGTCGTCTGGAGCTGTATGTGTTACAGCACAGCTGACAGCAGCGACACAAAATCTCGTGACATGAGGGTTAGACAAAACGCAGCACCGGTACAACGTATCTACCCAGCATCCGAACAACGAAAGTTAGAGAATGCAGCGCTCGCAGTTCACACTCGGCGGCTACGTGTATGCTGCAGAAAGTGGGTTCTTTGAAAACCGACTTTAATGCAGATTTTTCAGGCGAGTACTAACGTGTACACACAGTACCATAGTTGTAAATAGTTTAAATGCTTAAACCTTCATAATATCTATGTTTATAACAGGCACCGGTGTGGCTCAGTCGGTTAAGGCGCTTGCCTACCGGTCTGAAGTTGCGCTCGGGCGCGTGTTCGATCCCCGCTTGGGGTGATTACCTAGTTGGGTTTTTTCCGAGGTTGTCACCAACTATAAGGTAAATGTCAGGTAATATATGGCGAATCTTCCGCCTCATGTTGCCAAATACCATCTCACTATCACCAATCTCAATGACGCTAAATAACTTCTTAGTTGAGACAGCGTCGTTAAATAACCAACTAAAAATATCTATGTTTATGTTTTAACATTCAGGGGGGTGTAACTCAATTAAAAAAAGTAAGACATAATGTTTATATGAAGTTTTTCATCAGAATGATGCCAGAAATCACAACCTAGATTATTGCACAATCTTCGTGATTCACTCTGTATTTAGGCAACAGTAATTTGTATATGATAGGTAAATGACTATGGATAAAAGAGTACTGAAATTTAAATACGTAATTTTTTATATTCAAGGAGGAGAGTTTAAACCCGGTGAGCCTCTTTGCGTACGTCCCTGGGTTCACTGTTTTTAAAGTGTTATTAAAACATTCCAATAGAACACACAAAAGAAATCTGCTCATTTTTACAGTAAACAGTAACGAATTAAACGTTAATGAATTTTAGCAAAATATTATCCTTAAACACATTAACCGAAAACATCATCTATGAAATGGAAAAGAAAAGTAACGGACTGAAATCGAACTCGCGAACTTTAGATTTGTTGCTCTATGCCTTAACTATGTACATCAAAATTACACATCTGAGAGTATAGCTGCTGGGAATCATACTACTAAACATTGGCGAATATACCTAATTGAAAGCGATGTGTGTATTTCTTAATATTAGTGATTACGGTGTAATGAGCCAATTTAAAGGTCGATTAATTAAATTCAACCATTTCATTCTCCAGAATAATGTAATAAAGTTAGGGACGGAGGAAATGGCTGTAAATATCACAATATTATTTTCCGCATGGTGTGAACTGATCGAGATGGTATATGCATGCGCAGATGTACCCAAGAGATAGTTTGAAAATATTAAACGCTCAATCATTTTTGGAGCGACTGTACTTAAAATGTCCGCTTTTAAACGCGACACTGTAACAAGGTAACCTATATTATCAAATCTATTGTTGTTCAACCAGTGACAGCCAAACAATTCCGTAAGTATTGCCATTCCTGAAATTGAAAAATTAAGAAAGTTGTAAGATTCTTATAGTTCTTTAGCACGTACTTAAACATTTATATATATTCATTTCAACTGAGATAAGTTTGAAGTAGTATAAATTTAATAATTTGATTTTACACAATGAAACATTTCTAATATGCTACTGCATTTACCGTTTCTACAAATTATTATTTTTCAGGAATTAAGCTAGATTGTTCGTGTGGTGTCCAAATTTTGTGTCCTTGCGAATTCCTGCATGTTATTATTATTATTATTATTATTATTATTATTATTATTATATTATTATTATTATTATTATTATTATTATATACGAGGCAATTTCGATAATACAGTACCTGGCCAAATATTAGTATCACTCGCAGTTATTTAAATACTTTATTTCATTTTCACATTTCCTGCATCCTTAAATTGAAAAATGTGACTACCCATATAATAGGCCTACTTTCATTTAATTTTTTGAACATGCGAGGATCATTTCATAAATAATGCACAGAATTGCAGAACTGTGAAGTGGATGATGAAGCACGTGTGTTTGTTTCGTCCATAGCATACTCTGTGTTTAGGTAACGAGAGCTCGAAATGGAACCTACACGTGTCTCGGGTACTATGACGATTGAAGATCAAAGTTCGAATCTTTATGGACGAAACAAACACACGTGCTTCTTCCTCAATCCTTCAACTGCAACCGACGTAATTTTCATTGGTGTTGCGTCATCCACTTCACAGTTCTACCAACCTGTGCATTAATTATTAAATGACCCTCGTATATTGAACAATATTGACATTTATAATATTTCACTGATACTATCCTGCTATGTTTATACAATTGACTGCATTGAAATCGAAATATAACTTATAATTCAGTGAGTTCTAATAAACTGAACAATTATATAAGTAATATTATTTTCCTTTCAATTCCTCAAATTAAATGAAATCAATATACAAACTTGAACCCACCTTGTAGAAGCATACCTACTTCGTGAATTAAAAACTAAGTATACAAATAATTGACTTCACGTAAAAAAATATTCATGAAACATCTGTACCTACGTTCCTAAATCAGTGCGCTTTTACCGGTTGGGTTGGGGGTAATTTCGCTAATACTATGCTGATAATTGTGCATTATTTAGAGAATAGCTTATATGCCAGGACTTCCCAAACTTTTTGAGGCTGTACCGCATAACATACGTCACATATCCCATGCGACGCCCTTTACCATACATACATATATACATACTGTACATACATACATACACACACACATACATACAAAGAGATACACACAGAGACATACACACATACATACATACATACAAAGAGATACACACACAGACATACACATACACACGTACATACGTACATACATACATACATACATACATACATACATACATACATACATACATACATACATACATACATACATACATACATACATACATACATACATACATACATACATATATACAAATTTGATTTAGGCTGTTATTTTTTTAAAGAAAATAGTCATTTATATTACTGATATTTTTTTTAATGTAAAAATAAAAATTAGGATGCTTTAAATACGTAAACGTGTTGAAAATTTGTGTTATAAAATCAGTTTCTCCTTGTAGTCGCGACGCTCCACACAAAGAGCGACAAATTAAGTACACATTCCAATTAACTACATAATAATTTTTTATTCCTCCTTAATTCCCAAAAAAACCCAATCAGAACAGTTAACACAAATCCATACTTCAATACTTTAATTCAATATAGGCATACTCAATACTTTTGTTTTTTTTTCAGACTTGGTGGAGGTCGAGGCACATTTTGTGAATATGTTGAAGTCGATAACTGCGAATGCACTATTCACAGCAGCACCAATGGCTGACAGAGTGATACAAATACTCAACGAGTCTTCGTGTGCTCCTCTGTTTATTATACCTGACGGAACGTCAACATTTCAGTCTCATTTGCAGGACGTAAGTTTTTCTTTAAACATTAAAAATGGGAAATCAAAGAATAACGCACATAACGAATAAAATATCACTAATACTGGACTAAAATTACTATTGACCGTAATGCTTAATGAAGCAAACGCCCTTAAACCAGAAAGATTTGAAATATTTTTTTATATAAAACTATGCAAGTGGTACAAACTCCATTAAAACTTTCAATGTCAACTGAATTTCAGTAAAATAAAAGGAATACTGGAAGCTCATTTCATAGAAAGTATTACGAAGAGCCATCCTGACAACAAAAAAAGTAGATGAAGTGTAATAAATTTTTTTGGCGTGAAACTTCTCTTCTGAATCTCCAAGCTTGGAAAAATTGTAAATGTTTGGCATTAAATGCTTTTCTGTAAAATCTGACATCACTCGTACCACGGAAGAAGAAAACTAGTAACTTTTGTTACATAATTCATGACCTACTATATTGCAGTAAAAATTAGCACTACAATAATTCCTAATACCTGTATTACTATTGTGTTTGCTATATGGTTTCTATTATTAGTAGTATTATTTTTGTTTTCTTTGAAGATTCAAACTGTGCATAGTTATAGCACGAGTGGCCGTACGGGCTCGTGAGGAAGGATCTTGTGTACATGAGTTTGTATAAATTATTATGCATCAATAAATGCCATCCATCCATCCATCCATCTATCCATCCATCCATCCATCCATCCACCTAACTACCTACCTACCTATCTATCCACCTATCTATCCACCTATCTATCTATCTATCCACCTATCTATCTATCTATCCACCTATCTATCTATCTATCCACCTATCTATCTATCTATCCACCTATCTATCTATCTATCCACCTATCTATCTATCTATCCACCTATCTATCTATCTATCTATCTATCTATCTATCTATCTATCTATCTATCTATCTATCTATCTATCTATCTATCTATCTATCTATCTATCTATCTATCTATCTATCTATCTATCTATCTATCTATCTATCTATCTATCTATCTATCTATCTATCTATCAGTGGCGGCTCCTGCTTATTTCTTAAGAGGAGGAAAGAAGGTAACAGGACGAAATGACACCTTCTTGAATGAAACATGCTACAAATTAGCCAACACGCACACATGTAAGACCAGGTAGTGTTGGGGTTGGCCTTCCCTTCTATATAGCAATAATCTCTTCTTGTAAACTGAGTTTCCTAAATTTTCCATAAAATATAATGTTTTCACTTCCATTCATTGTTGAATAATTGCACAAATTAACAATTACAAGGAAATTCACCTCGCAGCATTTTTCGAGCACACTACAGCATCACACGTGTTGGAAGACACTATAGCAACTAACACGTAATCGGAACCACGGAAATGGAAATGGGAAATAATCTGAGGAAAGCGAGAACACTGCACCCTCCCAAGTGGTCTGTGATGTCACATGTACATTTTACAAGTTGAGTACACATGCTTTTGAAGAATATCAGTTCTTGTAAAGTCATACTACCATTATTGTTCAAAGTTGCCGGTACCCAATTTTTTATGTTAAAAATAATGTACTTTCAATTTCAAATATATCTGTACAAAACTGACAACTTGGATCTTGCCCTGTCTAGTACACAATGAACGGAAGTGAATTTCAGGGGCCGAAAAGATCTGCGATACTAACGTAGAACTACTTCCTCTTTGTTTTATTTAAACACGATTTTAACTTTCAAATATCCATTAAAGTTTCAAACCATGAATAGTAGCCTATATCAGGTGCAATAAATAAAATTTTTGATTTATAATTTTAAAAAAAAGTTTATATAGTGTCTTTCATAGCGTTGCGTTAAAACTGTTTTATTGTGCCTCCTCCTAGTTGTGTTATAGTCTGGTTGAATGCAAGATCGTTAGATGGTAGCGGTAGCGAGCTTGCTGCACGACCAGTCGGTTTCTACTTCCCGCCCATGCGCTGATTCATAGGAGGATCTCCTCCCTCTCCGTTCATTTACTCGCTTTAAAACTCTGCTTCTTTCTCTGGCCGCTAGTGCGCTGTTGTCTATGTGTGCTAATTGCAGTAAAGGAGGAATGGATTGGCTTTCCTCCACACAAACAATCTCGCATCTTTCGCACAGTTTTCTAGCAGCACTTGAGCGCGCATCGTTTAAAACTCGATCAACCGAGGTTTTCTTATAGCTGTGAACTTAAAACTAATCGAATCTTCCTTGAATTTCAAGGCACATATTTTATTTGGTATTTACTTTCAAAAGAAGAAAAATGTGAGGAGGACGTTCCTCCCTTCCCTCCCCTGAGGAACCGTCACTACTATCTATCTGTCTGTCTGTCTGTCTGTCTGTCTGTCTGTCTGTCTGTCTATCTATCTATCTATCTATCTATCTATCTATCTATCTATCTATCTATCTATCTATCTATCTATCTATCTATCTATCTATCTATCTATCTATCTATCTATCTATCTATCTATCTATCTATCTATCTATCTATCTATCTATCTATCTATCTATCTATCTATCTATCTATCTATCTATCTATCTATCTATCTATCTATCTATCTATCTATCTATCTATCTATCTATCTATCTACCTATCTATCTATCTACCTATCTACCTACCTACCTATCTACCTACCTATCCATATCTACATCTACATCTCCATCTCTATCTCTATCTCTATCTCTCTATGTTACCTACTTCACACAATTCTCATAGATATTAAACAAGTAGAAAATGAATAACGTTTAATTTACACTCGATTGTGCTGGCAATAGTCACACAAATATAGTGAGTATATATATATATATATATATATATATATATATATATTCTACGTAAGTATTAAGTAAAATAGGCTTACACAACAGTATTAAAGAAGTACATATAGTGTCTTATTTTATTACTTTAATTTCAATACCCTGCACTTACAATAAGTTTAGAGGCACTCATACAAAGTAATATATTAGCTCTTGTCCCTATACTTATTCAAATAGACGTAATCATGCACTAGTGCTTTAAAATGGAGTTTATCAGTAAAAAACAATTATTTATGGGCATTTACAATTTTTTTATATAGCATTAAATGCTCAATTTTTACGGGAAAGTTTTCGCAACTTTTAATTGTTAAAATTTTGGTAAATGAAATCCCTTGTACAAAGTTACTTAGCATATAGCTACCCAGGTGACGGGAGAGAAAATTTAAATTGTTGTGTCAAAGTGAGAGTGGGTAGATTTTTTTTTTTTTTTTGAAGAAGGGGGGGGGGGAAAGAACCACCAAAACAACATACCCCCACCACAGACGACAGAAAACCCCAAAACTGAAGAAAGAGGAGCTGATGCAGTAGTAGTAGTTCACCACACAAATGAGTGACGCTGTATGAGGTATATTACATTTTTAATAACTGTAATACTTTTAAAGGTTTTACGTTTTTATGGAGTTTTATATTTTAAGGAAAAATGTCTTTTCAATAGAATATTTATTCAATAATATGTAGTGAGCTTTAACTATCGTGAGTCTACTGGTTAGATTCAACTTAGCCGAAATTCGTCGAACTCTGTTTCTGGCGTATCCAAGGTAAGCCTAATAGGTTCTCTACCCAGTTGAGTTGTTGGATGCCATGCTAATTTGACACGTTTATTCCTCTGTGGGTGGTTCATTGTGTGATGTACAATATCATGACAATTTAATACAATTAAAACAATGTGTAATTACTTACGACAGTTATCTGAAAAGAACTACATATTTACAAATACTACAAGACGAAATGTCATGCATTATACGAAGTGTTCTGACGACACAATGATCATCAAGGGATTTTTGACCTCCTACACCCCCGGACCTAACTCTCAGTGACTATCATATGTGAACTACCCTTAAAAAATAAGTGTAAACTGACCTGAAGGACATAAAGAAAATATTTGTTTAGCGAATTTTGCATTACAGCAAAATTAATTTAACGGAGCTTTTCACAAACTTTTGAACAGGATTGACACATGTTTAAGGGTGCGGGTGATTATTTCGATTGCCTTTAGTAACAGTGTGTATCTTTTAATTAATTATAATAATAAAAGCGTTGTAATTAAATTAATTCAGTAAAGTAAGTTAATAGCGTAAACAAATGTTTGGTTGCTATGAAAACATGGACAGCAGATGAATCAAAGTACACAAAACGCTACGAATTAACACACCAATGCAATATTATAAGAATAATATTCGAGCGCAGCAGCGCTCTCCTAACAGAAAACACTTCCAGATAAGCTTCACGGATGGACGGCGTAATATGAAGATGCAATTAATTGATATCGAGAAGCAAGAGATTGAGCTCCAATATTCGAAAAAGTCCTCACTACATTTACAATCAGATCTCATGCTTAACTGAAGGAGGTGTGCCTACATAAATTCTTGTAACAAAGACAGTAGAGCAGGTTTAGCGTGGGGGCATGAAAGGGTAATAAAATTGTCATAGAAGAACGAGAGCGCCTTTGTCCACTGTGCGGAGAAAAGTACTCCTATAGACATATTTTATTGCAATGTGTCGAATTGAAACATATCCGGAGAAAATATCTACCACCTTCGATGCTAAGTCAGAATAGGAGTTCGCTTGGATATCTTAACCTCATGGGGAATACAGAATACGAACAAAAGACTGGATTGTTCCTCTTGAAGGCGAGACAGATTTGAACTTCAGCTGTTGAAGTTTGTGATGCGAACTGACGAAGGGATAATGGTAACTACTCAGTTATACACTTTTATGTCTGTTTAGGTTAGGATATATTATATAACATGTTTTCTTTGTGTTATTTTCATTTTAATGTGTGTGTTCTTTTAGAGAGTGGGGTTGGATCTAATCGTAGGTGAGGAGAGCGAAACCTACAAAGTAGGACTTGCTTTAAGTACATAGCACGTACGGTCAGAAGACCCGTGCATTGGATTTAAGAGAAAATTATGATAATATAACTCTTTACAATATGAATTAATGACGTAATTGTATAAAAAATGCTATTGGAAAAAACATACACGCTCTTTCCATTCTCTTGAAGTTTCGCAAAACTGACAAAGTCTTTTAGCTACGACCTATTCAATTGCTCTACATCTTCAAATAATTGGAACTAATTTCTCAACTTTCAGTTCTCCAGGTCAGAACTGATGTCTCGTGGTAAATGGCTCCTTTTCCTGGACTCTACTGTATCTCTTGAAGAATACTTCTCCAACATCTATATACCCGTAGATTGTGAATTCCTAGTGACATTTCAAGAAGAGGGCAGTGATATCGTCCTGATGCTAATGGAGGTGTACCGACCCTCTTCTGCCGCCTCCTTACAGGTGCATCCAGTCGCAAACTGGAGCGCAACCCGAGGGATGTCGTGGACTTCTGTTTCTTTTTTCAATAGAAGGAGAAATCTTCAGGGTATATCCATTCAAGTGGCTGTATTCATTGATGTAAGTGATATTTTTGTTTATCATATTTAAATTTTACAGTATTATTCTGTAAACATTTAATGTCCTACTGTGCTATTCATATACTCCAGCGATATCCATCTCCACAGTTTGTGTCATCGGAGCAACTCCAACAGATTTTTTTTTAATCAAGTTTATTTTTTTAATTTAAATATTGCAACGTTTTATACTAGACAACAATGTACCTTTATTATCTCGACAATAGGATTTGCTCTCCACACAGTAACACAGTATTCGTTAGTGCACTCCACTGACGACAATTACAATTTACTTCGACTATTACGAACAACAATGAATTGTTGATCTTAACTAATATTTACAAAGCACTATTTACAACACAGAACGGTCAGTTCTCAGTTCACAGCTCGTTTGTCTTGGCTAGTTCTTCTAGCTCAGTCACTCGCGTTCACAGAATCTCGAACCTCAGGCCTTCAGCGACGATCCGCTGAACTTCGAACTCAGGTCCCCCAACTGCGGTCCACTGCACTCGAACTCCGGGCTTCAGGCTCCACAGTTACGGACAAAACTCAAGTCGCGCTCTGGTCTCGAAGCTGGCTTCACTGCTACACAAGACTGGCTTACTGACTGACTGAATGAATCACTATCCGGGTTCACTCGCGTTTCTTCTTTTATAACCACAGCGACGTAGCCTGGAAAGTTCGAGTTCGCGATTTTTCGACGCGCGCCCAGATAGCACTCCAGAGAAAGCACTCGAACAATCCGGACCCCTCTTTACTCCGCACATAGCAGTTGCGCGCGCAACCTCCCCTCGACTCTCCAAGCCGCGCGCCGTCGCCCCAGTCCTCTGTGGAGCCCGTGTCGACTCACGCGCGACCTGGTCTCTTGCTGGAAGCGTGTTCAAGTCTCGAGGTGGCTGTCACATTGCACCCTCCTTAGGGCTGGCCGTCCCGGACAGTCCCTTGGTACGCCGCTAGTCGGTCCAACGTTTGGGGTACTCCTGCTGCTCCCTCCTTATGGTAATGCCACCCCATCCTTGGCTTGGCTGGGTAGCGATACTCGTACTGCGTGGGCGCCGCCTTGCTTTTTGCACTTGGCCCTCCAAGGAGAGCTCGCTGGCCACGGGTTGGTGTTCGGCGTCCATCAGGAACACTTCATCCCGACCAAGACGTCCACCGTCGCATCGAGTAACCGCATGGCGTCGAGTCCCAGGACGACGTCCTCTTTGATGTTGGCGACGAACACCCACATCTCCAGTTTCCTCTTTCCCAAGGTCAGGTCCAGGAAGACCTCTCTCTGGATGGGCAAGCTCTCGCCTGAGGCAGTCCGTAGCTCGTATTGGCGCAGCGGCGTCCTCCCAGGTAGGCCACGCACGACGTCTGGTATGGGGATATTGAGCATCGCCCCGGTGTCCACCAGTACTCTACATGGACGGCCTCTTATCCGTCCTTCAGCAATCAGCCCATCGTCGCATCTTCTGTTGACCGGTTTCAGGACAAGCCGAGGGGACGGTGATGACGGCGCCGACGTGCTTCTCCGAGCATCGGCCCCCTCTCTCTCTCCTGAGTGTAGCCAGGTCGGTCGCAACTCCTCCGCAAGTGCCCAGGCTCACCGCAGGACCAGCAGCTGGGCACACGTCGTCCCCGTTGCCCCTCTCGGTGTCAGCCACCTCTATCTCCTGCCGGTGACCAGAGCGGTCGCAGTCTCTCCTTAGATGTCCCGGTCTCCCGCAGGTCCAGCGGGTGGGCGCCCGTCGTCTCCGCCGCTCTGGTGACTGTTGGCTTTCCTCGACGTCGGCCGCCTCTCTCTCCCGTCGGTCGCTAGATCGGTCGCAGTCCCTCCTCAAGTGTCCCGGTCTGCCGCAAGACCAGCAGGTGGGCGCCCGTCGTCTCCGCCGCTCCGTTGACTGTTGGCGCTCCTCGACGTCGGCCACCTCTCTCTCCCGCTTGCGGCCAGATTGGTCACAGTCCCTTCTCAAGTGTCCCGGTCTGCCGCAGGACCAGCAGGTGGGCGCCCGTCGTCTCCGCCGCTCGGGTGGCTTCGGTTGCCGCCCCCCAGCAACCGTCGCCGTGACGCTCCTGATCCAGAACTGTGTTGAGACTCCCGCCGCCGACTTGGCCGCCTCCATCCTGAGGACCGCCGCCAGAGCTGCGTTGATGGTACGGTGCTCTGCCAAGAGTAGCTGTTTTCTTATTTCCGCGTCTCGAACTCCGCTGCCGAAGGTGTAGGCCGCCTCTCCAGCAATGAAGTCAGTAGCTAGGCCCCTGAGGGCCTTATGGGCCAGTTGTTCCACCGCCATTCCAAATTCTTGCAGGGACTCGCCTGACTGTAGGACCCTCGTTTTTAGTTGGGTCCTGAATGCTGCCGCAAGTTGATGGTTACCATATCGTCCCTCCAAGGCCGCCATTATCTCAGCGGCTATCCCATCTTCTGGAACGCTGTGAAGAATCTCCGACACCTGTCCCTGAAGCGAGGACAGCAGCTGAGTGGTTTTCTCTGCTGGCGTCCAGCCATTGTGCTCTGCGATGGCCTCGAACTGGCAACGGAATATCGCCCAAGACATAGTACCGTCGAACTTCGGCGTCTTGACGTTGCAATGTCTCGCTGTGGGCGATGGTTCCACATGGCCACTACATGAGGTCCTCAATTCTGTCGTCGATCTTTCCACGGCTCGTTGAACTTCCTCGGCAATTATCTGTTTCTGTTCTCTAGCCTGGCAATCCACCAACGCGAGGATGTGCTTGTTTTCTACAGCATGTTGGTCCATTAACGCGAGTATGTGCTTGTTTTCCTCAGCGTGTTTGTCCATCACCTCGCTCGTCTGCTCTTGACGACGCACGAGATCGCGGATTTTGCCGTCGAAATGTTCTACTTCCTGTCTCACCTCGGCTACTGTTTCGTTTATAGTTGTAAAATTCTGGTTTAGTTTATCCAAATCGGCCTTAAGTTCGTCTTTCACGATGGCGACAATTCCATCTACGTGGGCCGAAACGCTTTCAAATTGTGTAGTGACGTCATCATTTACTCCGCTTATGACACTTTTCCTCTCCGTTTTCACTTCACTTATATCACTTTTCATCTCCGCTTTTGCTTCAATTATGTCGTTCTTCACTCCACTTATGTCGTTCTTCACTCCACTTATGTCGCTTTTTACCTCACTGGTGTGTTTGTTCATTTCCTTGATGACTTTCAGGATCTGCTGTACGTTCTCCATTGTCGATAATATCCCGATTCTGACACCAGTGTAACATTTTATACTGAAGAGCAATGTAACTTTATTTTCTCAACAATAGAATTTCCTTTCCACACAGAAACACAGTATTCGTTAGTGCACTCCACTGACGACAATTACAATTTACTTCGACTATTACGAACAACAATGAATTGTTAATCTTAACTAATATTTACAAAGCACTATTTACAACACAGAACGGTCAGTTCTCAGTTCACAGCTCGTTTGTCTTGGCTAGTTCTTCTAGCTCAGTCACTCGCGTTCACAGAATCTCGAACCACAGACCTTCAGCGACGATCCGCTGAACTTCGAACTCAGGTCCCCCAACTGCGGTCCACGGCACTCGAACTCCGGGCTTCAGGCTCCACAGTTACGGACACAACTCAAGTCGCGCTCTGGTCTCGAAGCTGGCTTCACTGCTACACAAGACTGGCTTACTGACTGACTGAATGAATCACTGTCCGAGTTGACTTGCGTTTCTTCTTTTATAACCACAGCGACGTAGCCCGGAAAGTTCGAGTTCGCGATTTTTCGATGCGCGTCCAGATAGCACTCCAGAGAAAGCACTCTAACAATCCGGACCCCTCTTCACTCCGCACATAGCAGTTGCGCGCGCAACCTCCCCTCGCCTCTCCAAGCCGCGCGCCGTCCCCCAGTGTTCTGTGGAGCCCGTGTCGACTCACGCGCGACCTGGTCTCTTGCGGGAAGCGTGTTCGAAACTCGAGGTGGCTGTCACAATATATACAGAATAAAGAATATAATTACAAACAAGAGAAATAGAAATAAAATAATACAAACGATATGAAAGAGGAGATACAGTAGTATTAACAAAAGTTGAGACCGAATGAGCAGCGCTCGAGTTCGGTCGCAGTTCAGATATAATATTAATAAGCCTATAAGAGAATATAAAATAAAATAAAACAGTGAACCGTGCCTACTACCACCGCCGTTTACCTAGTACGTCACTTCATCCGTCAGAGCGCTCTCAGACGTCACAGAATAGATAGCGCTATCAATCCCTTCATTTGTTCTTTCCAAGTAATCCTATTGGCCGGGTCATTACATCTCACGAGGATAGAGGGGGAGAGAGTTTACCTGTTTCAACGGAGATACACGGAACGTCACTTGGGTTCCGGTACGCGGCAGATACACTTAACAAGATTTAGGCTCTCGTACGCGGGAGATATTCGGAAACACATGGCTCAGATTCAAGCTCTCGTACGCGACAGAAACATTTAATAAGACTTAGCATTTTGGTACGCGGCAGATATAGACAACGTGACTCGGGCATTGTACGTGCTGGAGAAAGATCAGTGAAGTAGTTAAATTGCGTTGTGTGCGTTTGGGATTTTAGTGGATCGCAGTTTGAAATATCGCTTGCTAGTGATACGTCTTGGGGGAAAGTTTTAGTATTTGCGTCGAGTAACACATTTGTGAGATATATGTGTTTGAGGTAAATTGTTTTGGGAATTATGTACGGAGATATGATTTGTAATGTGAGTTCATGTTCCGAGACGGTTAGGGTGATAAGGCAGCGATTACGGTCTCACAAATGGTTTTAGTGTTTTCCTGCTCCATTTTGATTGTTGCTTTCCTTCGCCGCTATTTTCTTATCATGTGCGTCGAGTTTAGTTGCTATTTAAATGATCCTTGAAATTGAAATTATCGTCCGTTACTTATTACTTGCATCTGTCTCCATCCCTCTCTCTCTCTCCGTTGGGTATTCATTTTGTAAAGTGCAGAGATTTGTGTTAGTGCTATTTGCACAGTTTATGTGAGCAATATGTGCAATGGGTAATGTATAGTGATCTGTCATGTAATGCCTTATGCTGGGTAGAGTTTGTCTCTTATTGAGTGTACATGTATTTTTAGTTTGGTTAGTCAGACTGAGTGGTGTCTATGGTCGAATGGATCACGTATTAAGTTAATGTGCAGGCTGGGTGTTGTGTTCAGATTCATACTCAGATAGTTAATATATATATATATTTATTTATTTATTTATTTAAAGAGTGGTTCATGAACATATGGTTAATAAGTTAGTCACTGATGGTCGAGAGACGGCCACATTAGATGGTTTAATCACTTATAAGTGTGTTGACCTCAGCCTTGTGATACATGATTTACATATCCTGGGGATATCATTTCAGATTAGTTTGTCCTATTTTCACTCATCTATTTCATGTTTATTGTTATTTCATTTATCATTTATGTACATTGTTACTTATTATTGTTAATTATATTTGTTTTACATATTCACACTTTTCATTTCTAAAAGTCTTCCACTGCGCACACCCAATCCTTTCAATGTGCCGTCCACCTGGCGAAAGCAGTCAATATAAGAAAGATAAAGAGGAGGAGTGGATGATCGTACCACCGCCTTCACAATGGTAATAGAATTAAAATTAACAGTTACAAAAATTGTATAATGCAATATTAATATAAAAGAAATATAGAAAAAAATAACTAATAATAAAAATAAATAAGTAAAATAAAATAGGAAATATAATTAAAATTACAGCGGCAATGCAATTATATAATATAATATTAACACTAGAGAAGAATAATATCACACGTGAAAAGTAGGACTATATATTTCAAAATTATAGAATACAAATAAAATATAATTTGATTAATTCATACACATAGGCTACAAATTTATTTAATCAAATTGAAGATATTAATACGTTCCTAATTTTCTTGTTATATGTTAGAGGGTTACATGTTAGAAGTTCTGGGTGTAATTTAGTTAAAGCATTGTACAACCGAGTGCCAAAATTAATGCTATGCTTTAGACCAGAAAATGTGAGACATTTAGATTCTACTAATGTTAAATTAATATTTCGTCTGGTGTCATAATTATGTGTCTGTAATACAAACTTATTACGATTTTTATGATAAAATTTTAACAGCGTATACTTATAAATTGGTTCAATATTAAATACATTAAATTCAGAATAAATTAATTTAGTTGGATAATCGAAACCTTTCATCATACAAATTTTTATTATTCGTTTTTGTAGTAAATTTAACGGACTAAGATTAATTTTTGTATACTTCCACCCCAAACAATTATACCATATTGAATGACAGACTGAATAATGGCCAAATAATCATTTCGTAGAATTCTAATGGGTAAGTAGCATCGAAGATTAACGAATTTATAAATTGTTTTACGAAGCCTCTTACAAAGATAAGTAATGTGATGAGGCCATTTTAAATTCTGATCAATAATAATACCCAGATATTTGACGAACGTGGCTTCTTTCAATGGTGGACATTTACAACTTTTGGGATCTAAACAGTTTTCACTGTGTATTATTAGTCTATATTCATCGCTAAATTTTAAATTTTGAACACTGACAGCTCTTAACGAAAAATAAACTAAAGTTGAATTAGATGTATTTAAAGCAAGGAAGTTGGAATTAAGCCATTTTTTAACAATATTAGCAACTATATTAGCATTTCTATATGCTTCTTGCCAAGAAAAACCACTGAAAATAACTACTGTATCATCCGCATATGAATATATAGATCCATTAAATTTTTCTATATTTATATTTAGCAGATCATTAACATATATTAGAAATAAAATAGGTCCCAAAATTGTTCCTTGCGGTACACCTATATTAATATAATTGTATTCACTAAATTGATCTTCAATTTTGGTCATTTGCCTTCTGTTACTAAAATATGATTGGAATAATTTTAAAACTATACCTGTAACTCCTATAGTATGTAGTTTGTCCAAAAGTAAATTATGGTTGACAGTGTCAAAAGCTTTCCGAAGATCAAAGAAATTACCCAAACATTTGTTTCCGATTCTAGTTCATTGATAATTTTTCCAGTAACATTAATAAGAGCATCATCAGTAGAAATATTATTGCGGAAACCAAACTGATTTTTAGAGAGGATTTTATGTTTTTCTAAATAATTTATTAATCTATTCTTTAAACATTTTTCAAGCAATTTGGAAAATGCTGGAAGTAAAGATATAGATCTATAGTTATTTCAATTACTTTTAACCCCAGATTTGTATATTGGAATTACTATGGCACATTTCGAAACATCTGGGAATATACCTTGCACAAAACATAAGTTAAAAATATGAACCATTGGTTTTGATATATATTTGATAATTTTGAAAGTTTTATTCTTATTTCCATCTATACCAGGAGCAAAATTATTTTTTAATTTCTTAACCAAAATAATAATTTCATCTTCAGTTACAGGGAAAAGAAACATGAAGGAAGCTAAATGTTCATTTTGTGTCTCATTTTGTAGGAAGAGTTAAAATTTGACGTATTAATGTTAGAATGTTAGATGATGCGACAGTAGCTCTCCAGCGGTAGGCAACTTAAATGTGTGTAGAGTACATATGATAATATCAGTCTGGTATATACAGTCACGAAGATCAATACGTAGTAACTATGCATCCATAGATAGTTGCTAACCACTAGGATCGCTACTACAGCCTCATTACAGACAATGCGAAATAGTATCTGCACAGTCTATTGTCCATAGAACCCTAATAAACTCAAGCTTCATGACTGTATATATTCGACTGTGATAATATAGTACAAAAATGATGTGCGTGTTTGTACGTATTAGACTTATATGCGTATGGAAATTTATAACTATTATCATTCAACTGCAACATGAATGCGTTTGTTTTTATAACAATAGCATTAACAAATTTTGAATTATCACAAGTATATTATTGTTTTAATTTTTTCGTTGTCTATAATCAAATTATTAAATATATATTACTTCAAACTTAATGGATTTGAAAAAAGAGTACAAGGCTAAGTCCATTCTAAAGAAATGTATCAGGTTTATACGATTAAATTTCCACCTACAAAATATATAAATATGACAATGGTGATTAAGGCAGTTACGAATCATGAATCATGCATGGTAATTATCTTAATTTACAATCCGAAATTTGTGGAAATTGTAGGCAGTTTAAATAAATAAAAACGTAAAATAGCTAAACAAACAAACCAAGTAAATAAATAAAACTAACAAATAAATAAATTATATAATAAATAAATAAATAAATAATTTATTGAAGTGTACTTTTTATGATGATTACAAGTCCAACGCCATTGAAATTCTATTACACGTTTTAAGAATAATTGGCGTGTTGCTGCAATAGGAGTGTGTACGTTGCTGTGATATCGCGTAAATAAACTTATTGTTTGGGTATTCCACCAATTTACACAAATAGTAGCAGCGGGGCTGCTGCGGGCAGTGCGTCTTCTGTAACGTAAAGTGCTGTTACGTTATAAAGTCGAAACGAGTGACTGAAATAAATTATATTGGTGAGAAGCATTTTTGCTAAAAAAAAATGTGTCGAAATAAAATTTTAGTAAGCAACGATAGCGTGGTATGAAAAGAAATTGTGCAAATAAACTGTTGAAAATTTAGCGAAAGATGAAAAAGTGTAGATTAGAACCAGTGCGAGAATGCAGGGCAAGAAAAACGTCATAATAGTACCTATCTTCAGCAGTTCACTCATAAAGAGTAAAAGATCTACTGACTGTTCCTATATCGCCAACAATTAACGAAAAAGCATCAAATGCAATGAAAGGTTGAGTATTTTAGGAAAGTGTTGAAAAGATTAGACTGAAAATGTAATTGTAGGTGCAGTGTAATTATCTAAGTTGTATCAAGTAATTAAGTTGACATGTAATTAATTAAGATGATATGTAATTCAGTTGATGTGTAATTAATTAAAGTGATATGTAATTATTTAAACTGATAATAGTTGGATTTAATAGAAGTACTTATAATTTACGTTTACTTTTACTCATTGTACGCGTTATTAGAGCATAGTTTTTATTTATAGTCCTAGATTTATTGCATCCATTTAATTATAGTTAGAAATAGATTTACGTTTATTGTAAAATTTTATTAATATTTATTGTGTATTATATATCACTGTGAGCCGTATTCGACATCGTAGTTGTCCAGCTAGTACGTCACTTCGCCCGACAGAGTGTTCTCAGATGATATTTCATAGATAGCGCTACTATTTCCTTCATTTTCTTACCCAAATTTTCCTATTGGCCGGTTGGTTACGTCAGACGAAGAGAGAGGGAAAGCGAGGTTACTCGGCTACGCGCAGTTATATATAACATTACTCTGGAGCCGGAGCCCGTGTCGACAACTTCATTCAGGCAATCGACGTGCACTCAGGAAATAGAGCTCGAATTGTATTCTACACTTGTAAATTAAGTTCATCGTGTTAGACTGTTCGAGAATAGTGTATCATTACATTTCACTTGTGTATTTACGGATTATATGAAACCTTGTTTGAAATATATCTTGGGATTTAGTGCGGCAATAAGTTGTACCAGATTTGTTATTATTGGAGTAGACAAATTTGGGTTGTGATATTATTGTTATTTTTGGTTGTTTGTGTTTGAGATATTGTGGTGGAGCGTGTATGGAAATCACTCGCTGATGATACGTCTTGGGTTAAGTAATTGGGATTACATGAAGTGATGTAATTGTGATATGTGAGGTTGTATTGTATTGGGGGATTACGTGATGAGATATAACTTTCATATGTGAGGTAGTATTGAAGTTCCAAGACGGTTGGTGTGATAGCGTAGTGATTACGATCTCTTGGTTTACATCGTATAGACGGTGTAATGAACTAGAATAGTATGGGCCTCGTTATGTATTCTAGTACTTGCTACTCCATTTTGGTTATTATTGGTTTCCACGCTGGTATTCAGGAATCGAGTGCATTGAGTTTCAGTTGCTATTCAAGCGATTATTTGCATTTGAAATTATCGTCGGTTATTTATCATCTATCGTATCGTATCTCTATCTCTCTCTCTTGGGCATTTTTTGATTACAAAGTACAGAGATTATTGTTAGTGCTATCTGCAATATTTATGTGAGATATATGTGGAATTGGTAATTTTTTTAAGTGATCAGTCGTGTGACAGTTTCTATTGGGTAAATTCTTTGTGATATACTGAGTTCATGTATAGGTTGAATTTGGTTAATCAGATTATATATATATATATATATATATATATATATATATATATATATATATATATATATATTGAGAGAATGTTTGAACGACTAAATGCTTAACAAGTCAGCAATTGATTATTGAGAAATGGGTGTATCAGATTATATTACGACTTGTAAGTATGTTCGCCCAGTGTAGTTAAAGTCTCCACCATTCAGTCATTGGTTTACTGGTTATTCAGATTAACTTGTAATATTTTCATTCACTTAATTTCATACCTATATGTTATTTCATTTATCATTCATGTATATTGTTATCCATTATTTGTTAATCATATCTGTTATACAAATTCACACTATTTATTTCTAAAAGTTTTGCACTGCACGCATCCAATCATCCAATGTACCATACATCTGGTGAATAACAGCCGCTATAAGAATAATTAGAGGAGGAGAGGATGATTGTACACCGTACACAACAACTGTCACCGGTTGTATACCCAATTGTAGAGTTTAATAAATACATACATACATTATCCAACTAATGTCAGAGACTTATAATTCAATCGTAGCGGTATAAAGCCTTTAAATTAAATAAAAGTGCTTACCAAATATTTAGAAAGAAATTTACAAACAATAAATTTGATTGTGTGTGCTTCATTTTACATATCGGCTATTCCATATGAAATCGAGCAGTAAAAAAAACTCGCATTTTTTTATACTCTAATTTTTTCCCTACTTATACAATTTGCTGAGAGGAGTGGATTTTCAAAAATATACTATCGAAAGTCAAACGGTTTTCGTATTATTGTGCGACAAATTTAGCGTATTTTATAAAAACAAGCCTCTTTCAGCGCTCAAAACTCTGGAACCGTTTACTGCAGAACATTAAACGAGAGCTTATTTTGAAGCTAACATTTGGTAGGTAATGTTAAGACGTAATCCTTATTTTTATTATACACAGAGATGCAGATAATCTCATTTTACTTGCTTTTAGTCTTTTTGATCATTTGTAAAAATGTAAAAAAAATATTGAGAAAAAAAATCCTTGCATTATTAAGAGGGATCGGCATTTTTTGCTTAGTGGTACGGCAATAAGTTTCGAGGGTATTAAATAGATTATTTTCACACGCCTAGACTTGATCGGCGCAGTACCGCTCGCACTGGCAGAGAGCATAAGATAAGCGAGCGATGGGCGTCATTTTACTCCTGTGTTTATGAAAACCTGCGATAAAGCTAGCACAGTCATGACTGCTAGACGACACATCACGTGTTTGTCTCCTGGCCTTGCTTGTCTCGGCTAAGCTCCCGTCTCACAGTCAGCTGGTTAGTTCAAGCGCGTACTATTTATTTTCTTTATTTGATATTTTCAATACTTTCCTATCAACATACCATCAGTAAAAAATATGTTTATTTGTACTTTCAATTCGGAATCTAACTATATATTTTTAAAATATTTTTTCCTAAGCAAAGGCGTCTTAATGAGGAAAAATCTAAATTTCTCCATTTCCATAAAAAAAAAGTAAGAAAATCTGTTTATATGTCAATATAAATTTTAATTTCTCAGCATCAAATTAAACCATGACTTTGATCATTGGGTGAAAGGGTTTCGGAGCTACAACAGTTTAAAGTTGCTAATCTTATGAAAATACGATAAATTTAAATATTTTTAATTTAAGCACTATGAAGTTCTGATGCCTCAAACTTTGCACAATGCATTGTATCACAGTTCTCTACGTACAAAAAAAGTTTCATTGTATTTATAAATTGTAAGGTCAATTTTCTCTATATTCGGTCGATTTCAGATGGAATAGCTCATATATTATTACAGATATCATAAACCAGGGGTCGTCAGCAAATAGCACGCTGGGGATAGTCTCCCTTACCCGCGGAAAACGCAGTGAACTAGGGTGCACTCCGTAGCTGATAGCGGATATGCTCTCGCTCTCTCTCTCGCTCTCTCTCTCTCTCTCTCTCTCTCTCTCTCCCTGTTGTACGACAGTGCACACGGGACAGCACCGCATACCCTTTGCACATTTCAGCGAGTGCTGATGACTAGAGACAGGCAAACTGTCGATCAGGCTTCCCCATAACTGTTTACGTCCATGAGCGGGCTTACGTTTCGTATCGTTCGCCCGCCTGCTACCTTCCCTCTCAAGCAGGCAGGCAGTGTGGTTGCACGTGACTCCCAAACAGTCCTACTAGTGACCCGAAAGGACTGTTGAGTTCCGCCGACCTAAGCCAGACTGCTGCTTTCATTTTTTGAATGATAAATACGAATCAAGTCATTCAAACCTGACAAGAAGCCTACAGATATAGACAAACTACTGCGAACTTAATTTGTTGTCTTCTGAAACGTACCGTTAATAATGACAAAGAAAACTATTTCTCGTCAACATAATATCCATTAAATGCCAACAGTTATTATAAATTACTGGCACTTTCCTTTTCAGCGTATTAATATAAATTTAATGCAAACCATTCAAACTTTCAGCTTCATAAATAAAAAGAAATCTGTCCCTCAGAAGTTAAATAGCAAATCAACATTCTGAAGAAGGAAAAACTTTTATACATTTTACAGATATTCAGGAAGCTTTATTGTTGATAAGGGAAAAGTTAAAATGAAATATTTTTCTATAATAGTTGTTAATATTCATAATAATTGTTACCAATATCTTTTCAACATATTTTCATCTCTCTCCTCTCCTCTCCTCTCCTCTCCTCTCCTCTCCTCTCCTCTCCTCTCCTCTCCTCTCCTCTCCTCTCCTCTCCTCTCCTCTCCCCCCTCCGCTCCCCTCCCCTCCCCTCTTCTCTTTCTCGTCTCTTCTCTTCTCTTTCTCGTCAACATAATATTCATTAAATGCCTACAGTTATTATAAATTAGTTGCACTTTCCTCTTCATCGCAGTAATATACATTTAATGCAAAACTTTCAAACTTTCAGCTTCATAAATAAAAAGAAATCTATCCCTCAGAAGTTAATACCAAATAAATATTCTGAAGAACGAAAAACTTTTATACATTTTACAGGTATTCTTCCCAACTAGTCACAAGTTACGAAATGTTACTATTTTGTTGAGTCAGATACACTTTGCAGGAATATGAAATGTATAATATTGTCTTATTACTTTATGAATTCTGTAGCGCTATATATCGTAAAACTGTGTTTCTTTAATCAAGAAATATCTGGCGTGTTGCACCATAAAATAAATATTTTTTGAAGTGACTAAATAGACAACGAACTTAGGTTTCAAACTAGTACTGTTTCATCTTAACCAGCGCAGACTGGCTTCCGTGAATGCAAGTCATTCTATCTTATAATGCGAGCAAACAGGCAGGCTTTCGTGGGTCCCGCCTGGACTGAACCTATAAAACCCGGGCTCAATGGGTTCAGGCTAAAAGTTAACTTGCTTTAAAGCGTCACCGGAAGCCAAGCCTGGTAGCAAGCGGGTACGGGCGTGAGTCTTGTCTGATTTGCCGGTCTCTACTGACGACCACTGCCATAAACCAACAGTTTGGCATATAAGTTCTGAAAATTATTTAGTATAAAAGTGTTCAATTCAAGTCCAATTTATATTCTCTCATTGCACGAAGATTTAGAAAGATTATGCAATTTATAGTTTAACAAGTTTTTCTCCTTCCTCGCGGATAGATATAGATATAGATATATATATATATATATATATATATATATATATATATATATATATATAGATAGATATAGATATATAGATAGATATAGATATATAGATATATAGATAGATATAGATATATATATATAGATATATAGATAGATATATAGATAGATAGATAGATAGATAGATAGATAGATAGATAGATAGATAGATAGATAGATAGATAGATAGATAGATAGATAGATAGATAGATAGATAGATAGATAGATAGATAGATAGATAGATAGATAGATAGATAGATAGATAGATAGATAGATAGATAGATAGATAGATAGATAGATAGATAGATAGATAGATAGATAGATAGATAGATAGATAGATAGATAGATAGATAGATAGATAGATAGATAGATAGATAGATAGATAGATAGATAGATAGATAGATAGATAGATAGATAGATAGATAGATAGATAGATAGATAGATAGATAGATAGATAGATAGATAGATAGATAG
Source organism: Periplaneta americana (assembly GCF_040183065.1). Lineage (NCBI taxonomy): Eukaryota > Metazoa > Arthropoda > Insecta > Blattodea > Blattidae > Periplaneta > Periplaneta americana. The sequence continues at coordinate 143,416,212 of NC_091117.1, forward strand.
ATAGATAGATAGATAGATAGATAGATAGATAGATAGATAGATAGATAGATAGATAGATAGATAGATAGATAGATAGATAGATAGATAGATAGATAGATAGATAGATAGATAGATAGATAGATAGATAGATAGATAGATAGATAGATAGATAGATAGATAGATAGATAGATAGATAGATAGATAGATAGATAGATAGATAGATAGATAGATAGATAGATAGATAGATAGATAGATAGATAGATAGATAGATAGATAGATAGGGTGTGTGTGTGTCTATATATATATATATATATATATATATATATATATATATATATATATATATACAGGGATACAGGGGTATCAAAAGTCCGGTAACACTTTCGATATTTTATTACACAAAACTACTAATGATAGTACTTCAAACACACGTCAGTTTAAAGTCAAACTCTCAAAGTTCTGTTTGCATCTTACAGAGATTCAATGTGTGAACCACGAGTGACTCGGCAGATGTCCAAACGATAATCAAACTCTTCCCGTACCCTTTTCAACATATTCTCTGTGACCGTGGCGGCAGCTTCTCGAATTCTGGTTTTTAGTTCTTCTAAATCACGTGGCAAAGGCGGTACAAACACTCGGTCCGTTAGTTACCACCATAGAAAAAAGTCACATGCAGTCTTATCGGCTGAGCTTGGTGGCCATGTCAAGAAACATCTGTCCCTTACTCCAGCACGTCCTATCCAACGATCAGACATCTCCGTATTCAGCTAAGGACGAACTGCATTGTGGAAATGTGGCGGAGCCCCATCTTGCCGAAAGATGAAATCGTCATCGAGATTTTGTTTAAGTTGAGGCACCAACCATTGCTCCAACATGTCCAGATATGAATGTCCAGTCACAGCAGCCTCAATGAAGAAGAAAGGTTCGTACTATTTTCGTTGTGACAACGCGCAGAAAACATACACCTTTGGTGAATCACGCTCATGTTCAATGATTCTGTGAGGTTTCTGTGTACCCCAAACACGACAGTTGTGCTTGTGCTGGACATGTTGGAGCAATAGTTTGGTGCCTCAACTTAGACAAGATCTCGATGACGATTTCATCTTTCAGCAAGATGGGGCTCCGCCACATTTCCACAATGCAGTTCGTGATTACCTGAATACGGAGATGTCTGATCGTTGGATAGGACGTGCTGGAGTAAGGGACAGATGTTTCATGACATGGCCACCAAGCTCACCCGATATGACTGCATGTGACTTTTTTCTATAGGGTACCTAAAGGACCGTGTTTGTACAGCCATTGCCATGAGATTTAAAGGAACTAAAACCCAGAATTCGAGAAGCTGCCGCCACGGTCACAAAGGATATTTTGGAAAGTGTATGGGAAGAGTTTGATTATCGTTTGGACATCTGCCGAGTCACTCGTGGTTCACACATTGAAACTCTGTAAGGTGTAAACAGAACTTTGAGATATATATTATTTTAATGTACTGAAGCACATATGATATTTCTATGCAGATATTCTGCGTCATCATACGATGAAAGAGTAATGGAACGGAGAAAAATTCTCTCCGGCGCCGGGATTTGAACCCGGGTTTTCAGCTCTACGTGCTGATGCTTTATCCACTAAGCCACACCGGATACAACCCCGGCGAGAATCGTCTCAGATTAAGCTCCAACTCCTGGGTTCCCTCTAGTGGCCGCCCTCTGCACTACGTCATAGATGTCTATGAAGGTAGGACCGAAGTCCACACATGTGCTGAGGTGCACTCGTTATGAGTGACTAGTTGGCCGCGATCCGACGGAATAAGCGCCGTCTTAAATCACGAGGTGATTTACGCATATCATATATATTATATTAATGTACTGAACTACATATGATATTTCCATGCAGATATTCTGCGTCATCATACGATGAAAGAGTAATGGAACGGTGTGGCTTAGTGGATAAAGCATCAGCACGTAGAGCTGAAAACCCGGGTTCAAATCCCGGCGCCGGAGAGAATTTTTCTCCCTTCCATTACTCTTTCATCGTATGATGACGTACAATATCTGCAAGGAAATATCATATGTACTTCAGTACATTAAAATAATATATATGATATGCGTAAATCACCTAGTGATTTAAAACGGCGCTTATTCCGTCGGATCCCGGCCAACTAGTCACTCATAACGAGTGCACCTCAGCACATGTGTGGACTTCGGTCCCACGTTCATAGACATCTATGACGCAGTGCAGAGGGCGGCCACTAGAGGGAACCCAAGAGTTGGAGCTTAATCTGAGACGATTCTATCCAGCGCCGGGGTTGTATCCGGTGTGGCTTAGTGGATAAAGCATCAGTACGTAGAGCTGAAAACACGGGTTCAAATCCCTACGCCGGAGAGAATTTTTCTCCGTTCCATTATTCTTTCATCGTAGAACTTTGAGAGTTTGACTTTAAACTGACGTGTGTTTGAAAATGCTATCATTTGTAGTTTTTGTGTAATAAAATAATGAAAGTGTTACCCGAATTTTGACATGCCCAGTATACATACATATATACATATATACAGGGTGTTTCAAATATACTGGTCATAATTTCAGGTATGTATATCCCACATGTAGACAATCAAAACACTTCATTACAACATGTGTCCGGAAATGCTTTATTTCCGAGTTATGGCCTTCACAACATTGAAATTCACCGGAACGTTTTTCTTTCCGCATGTCGTTGCCGTCAAAGGAGACATTAAGAGGGCACTCTGACAGTTCATTCCGAGGCGAAGGTTACATTCAGTGTTGTGTAGGCGTTCGACTGTGCGACATGTATTCAAATCAAGAGCTGGCTGAGATACACTTCATGTCCGGTAAGGCGGACGGCAATGCTGCGCTGGCTCATCGTTTGTACCAGGAGAGGTACCCACAGCGACAATGTCCAGATCGGAAGACATTTGTACGTCTCCATTACCGTCTGTTCGAGTATGGAAAATTTAACTCTCCTGGTTTGGGAAGGGGACGACCAAGATCTACAACTCCAGAAGTACAGGAGGAGATTCTGGAGGCTGTGAACATGAATCTCTCTATCAGCACACGAAGGGTAGCGTTGCAAGTCAATGTTCCTCATACGACTGTCTGGAGACTGTTGAAAGAGTATCAATTGTATCCTTATCATTTGCAACGTGTACAGGCTCTGTCACCGGCAGATTACCCTGCACGAGTTAGGTTCTGTCAGTGGTTCTTGCAGCAGTGTGGTGTAAATCCGAACTTTCCTGCCTTACTAGGTATTATTTACAGATGAAGCACAGTTCACACGAGATGGCATAACAAATCCACAATCAGCATGTATGGGCGTATGAAAACCCACGTGCAACTGTTCCATCTCATCACCAGGTGCGGTTCTCCCTCAACGTGTGGGCCGGTATCATTGGTGATCGATTAGTTGGACCCCATGTATTTGTATACAGACTTATGGGGCAGGCGTACACAAACTTCCTGGAAAACACCATACCTCATGTTTTAGAAGACACTCCACTGACCAATCGTCAACACATTCACTTCTTGCATGATGGCGCTCCTGCACACTTCAGTCGTACGGCTCGCCGGTACTTGGATCGAAGGTTTCCTGATCGATGGATATGTAGAGGTGGCCCAATTGCTTGGTCTCCACGCTCACCTGATCTGAACCCTCTCGATTTCTACTTGTGTGCCCATTTAAAATCATTGGTTTATTCGTCTCCGGTGACTGATTTGGAATCCCTTCGGAATCGAATTGTGGCATGTTCTGAGGACACACGCAATACTCCTGGAGTTTGGGATCGTGTTCGCAGATCAATGAGACATCGATGTGAGGTCTGTATTCAAGCAGGAGGTGGACATTTTGAACATCTTCTGTAATGACAACGACCTGCGGAAAGAAAAACATTCCGTTGAATTTCAATGTTGTGAAGGCCATAACTCGGAAATGAAGCATTTCCGGACACATTTCTAATGAACTATTTTGATTGTCTACATGTGGGAAATACATACCTGAAATTATGCCCCGTATTTTTAAAAACATTCTGTATATATTTGTAATTGTAAATAACTATCAAATCATTTATGAATGTCCATTGCGAATCATTATGGTTGAGTGTAATATAGTTACTTTTTTTCATTCTTCACGATTTTTCTGTGTTTGTATTGTTTCTGAATTTTCATATAAAATAATATAATACAATTTATCACATGACTAACACACACGAACGAACTGAAATTTTCTCCTGAACCGTTCCTACTACCACGGCCGTTTACCTAATACGTCACTTCATCCGTCAGAGTACTCTCAGACGTCACAGAATAGATAGCGCTATCAATCCCTTCATTTGTTGTTTCCAAATAATCCTATTGGCCGGGTCATCACGTCTCACGAGGATAGAGGGGGAGAGAGTTTACCTGTTTTAACGGAGATACACGGAACGTCACTTGGGTTCCGGTACGCGGCAGATACACTTAACAAGTCTTAGGCTCTCGTACGCGGGAGATATTCGGGAACAATTGGCTCAGATTCAAGCTCTCGTACGCGACAGAAACATTTAATAAGACTTAGCATTTTGGTACGCGGCAGATATAGACAACGTGACTCGGGCTTTGTACGTGCAGGAGATAGATCAGTGGAGTAGTTAAATTGCGTTGTGTGTGTTTGGGATTTTAGTGGATTGTAATTTGAAATATCGCTTGCTAGTGATACGTCTTGGGGGAAAGTTTTAGTATTTGCATCGAGTAACATATTTGTGAGATATATATGTTGGAGGTAAATTGTATTGGGAATTATGTACGGAGATATGATTTGTAATGTGAGTTCATGTTCCGAGACGGTTAGAGTGATAAGGCAGCGATTACGTTCTCACATATGGTTTTAGTGTTTTCCCTGCTCCATTGTGATTGTTGCTTTCCTTCACCGCTATTTTCTTATCATGTCCGTCGAGTTTAGTTGCTATTTAAATGATCCTTGAAATTGGAATTATCGTCCGTTACTTATTACTTGCATCTGTCTCCATCCCTCTCTCTCTCTCCGTTGGGTATTCATTTTGTAAAGTGCAGAGATTTGTGTTAGTGCTATTTGCACAGTTTATGTGAGCAATATGTGCAATGGGTAATGTATAGTGATCTGTCATGTAATGCCTTATGCTGGGTAGAGTTTGTCTCTTATTGAGTGTACATGTATTTTTAGTTTGGTTAGTCAGACTGAGTGGTATCTATGGTCGAATGGATCACGTATTAAGTTAATGTGCAGGCTGGGTGTTGTGTTCAGATTCATACTCAGATAGTTAATGTATATATATATATATATATATTTATTTATTTATTTATTTAAAGAGTGGTTCATGAACATATGGTTAATAAGTTAGTCACTGATGGTCGAGAGACGGCCACATTAGATGGTTTAATCACTTATAAGTGTGTTGGCCTCAGCCTTGTGATACTTACATGATTTACATATCCTGGGGATATCATTTCAGATTAGTTTGTCCTATTTTCACTCATCTATTTCATGTTTATTGTTATTTCATTTTTCATTTATGTACATTGTTACTTATTATTGTTAATTATATTAGTTTTACAAATTCACACTATTCATTTCTAAAGGTCTTCCACTTTGCACACACAATCCTTTCAATGTGCCGTCCACCTGGCGAAAGCAGCCAATATAAGAAAGATAAAGAGGAGGAGTGGATGATCGTACCACCGCCCTCACACTCCTCGGATGTAAATTTCTCGGTATATGCAAATAAAAATGTATTTATTCTAATTTAGTCACCTACTTATTAGACACCATGAGTATATCTAAAAATGTGTATTATTTTCCTCAATAAGTTCTCGTCCAACACTTATTTTCCAGCCACCCTATCTTATTAAACGGCCGAACGTGGATCCAAAAGTAATATCTTTTTACGGATATTTAGCGACATTCTGGGACTTGTTTGAAGAAAAATTGAACTTTACGTAAGTATGCAATAATCAGTTTCAGTACTATTCATTCATTCATAGTGTTCTGCCCAAGGCCAGGTCTTTCACTGCAAACCAAGCATTCACAAGTCTTTCCTATTTTCTGCTTTCCTCTTTGTCTCCCCATATGATCCATACATCTTATTGTGTCTATCCTCTGATATCTTCTTCTGCCCCGAACTCTTATCCCGTTCACTATTCTTTCCACTACATCCTTCAGCAGCACTTTCTCCTCAAATAGAGACCCAGTCAATTTCCTCTCCTCATCCTGATCAGTTTCAGCATCATTCCTTCTTCAACCACACTTTCCAACACAGTTTCCTTTCTTATTCTGTCCGCCCATTTCACAGACTTCAGCCTTCTCCACATCAACATTTAAAATGCTTCTTGTCGCATTTCTTCGCTTCATCATACTGTCCATGTTTCTGCCCCTCACAATGCTACAGTCCACACATAGCACTTCACTAGTCTCTTCCTTAGTTCTTTCTCCAGGGTCCGCAGAAAACATTACTTTTTCTATTAAAAGATTCCTTTGCCATTGTTTTTGTCCTTTTGTCTCCTTGCCAGAAGCACATGTTCTTGCTTATACTGTAGCACATCCCAAGTATATGAAGCTGTCCACTTGCCTACTGCGCTATTTAGAATTCGCAAGTTTACCTTCTTTACGTTTCTTCCTATGACCACTATCTTCGTCTTATTTGGCATATATCTTCATTCCATAGTGCTCACATCTGTCATTTAGCACCAGTAGCATGTCACTTAGTATCATCTCTTCTTCTGCTAACAACTACAGGGACATCATTTTATTTTTACTTCAATTTTTATTGTACCTGAGTTTTTGAATGTACTTCACTCCCACCCCTTATACTAAGGAAGTTCCAACTCCACACAGAACCAAGACCGCAGATAGTAAGCAGTACTGAGTTACTGAGTATAGTACGTTCCAGAAATATGTTCGCGTTTTCCAGTGACGAAAGAGCTTTCAATATTGAATCATATTTTCGCACAGGTACTGTCCGTTTGCCTACGTGGCATCCCGATTTACCCCACCTGCTTCTGCTCGCCCCTCTGTAATAGCTGGGCTGTCTTAGCTCTTTTCTGAAAACATTAATTTCTCTTAGGAATTGGAAGTTTACGTAATATTATACACCTGTTTAATTTAACTTAAATAAAATAACTGTCACATGATTTCCTCCCTTTCTACAATCCTGCGGCATAACCACTTGGACGGACAGTAGATGGCATGACTGAGTAATTTTATATTTTCGGGTCGGGCAGAAGTGAAGATTGAATTTACAGTACGTAGAGTAGGTACAGAATTATTTCAACATGAGTTACTAGTACGAAGGACGAAACTGGCAATTGGAATTAGATGCAATAGTCTATAGTGCGATAATACGCACAAAAGAACTGAAGCCTGTATCAAAATGAACGGCCACCATTTTCAAAATTGTGTTTAAATATTCATATTATGATTATTTTTCAATTTAACTTCTTTCTCCATATTGTACGCTAAGGTGCTATAGACAGTATAATATACACTGCATAATGAATACGTTCGCATGGATAACTCACTTCGTGAGTAAAAACGCTTATTCTTAATACAGTACTGTACTTTGATTAAAGAAAAATCTAATCAAAATTAACAAACTCAAAATCGCGATATTTCCTAGTTTACGTAAATGGATGAACTACTTTTCTTCCTTCCTATACCTAGTAGAGTGATTTGTGTTTTACGCCAGTATCATCGAACTCCTGTCTTGTAGGGGGGAGCAAGCGGTGTTTCCGGTTCTCTAAAGGTATAGACAGGTTAATATTAAAAATGTTAGTAAAAATAAAATGAAGTCCCTGTACATATCATAAGCAAATTGTATGCACTTTATTTTTCTTCCACCTACTACCACTTCTTCCATTTTCTAAAAACTGTTGTTCACTAAATTCTCCAAGTAGATGTTGAACAGGGTAGATGAAATGTGCATCCTTGACGTACTCCTCTCCCTATTTCACTTCCTTCAGACATTTCTTCTCCTATCCTGACTTGGATTCGTTACTGAACAACCTCCTCTCCTGCCAGTCCACACCAATTTCCTTTAGGATCCCCATTAGTTTACGTATTCCAATTCACTCTGTCAAACGCCTTTTCTAGGTCCACAAATACTATATACACTTCTTTATTCTTTCCTAGGTATTTTTCGCCGATTCTTCGTAGCAGTCCAACTTGTACCTTTTCTCTTCCTGAAGCCAAACTCTTCTTCAAACTGTTCCTCCATCTTGGAAAATAAACGCAGATTCAGTATTCCCAGGATAATCATCGCCGAGAGTGATATCAGACTGATAGTCCTGAAGTCCTTACATTTCTTGGCTTTTTTTTTTTTTTGCGTATTGGTAGCAACACTGTCTCCGTAAAATCTTCAGGTCGTCGCCTTTCTCATGTAATTTCTTTGCATAATGATAGAATTTTCTTCTTGTCTTCACTCAAGTATTTCACTAATTCAATGGGAATTTCATCAACTCAGGCTGCTTCCCCATTCTTCATTTCCCTAAGTGCAAGTTCAAATTCTTCCCTCAAAATTGAAAATTATTTTTCGTCTTTGCCGGCTGCTTCGTCTTCTATAGCCAAGTCATCCGGACGATTCCCTGTCTCATATAACTCTTCTACATATTTCGTCCATCTGTTCAGTATTCTGGTTTGTCTGTTATTTCTTTTCTGATTTCGTCCTTCATCAATCACATTGATTTCCTGTTCTTATTTGTGAAGTCGAGACTTTTTACTTCGCAATACATTTCCGTAAATAATATCTTCTTTTCCTCTCTAGATCCTGTTTTCCTTTACATTTCTATTTCATCTAGTCTTCCTTCGCCTTATCAGTCCCTCTTCTATTTCGTTGTTAAGTTTCCTGTAGTTTCTTCCTTCTTCTGTGTTGATGTTTTTCCATGTAAGTGGGATTCAAATATTTCCATTTTCACGCCTGAACTGATGTTTCATTCTATTGTATTTCAGACTGGAACCTGTGTTTACTGAATCATTTGGTTCCCTACAAAGCAATGGTACCTGGAGCGGAATAGTGGGAATGCTTGAATCTCATGGTGCGGAAGTTGGTATGAATGGTTTATTAATGTTAAAGATTCGACAAGAAGTGGTTGACTTCATGCATCCTTCTATTGTGACTAAGTACGAATACATTATTTATAAATGTAGGGTACTTAATTTAGTTTTAGTTCACATATAATTCCAGGTTATTCCATGTACAGTACACAGATTTTTTCTACAGACAGATTTGGAGAAAATTTGTAAGATTCATTTACCTCACACAAGACAGTCAGGGGGTGGAATTCTGGTGATAAGAGACTAACTAGCATGAAATCGTTGCCTTACGCGGGACAAATTTCGCGACATAAATTTTAAGCGTTTTGAAACATTTGACTTTGTTTATTATCTTCCAATGATATAATTGTTATATTTCCCCATCTTCATTAATATTCCAGAGTTATATCTAAGTGGACTCCTTGTCCACCGCTGTGGGGTAACGGTCAGCGCATGTGACTGTGAAACGAGCGGGCTCGAGTTCAAATCCTGGTTTGAACAAGTTACCTGGTTGGAGCTTTCTCGGGAGTTTTCCCTCAACCAATTGAAGGAGAATTGCTGGATACATTTCGTCGTTCAACCTCGGACTCATTTCGCCATCATTAATATCACATATCATCATATCCATACCTTTACCCGGGTTCAGTTCAGCCTGCAGCATGCAGTACTTTACAAGAGCGTGTCCGTTCGGCTACACAATTATTCACAGAATAGGAGTGGTAAGCACAATAAGCCTCAGGCCAGCACTGCAAGTCTTCGGGTCCGTCCTCCGTACAAGAGAAAAAAAGTGGACTCCTTCAATGTTGAACAAAATAATATAAATTTTCGTATACCTTTTTACACATTAAATGCCTTCTCTATTTTCCTAGAATTTAAAATTTTGATTCAATCAATACATTGCATGGTTTACGTACCTTTTGCCTAAGATATTTCTTCGTATAATCTGACCTTCTCTAATATTACTTTTTCAATGTATGAACATAGGTAGGCATTTAAGAGTGATAAGTAAGGTTCGTATAAAGTAGCTATACCTATCAAGATAGGCTGCGTCCCACGCTGTGGCGTCGCGGTCTAAGGCATCCAGCCTAGGACTCGCGCTACGGAAGGCGTGCTGGTTCGAGTCCTCATGGGGGAAGAAATTTTCTCATGAAATTTCGGCCAGTGTATGGGACCCGTGCCCACCCATCATCGTGATGCACTTGGGGAGCTACGATAGGTAGCGAAAATCCGGTTTCGCAAACCAGCTATAAGGGCTGGGGGGATCATCTTGCTAACCACACGATATCTCCATACTGGTTGGATGATCGTCCACCTCTGCTTCGGCATGTGGACGTGAGGCCAGCATTTTGCTGGTCGGTCTTGGCCCTTCATGGTCTATAGCGCCATGGATTTACTTTTTTACTTTTTATCAAGATAGGCTGTATAACTGTAGAGAATAGGGTCTTGTCTTGCTTCAGAACACTACTCCTTTTCACTAGCTAAGGCTGGTATTCATAGTCCTTTGGATTAAAGTGTCCTTTGGAAGACGCAAAGTATCACTTTTCCGTTGCTCAGTCGACACTTTGGTGCAAAGGAACACTTTGGATGAAAGTGTACTTCCGACCACACTTTGAGCCGAAAGTGTCACTTTGTAAAAAAATGGCGGACGTCTTGGAAGTTGTCGAACTATTTATTAGAACGTGCGGAAGAGGTGGCACAATTAGTGGACAATGTACGAAAACGCTACATTAGGGATAGGCCTAAAGACAATCCCGTGAAGTTTTATAATGCTATAGAATTAAAAATACGGTTCCGATTTGATAAAGAAACTGTTATTGAGACTGCTCATCTTTTCGATGGCCGATTGACAAAAACGAGTAATGGAGATTTGCCAGTGCCTACAATAATACAGTTATTGACTGCATTAAAATTCTATGCTACAGATATGTACCATACATTAATATCTACAATATTATAGTTCAGGTATTTCCGTAGTAACATTCGTATATTTATAACCTCAATTCGATGAAGTGATATGTAGTTGATATGCCTATATAACCTATATTTTATTACTGAAACCAATTTTTTAACTTAAATATTATTTAACTTCAATATAATATAGGCGTAACTATCTTGAAAATTAGCATTGAGAGACCTCACGTGCCAGCTTTCTAAGCAGATTCCATAATTATATTGGGTGTAAAATGATTTTGATTTTTGTTGACTACCTGTATTTTGAGATAAGATTTATCTTAATGTTGATATAATCATTACTGTTTTCATAATATATATTTTCATGCCGGTAAAAAATACATCTGATATGGCTGCTTCTGCTGAGATATTGTCTCTAGTTCATGTGCAGTCATAATCTCACCATGAAAAGGGATGTCATACCATTAGGCCTAGGCCTGCTTTGTTTTGCATTGTAGAAAAACTTGGCATTCAAAATATTCCTGAAGAGCAAGTAATAATGGACAAGAGAGAGAGATAATAATAATATTTCATTCTTATGACCTCTATTCACTATTCACGAAAAAGGCAGAAATGACAACAAAAGGAATTAAACGATATATCAATGAAGCAGATACGTATAAAATCTAACCTAACGATATAAATGAAATATATATATATATATATATATAACTTTACCTACTCAGTCCTACTTAACCTAACTATATAAACCAATAAAATATATGTACAAAAACAAAAATAGCTATATAAATCAGTGGAACAGATACATACAAAACCTAACTTAACGATATAAATCAATGAAAAAGATATGCACAAAACCTAATCTAACTATATAAATCAATGGATAAGCTATGTACTGCCCAAAACCTAACTTAATTTTACCAGCTGTATCACTACCGATTTAATAAAATATTATATATTTGAACTGACTGAAACTATCTATCTAAACTATCGGCAACAAAAAATAGAAACTGAAATAAAACAACTTGAAATATATAATATTTTCTTTCTCGAGTGATCAATTAGGCTCCCAACTCAAATCACAAGCATTGTAATCTGTGGGTTATACATTAATTTGTTATCGTTTGCTCACTTGTTTTGAAAGGCATTGTGGGACTTCTGTTACCAACCAAATTGTAACTCTACATTTTGCTGGCGTAAAGTGACACTTTGTAAAGTGCACTTCTTCGATCGGCTATGAATAGGCCTACCACTAATATGAAAGAGCCACTTTAGTCAAAAGTGTCACTTTGCAAAGTGGTGATATAAAGTGGCGAGTATGAATACCAGCCTAAAATTCTACTTGCTGGGAAAAGCACTCCCCAAACCCTAGCTATAACATCAGTGAACTGGCTGTGGGACACGTTCAACTATTCAGTGTTTGTAAACAAAACGCACTGACCAAGGATGCCTATCCTAATACAGCTACTTTATCCGAACCATAGTGATAAGTGATAAAAATTTGATAGTGGCTTATTATCAATATCAAATTTTAAAAAAGGCTCCCTCCTCAATTTTTAAAATTGCAACATACTCTGGTCTCGTCGTTGAATAGAGAAAAGGATATTTGACTGCTATGATTCTCTATGAAAACCTAGTTATACAGTGTTTTGAAGAAAAGGTTCCAATATTTAGAGTGGATGTAGTATGCATCAAAACAAGAAATAAATTCCTACAAATATGGGGCCAAAATTAATATCTTCTGAGAAATGAGAAAATGTTTACCATTACTGTAAGAGCAGCATATCTTCTACTGTGAGCTCCTTAGCAAGAAAAAAATTGAGGAAACAGAATTAACAGTTTGTCACTACGTAATACTAAGCATATCATTGTTTTGTGTGCATCAAAAAACGCTTAAACAGACGGCAGTACGTTAGAGTTTCTTGATTCAGGCCACACTATTATCACAGCAATTGACATGTGATCTTGCTTGCCCCTTAAGTCTTGCGTCACATTTCGTATAGATCACATAAGGTGCTCAGTTCCGATATTGATCATATAGAGCAGTCTTGCAATGGTGACTAGAAATTTCGAGCGACAGCTCTTTTATACGTAAGGAATCGCGCATTCTTTGAAATTTGTTTTAATACGTTGAAAAGAAAGTCCTGATAACGAACCCAGTTAATCTCTGTGGTAGCACGTATGGCCCTATAAATCTATAATCAAAAACGCCTGCCCATGAGTTGATTGATAATCGGTACTGATGCTTTGTTTCCTGAACTGCATGGGGATTTTCATCTGCCCACATACACTGATTACCAAATTTCACAACACCATCTCTGCTGAACCCTGGTCATATCCGCAACCAGACTTTTTTCAGTATTCTTTGCGACGTATGATTATTTCATGCCAGGGGTGTCAACTACGGTATGATTAATAGTAGTTATTTGCTGTATTGTAGGGCTGAGGAATCCATTGCCATAAATAGACGTAACATTGAGCACCTCCTTTGAACAAGTGTTCAGATCTCAGAAAGTATGTGTTGTAGGAGCCATGTCTATTAGACATTATTTTCTTGTTTTGATGCATACTACCACCTCTTAAAATATTGGATACATTTTTTTAACACTCTGTATATTTATGGTCCTTCAGAAAATATGGGATTATTCAAGTCCCCATAAACCTTACGTGGTGGACAAAATTCAATTTCATTTTTGTAACTAGCACTTCAGACTTATCTTCACTGTAAGACTGCTGTATTTCAATATTTTTGCAGGCAGATTGTGATTATCAAAGAACCTGAAATGCCTTATAGTTCCATCCGCCAAGTTATGCAACAGTTCAGTACTCGTTTGTGGATAGCTGTGGGTGTCAGCATTCTTATTATTTCAACACTGGTATCGACAACTAAGTTCATCAGTTCCGGATTAAATGACTTTGCTATATCTGACTCAACTACCCAAGTCATTTGCATCTTTATTCGAGGACGTAAGTATTGGTCAGTAGAAATGCAAAAACGTCAGACATTAAGATTTGATTATCCAATCGGTCTCTTCAGTAATGTACAAAAATAAGGTAATTGTATAACTACATTTTGCTTCTAAATGGTTATAAATAAATTTAACGTACAGTAGAGCGTCTCGTTTAGGCACAGTGAAAACGTTAAGTGGAGGTAACGTGTGGGAGGAGGACGAGTCGTACGATAAACACGAGGGATGCACAAGGTTTCTGTTAAAACATTTATGGTGGAGCATTAATTGAAATTATATTTTCCAAAATCACACAAAAGAAAAGAACACAAATTGTATAAATTTACTATAGACATATTTGAACAAACAAGCAATTGTAAAGTTGAAATGATTCAATATAACAAATCAAATTTTGCTACTTATATGATGTTGCTTTCAAGCAGCGTTTTTACGGTCATAAATTTCATTCTCTGTATGATTAAAATCACCGTCTTCTGTGGCAGAACTAACAAAACTAAAGTACATTGGTCTGAAGTGACAACCCTATTACGTAAACATAATTATCCCTACCAAGGCATCAGAATGAATTGAACTTTATTTGCGTTTTCACTGCGCCTAAACGAGACGCTCTACTGTAATTATTTCCGCCGCTGTGGACTACAAGTAAGTACTGATCGTAAAATGAGCGGGCTAGCGTTCAAATCCTGGTTGGGGCAAGTTACCTGGTTGGGGTTTTTCCGGAGTTCCCCCCCCCCAACCAAATTGAAATATAATTACTGGCTAACTTCCGGCGTTGGACCTGGGACTCATTTGGCCATCATTAATTCACATATCTGTGGAGTTTGGTCAGAACATAACTCCAAAATGGCTATTTCCTGCTATCTACACACAGAAGCTTCCAAAAAGCATCAGCATGTGCATTTATTAAAAAGTGACTTAATCCATGTTACTTTCATTCACATTTGTATGTAAACTAGAATTTTAATTTATAAAGGAAAAGTGAAAATAAAAATGTTTGTATCACAAAACAGTTTTTTTTTTTTTTTTTTGGAGTTATGTTTTGACCAAACACTACATATAGGTCTATCATAATCATAATCATCATCATCCATACTACAGTCCGTGGTAAGTTCACGGTGTGGAGTGTTGTACGTACAAAAGCGCGGCAGTTCGGCTAGAACTAGGCCTATCCTTCAAAGAAAAGGAGTAATAAGCACAAAAGCCTCAAGCTGAGGAACAGCTGTCAAAAAAAATCGTGACGCTCTCTAGAATCTAAGTTCCCTTCGAGTATCGTCGCTGGGTCATTCCATACAAAATTTTAAGAATACTCCTGTATTATCATGGACTTTTAGGGGCTTTTAATATAATAATGTAATTATAAAAAAAATTAAACTGCCAGCTATGACCGCCATATCATTAGTATTTTGGTCATACGGATGACTGACAGTTACATGTTATCCATGATTCAAAATATTCTAGGCACTCTATATGAAGTGTAATCGAAACTAAAGAGACGCCATTGTAAACCTAAACAATCATATTTTAAAACCTTAAAGACTAATTCGAATATCATTAAGAGATGCTGATAAAATCACCCCATTGAAATAAATAGTTTTATATTCGATGACTACGGAATAACAGTTAGGGCTGCAGAGCTCTATGATTATGGAAATACAGACGTGAAACACATAGAACAGCCTATTTCAGAACGATGTGCGCTATTGTATTTATCAATATTGTCCTACAATATATTCAAGCATGATTTTAAGAGTATATTATGAATGAGGCATGTAGTGTAATAGAATAAGAACTTACGTTCTCTATTACTTAACCAAGTATAATTGCCATGAACATTTTTACATCTTTTGTACAGATATCGATGGTTGGCCAGGAACGTGGTCTCTCCGTGTGACATACGTAACCTCGTGTTTGTTGTCACTGATCCTCTTCATTGCCTACTCTGCGATATTCATGTCTTACTTGACTGTGCGAAGAAATGAACTACCATTCACAGACTTCCAAGGCTTGTTAGATGATGGAACTTACGAATTCGGCCTGTTACGCAACAGTGCATACGAGATGTATTTCAAAGTAAGTGGAAATATATGTAGCCTACACTAAATTGAATTCAATTTATAATAAAGTGTCATTTTCGCTCAGAGGTACTGTGAACTTTTAGTAGAAATGCAATTATTAAGTCAATGGAAATGTGAGACAATCCACAACTGATTAATAATTAAACTTAGTAGAATAATCATCAATCCGTGTTTTGCTGTACGTAAGGGATACGTAAAATATATTTGAATCTGTCTTCGTCACAATCATCCTTCTCCCTTTCCACCTCTACTCATCCCTCCATCCCCAAACCTGCCCACCTCTCTCTCTCCCTCCCACTCTACTCCCCTCCCCCTTTCGCTCTTTCCCATCCTCTCTTCTTACCCCTCTTTCTCTCCTTCCCTCTCTCACCAACCCTCTCTCACCCTCTTAGGAAAATATTAGGGGCTAAGAGGGATGAAGTTATAGGACAGGCATTCCAGATTTGACACACTGAATGTGCAGTGTACGTTCGCGGTATCATCGGTCTGTGCAGACTGCGTCATTCACGCGTTGATCTTACCAGTTCTTAGCTGGAGGAGTGTACAAGAATATATTCTAGTGTTAGAATAAATTGGCATTTGAACATTATAAAACATTTAGCAGAAGGACAACAACACAATTATTGTCAATATCTATATTTGACAATTGCAACACAAGTAACATTAGGCTTACTTAGTTATATTTCACAAAGTACCTAATGGTTCGTAAAGCATCACTTACTAACATGATTTAATGCAGTATTTGAAGAAAATGTAAATAGTGCAGTAATTTAGAAACAACAAAATACGAACACAGAATTTCATTTTACGCAGTAGGCACTAATTATTGTAAAAAGATAATCTTTCCGTTTTCTTCAAGCTTTATTGGATCCAATGGTACACGAATGTCAAAGAAAATATTTTACTCCCAATTACATGCAGTAGGATATTGTGTGTGAGATTTTTACAATGAAATCATTTCCTTTCTGTATGCCAATATAAATTAAAATTACAATTAATAAATTGTATAAATTAAGCTTAGAATATAACTTTACATACAGTTTAGTTGGGAAATGTTAAGAGCAAATATCAGTAAGTTGCGAGCATTATGGTACTGAAACAAGTTAAAAACGTAGTTCACAAGCTGTGAAGCGACGACTCTCTATGTCAGGTTTAAAGAATTTATTATTAACGTAAGTATATTAACATAATATAGTGAAATAAGATGGAAAATTTGTCATATTTTTTCATAAAATTCTTCCTCCTTGGAAATAGCTGTTTTCTTCGCCTCAAGAGCCTCCTGTGTATTCCTCACTCACTATTCTCATCACTTATCAGCTTATCAAATACAAGTCTTACGTCGTCTAACCTTTCATGACTTTGTTAGTGCAGACTCCAAAACAACGCCATTGTCACGTTTGTTTTGCCGTGAGAGTACTGGTTAAGAAATAAGAACTGGCGAATGTCATATATTGAGAACTTTACTAATCTCATCTTACTGTCACAAAACTACTCACTTTATTTTTCATAACGCATTCACAGTCACAGCTCAATCAGCATCAGTACTAAAACAGTGTTACTGAAACAAAAGCTGATCTGATACTACAGGTACTGTATAGCCCTGTCGCGCTCCCCTCCAAGCCGATTCGCTCCTTCAGGTAGGGGAATAGAAAGTGCACAGAGACAACTGCACAATGTGCAGGGTTTTGGCATGCCTGTTACAGAAGAATGGACAAAGTTACACAAAGTAGAACTGCACGCATTGTGTTCTACACCTAATATAATTAGAAACATTGAATCCAGACGTTTGAGATGGGTAGGGCATGTAACACGTATGGGCAATCCAAAAAATGCATACAGAGTGTCAGTTGGAAGACCTGAGGGAAAAAGACCTTTGGGGAGGCCAAGATAAATATAGGAGGATAATATTAAAATGGATTTGAGTGGGTGGAATATGATGGTAGGGAGTGGTTTAATCTTGCTCAGAATAGGGACTGATGGCGGGCTTATGTAAGGGCCTTAATGAACCTCCGGGTTCCTTAAAAACCACATATAAATAAGTAATGCTCTAACATTAACATTCCTTCTGTTTTTCTATCCATACTGCGCAATACATAACCTTCCCTTTCAGTGAAATGAACACATTATTTCCTCGGCATTCGCGTTCGACATGCAGGATGTTTCAAAAGATCACCGAGAAACTTAAGCAGTATGTAGGGATATCTTTTTTTTCCGTAGGTTATTTTACGACGCTTTATCAACATCTTTGGTTATTTAGCGTCTGAATGAGATGAAGGTGATAATGCCGGTGAAATGAGTCCGGGTCCAGCACCGAAAGTTACCCAGCATTTGCTCATAAGTGTAGGGGTATCAAAATACAGACACTTTCGAATAGGAACCCAAGTGTTCGGAAACAAACCCGAGTCAGCAAAAACCTTAACGATAATCACCTACATCCGTATCATCCACAGAAGGTACAAACAGTACATATTGCGCAGTGAATGCATGGGCAGGTAATATCAGTGATGAGGCGATGAGTTCATATTTCTTGACACCACGTTTGAATGGACAGAATTGAAGACTACCCCGGGAAAAGGATATAACATCACATTGAAATGTGTGTTTTAGGTGAACAAATTAATTTTGATGCATTCATTTATAACAATTGCATTCTATATTTGGACAAACTTGTATCCTTGATTAGTCGAATGGTTCTGTTAGTAAATGTAGTCGTAATGAAATATACCGTTGAAATTATGTTTCTTTCTCCTGAGATGTTAATTGTAGTTATTGGTTACACTCTTATTCCGGGGAGGTCTTTAATTATAGAATATTCTTGTAACAAGTCATTCCAGAAATGTTATAAAATAACATTTATGTGAGCGAAAACGTGAACATATAAATACGACTTTAAGTGGAACAGGTAACTTCTAATATCAAATTAAAATTACGAAAGGAGACAATCCACGTTATAACTAGAGGGGGGAAAATGTGCGTTACTATGTCATACAGGTTAGTTTGGTTGAAGTATGGATCAGTGGCGTATACTGGTTAAAGGGTTTGGGCTACCGCTGACCCTATTATTACACTAAATATATCTAACAATTACTTTAATTTTAATTACTATGGTAAAACTAATAATACAAAATTATTACATTATGTTATATTATAAACTTTTTCTTTTGTAATTTCCTTGGGCTACCGCCGGTAGCCACGGTAGCCCGCAAAATACGCCCCTGGTATGGATGACGTCACAGGTACAAGCGCAATAACATAAATGCACTACGAGAAGGCGGCAGTACAAGTAGGGACCAACAAATGGCCTCCAATGTCAACTTCTAGTCTTAAGGGGAAGGAAGCCATGTATTTATAATATTGCTTATTGCCTTTGTGCAGGTAGTAGTGTTGTGTAAAAGTTATTTAAAATACCTAAGTCGAAGGATTTGGAATTTTAGGGCCGTATTCATAGACATTCTTAGCGCGGGCTTTCGGTGGATGATCAGCGAACTAACGTTTTTCGTATTCATAAATTAGTCTTAGCGATATGATATGATATGAATCCTGTTTAGCACGCTCGTAGCGCAGGCTAGCGAAATGTCTATGAATAGCACCAAAACAGTCTAAGAAATAAATACGGAATATAGATTTTAACTTCGCAAGGAGAAAATATTTTCTGTGACGTGCGCAATTCTTAAATTAAAATACGTAGGCAATATTACATAGAGAGCATTGTAACAGAAAGAAACATACCGAAAACGTACAAGGTCTTCGACATCAAATAATGAAAAGCATACACGATCTGAATTTAATGTTGATTTATGTAATATTATGATTTCTGCAAATATGCCGTTCAAGAAACTTACAATCAACATTTTAGAGTTGGAAAGGTGAAAGAAATATTCCATAAATTCTGCAAAAAAAAATAATAAAAAATACCGGTTGTACAGTAATGTGTAATATTTTGAGTGAGGGGAAAAACGAGGATACTATGGCGCTTTTTTCATTTGCACCTCTAACATCTTGTGACACGGAAAGAAGCTTTTCGATGTTGGAAAACTTTTTGAGTGATAGACGTCGAACTTCTTCTTTCGATAATTTACGAATGTATATTGTGGTTCAGTATAATGCATCCTTTAATCTTCCAGGCGGTGGCGGTTAACATTTGAGGTAAGTTTTTAAATCATAACTATAGGCTACTGCAACTTCATTCCAATATTTATAGATCAGTTGAAAGGAGTGATGGGGTTCTCATTACCAGACTGTACTCTCTTGCCGCTGTATATGTGAGTGAATGATAACACTTTAGTCTGTTGACACTGAACTTAAGGAATAACGCAAATTTTTCCGTCCTTTATTTACAACTTTCGTGTCAATATTTTAGGCACACTCACCACCAGTACAACTGTGTCTGAAGATTATTTTAGTAAGCCTATACAGGGTGTAAGTGCCTTTATTATTATTGATGATTATTCGTGTTATAAGGAAGAAAAAATGTCTTTGCAATCTTTTTGTAATTGCAATATTTAACTAATTATTAAAGTTTACAATATTAGACGTTTTGCAACGCTGCTTTTGTGGGGGGAGGAGGTTTAGAAGTACACAGTACAGCTCAAGCGGGGAGGAGGGGTTTATAAGTACACAGTACAGCTCAAGCTGGGAGGAGAGGGTTTAGAAGTACACAGTACAGCTCAAGCTGGGAGGAGGGGGTTTAGAAGTAAACAGTACAGCTCAAGCGGGGAGGAGGGGGTTTAGAAGTAGACAGTATAGCTCAAGCTGGGAGGAAGGGGTTTAGAAGTACACAATGCAGCTCAAGCTGGGAGGAGGGGGTTTAGAAGTACACAGTACAGCTCAAGCTGGGAGGAGGGGGTTTAGAAGTACACAGTACAGCTCAAGCTTGGAGGAGGGGGTTTAGAAGTACACAGTATAGCTCAGGCTGGGAGGAGAGGCTTTAGAAGTACACAGTACAGCTCAAGCTGGGAGGAGTGGGTTCAGAAGTACACAGTACAGCTCAAGCTGGGAGGAGGGGGTTTAGAAGTACACAGTACAGTTCAAGCTGGGAGGAGGGGGTTTAGAAGTAAACAGTACAGCTCAAGCGGGGAGGAGGGGGTTTAGAAGTACACAGTATAGCTCGAGCTGGGAGGAAGGGGTTTAGAAGTACACAGTACAGCTCAAGCTGGGAGGAGGGGGTTTAGAAGTACACAGTACAGCTCAAGCTGGGAGGAGGGGGTTTAGAAGTACACAGTACAGCTCAAGTTGGGAGGAGGGGGTTTAGAAGTACACAGTACAGCTCAAGCTGGGAGGAGAGGGTTTAGAAGTACACAGTATAGCTCAAGCTGGGAGGAGGGGGTTTAGAAGTACACAGTACAGCTCAAGCTGGGAGGAGGGGTTTAGAAGTACACAGTACCACTCAAGCTGGGAGGAGGGGGTTTATAAGTACACAGTACAGCTCAAGCTGGGAGGAGGGGGTTTAGAAGTACACAGTACAGCTCAAGCTGGGAGGAGGGGGTTTAGAAGTACACAGTACAGCTCAAGCTGGGAGGAGGGGGTTTAGAAGTATACAGTACAACTCAAGCTGGGAAGAGGGAGTTTAGAAGTACACAGTACAGCTCAAGCTTGGAGGAGTGGGTTTAGAAGTACACAGTACAGCTCAAGCTGGGAGGAGTGGGTTTAGAAGTACACAGTACAGCTCAAGCTGGGAGGAGGGGGTTTAGAAGTACACAGTACAGCTCAAGCTGGGAGGAGTGGGTTTAGAAGTACACAGTACAGCTCAAGCTGGGAGGAGGGGGTTTAGAAGTACACAGTACAGCTCAAGCTGGGAGGAGGGGGTTTAGAAGTACACAGTACAGCTCAAGCTGGGAGGAGGGGGTTTAGAAGTACACAGTACAGCTCAAGCTGGGAGGAGGGGGTTTAGAAGTACACAGTACAGTTCAAGCTGGGAGGAGGGGGTTTAGAAGTACACAGTACAGCTCAAGCTGGGAGGAGAGGGTTTAGAAGTACACAGTACAGCTCAAGCTGGGAGGAGGGGGTTTAGAAGTACACAGTACAGCTCAAGCTGGGAGGAGGGGGTTTAGAAGTACACAGTACAGCTCAAGCTGGGAGGAGGGGGTTTAGAAGTACACAGTACAGCTCAAGCGGTGAGGAGGGGGTTTAGAAGTACATAGTACAGCTCAAGCTGGGAGGAAGGGGTGAGAAGTGTTACATCTCAAGCGGGTACAGACATACCGATACAATACAGATGCTCTGTTCTAATGCACGAGCGGACCATTCAATACTGTAGTTTACATAAAACAAGCAGCAAATATAAACTTTGCATCTAATTAATAGACCGTTATGATAAATTTAAAATTTATGTAATAATATTGATCCATTTTTATAGTACATCTAAAAATAAACGGTAGGCCTAGTGGTTTTCTGCACAAAATCACACAAACTTTTATTCTATTGCAAGATTTCAATCTCTCCCGCTTCCGTAAAGCAATATTCTTTATAAACAAATTTCTTTTGTGTGATTTTCGAAACGGGGTAAGAGACTTCTAATTTCTAATAATCGTTGCGAAATTGATACAAAAGTTCGCCGATTAAATAACTTTCTTTGAGGAAAACGTTGACGGTACATCCTTCTTGCCTCACTTGAATTACGACGACTGTCTCTATAAATTAATAACATATGGTGTCTACACCTGTGGAGTAACGGTCATTGCGTCTGGCCGCGAAACCAGGTGGCCCGGGTTCGATTCCCGGTCGGGGCAAGTTACCTGGTTGAGGTTTTTCCAGGGGTTTTCCCTCAACCCAATATGAGCAAATGCTGGGTAACTTCCGGTGCTGCACCCCGGACTCATTTCACCGGAATTTTCACCTTCCACTCATTCAGACGCTAAATAACCGTAAAATAACCTACTAAAAATAACATATGATATTCCTAAACTGTGAATGGCATTGTAAGTTGGTTATCGAATACCCTGTACTGAACTGTCATCCGCTCAGCAATAGAGCTATGGACAGGGAGCTTGAACTCAGCTGATTCGTACTTATGTCTATGCAGAGTACAACCTGCTGAACACGTTGCCACGTCTCTCACGCCAGAATATTAACAAATTTAATCATGCATTTTTATTTAATTTCACGAAAACGTAATAGAACATACAAATATTTATTTACACTAATATTAACTCTTTGCTATATATATCTACTGATGTAATTGTTTTCGTAATTTTACTAACGATATAAGCAGTAAAACGCAAATAAAACAAGAAAATAAATATCTTTTTCTGGGAAATCTATCAAGTTTTGAGCCTATGCTGTAGGGACTTTTTTGATCCTGTACACCGTCCTCGACGACTGTGAAAAGGACGGCACTTATACCCCTTACAACCTGTATAGTGCTGCACAATTATATAATTTCTAATTTTATTACTTCTTGCATGACATACAAGACTCGTTTCGTATTTTAAAGATATGGATCCTGTTTAACGTATAATTACGCTCTACTGTATATTAAAGCTGTCCTCTTTTCAAAATTTTCCAGTTATTACAATAAATATGCGAGCAATAAAATTCAGGAGAACCTAATAATTATTATTTTCATAATATTGGTATTTTTACGTGCCGGTAATTAAGAACTGTAACATCTCCTGAAGTGTGAGGTTGAGGCAATTGCTGTAACGTTAGTTACGCAGTAAACTGAGAAGAGTTTGTTCTGTTTTACGAGGTATTAATTGACTCAGTAATTTCCTAGAAGACTCCCGTCTTTCGCATATTCCTTTGCTGTTGTTATATTCACAGTTAGTTCTTTCATGTATAAAATGCATGTCCGCATATTCTTCGTTGCTGGAAGGTTTTTCCATTTTTCACTTCAGCAAAATAAACTCTTCAGACAAGTAACACGCCTGCTGTGCCGTTTCAGTTTCAGACCAGTTCACAGTATGCAATTTTCCCAGTCTAGGTGGACAAAAATCAAATTTCGACTTCTTTATTTAGGCATAGGTGGATATGAATTATGTTCTTTAACGTTTGAAGAATGCTGTGAGAGATAGCTTTCACTGTTTTATCAGCGACAAGCTATATTTAGAATGGTATGAACAAGAGAAGAACAAAGATCGAACAAGCGAGACTGACAGCGCCCGCAAAGCCGAAAACCAGCACGACAATATTGTATTACCTTCGCGTCCTTGATGTAAAGACTGGTTGTGAGTATTCCGAGACTCGAGATTGATCACTCCCGAAGTCCGGAAGCCAAGCAGCCTTGAATCGCCACAGTCCTTTATATCAGACTGAATTTTATCTACTTTGGCAACTGTTATACAGGAATATAATTGTATTTTTACCTCAATTTTTATTGTACCTGAGTTTTTGAATGTACTTCACTCCCACCCCCTCTACTAATAAACTTCCAACCGTCCTCCACACAGAACCAAGGCCTCGTATGCAGTCAAAGTCACCTTACGTTCATAGTAAACGGTACTGAGTTAGTGAGTATAGTACGTTCCAGAAATAGCCTATGTTCGCGTTTTCCAATGACGAAAGAGCTTTCAATATAAAAAAGTTTGGCTTACTTAACGACGCTCACAACTGTCGAAACTGCCGATGTTATATCAGCGTCGCCGGTGTGCCGGAATTTTGTCCCGCAGGAGTTCTTTTACATGCCACTAAATCTAGTGACATGAGCCTGTCATATTTAACGCACACTTAAATGTCATCGACCTGAGTCTGGATCGAACCCGCAACCTTGAGCACAGAAGGCCAGCGCTATAACAATTACGCCATTCAGGGTGACGCTTTCAATATTGAATCATATTTTCGCACAGGTACTGTCGTCTGTTTGCTTACGTCGCATCCCGGTTTCTACCACCCGCTTCTGCTCGCCCCTCTGTAAAGGCTGGGCTGGGTTGTCTTAGCGCTTTTCTGAAAACATTAATTTCTGTTAGGAATTGGACGTCTACGTAATATTATACAACTGTTTAAAATAACTTAAATAAAAGGGCCTCGTTAAGTAATTAACTGTCACGTGATTTCCCCCCCTTTCTACGACCCTGGGACAAAACCACTTGGACGGACAGAAGATAGCATGTCCAAGTAATTTTATCCTTTTAGATCGGGCAGAAGTGAAGATTGAATTTACAGTACGTAAGGTTCTATTTTATAGAAAAGGTACAGAATTATTTCAACATGAGATACTAGTACGAAGGACGAAACTGGTAATTGAGTCATTCCACGTCAAATCGCACAGCAATAAAACATGACCTTCTCGAAAATGGTCGAATTTTTGTAATGATTTCCGGATATAAAATAAGGAGACCCGTATTGTTTTATTTTCACAATTATTAATTACTAGGTGAAAGCACCCGGCGTTACCCGGGTTCTCCTTTTCGCTTCTTTTCTTTTTAATTAGCTGGTTGTTAGATTTTCGGAAATCTCAGAAACTGAACTACAGACAACCAAAACGAATTGTCTTTACTAAGATTTCCTCGTCCATAAAGATGAAATCTTTACATAGTATCATTTACATGAATTAATGAACTTCTCAGCCGAATGCCTGAAAGGATTAACTCAAATTAAAACAACTGTAGGTCAGGCAGCGAAAGAAAATATTTTATCACGTCCAATACGTCAAATGTTTTTTAATTTGTATGTATATAAGTGTTTTTATTTATTTATTTATTTATTTATTTATTTATTTATTTATTTATTTATTTATTTATTTATTTATTTTGGCGTAGTTAAAGTCATTAGGCCTTTTCTTCCACATCACCAGAAACACAAATAAAATAATAAAAAATCAAACTATAACTGAAGTAAAACCAAACGAACATTTATATATATATATATATATATATATATATATATATATATATGCTACAGTCACACAAACTTTAAATGAATGGTATTGTCTTGAAGTTTAGCAAAACAAAAACACACCCTTCGATCCCTATAGGCCCACTTAGCATTGTATCAATGTTCTATAGGTTTTACATTTTATCTTTGCCGGCCAGTGACTTAAATTTCAAGTGGCTATCTTAGTCATGGGAGTCAACGGATTAAAAAGAATTACAACCTTTCTGCCGTCGCTTTTCCTCCCCCGTAAATGTAACATTGCACAGAGGCAGAGACAAAATAATTATAAGAACTGTACATTGATTCTGAAGCTGTGCATTTCACGTAATTTCATATCTGTTTGTACTTTCGCTTGAATTTCAGAGATAGCTGACGATAAACAGGGAATTGCCTTCTTCCCAGTCTGAACCCGTTGGGGTGTCATCGAGAACCAAAATTTCTCTCTCTATCGGTCGTACCAAAGAATAAATATATACGTAGATATATAATTTAATTTATATTGGAAGATTTTTTACCCGTTGACCGCTGTACGCCTATTTTTTTAATATGACTTGAGAAACTATATCTCACAAATTCAAAACATATTATATTAATTCTTATTTTATACACAGAATACAGATACAAAATAAACTCGCAATAAGTCATTTTTAAACATAAAAACTAATATTCTGAGAGATGTATACCGGTTTTTTAGAAATTAAGAAATTGTTATTTCCACAACGCATAACATACTACATTGGCAACGTGATTATACAATAGAATTTCACAGTAACATATTTTCGGACATGAACAACAATATTTTGAAAGACGTGTATTTTTTAATTAATACAGTGTTATTTTAGTCGCCTTACGTACATTCACATACTACATTAGCAATATGAAAAAGTATCATCGAATTACTTTTTGTGTGTGTAAAATATTGTTTTTTCCCAAGTCTTTGCATAAAATATAGTTGAGAATGTGAAAATACGGAGTTTTTAAGTTAATGTCTGCAAATTTGAGCAACTGTCCTTGAGCTTAATTTTAATATGGCCATTACAACTGCTAGTCGAAATGAAATTGCTGTTATTTAAAATCGAAAGGCATGTTAGTAGGTATCATAGGAATGCGTGGGATAAAACATCTTCTCCTTTCGTTTTGCCAGTTAATACTGTCATTTCTTACGTTTTGAATGCGTTTTTCACACCAATTCTTGTTTCATTGCATAATTTTGGCGGGTCACTATTTTGCAATTGTTCTATTGGTGATTCAATATTAAGTATTAACTTATATAGTAGCAATCCTTGTGGTTTCAAAGAATTCAAGAATTCAATTGGATAAAACACAGTCTGCTCACTATCTACAACTGCGTAAAGATACTTATTGCATGAATTGTTTAGTTTTAGCCTTCATGATGTGCATCAACAAGGTTATTTAATTTCGTGTTATATTGTCCATGGCCATATGAAAGTCGATGTTGAATTCAACAGACAATAATAAAGAACAACTGACTAAAGAAGATTGCATTTCATTATTATACATGTATGTTTGATTTTATTTATTTTTATTTTTTACTTTTTTAAATAATTTAATATCCATTTTAATAATTTTAATATAGCCTATGTTCTTCTCCTGGTTATGAAGGAAAATGTGCAAACTTTGGCACATATAGGCCAAGGCGTATAGATTTGTATAGAGAACATACACACATACATACATACATACATACATACATACATACATACATACATACATACATGCATACATGCATACATGCATACATGCATACATGCATACATGCATACATGCATACATACATACATACATACATACATACATACATACATACATACATACATACATACATACCCACATTCACTTTTATATATTAAGATTTGTGTAGTTATGACTATCTTAAATTACGCAAAAAAATTATGCGCGCACTATTAATGAATTCACTTGGAACTCTGTGTCTACATATAATTGAGATTTGCGGTTTGGTGCGATTTAAAAGACTAAATACAACACTTTTTATTACTTTAGGCCTATCACAAATTTAAAATTTGGCCTTTTTTTTAATAATTTCTTTTTCAAAGCAAAATTGCTATATTAAGTAGCCAAGTTAAAAATCTGAAAAAAATTATAGACTTCTTGCCTGATGTATTATCTGTAAACTATTGCATTTACAAATGTAGGACCTGCACACATACATTTGTAACAATTTATTTTCCGGAGGCATGCACGCGCTCGCGATTCCCAGCTAATGAACTACTTGCAGACATAGGCTAGAAGGCTGCCCGTGGAAAGTTTTACGAAATCCCCCTTTGCATATAATAACTGATCTCGCCACACTACAAAAGAAATACATTCATTCATCAAATCATTGATACCTTAAGGAACAGTAAATATCTTTTCTAAAGTTATTTTATTATTGCCAGCTCAGCTAAGAGGGGGAGCCCTTCACAATGCTGTATGTTTATATTGTATTATAGCCAAGTGTTTAACGCCAGCAAGGCTGGGTAACGCAGTAAACTTTATGGCAGTAAACGGATGGCAGGAGACAAAATATAGAAGAGAGAAATAATCAGTCAGGGTTTGAATTTAACGGAGTGACGTGACTTCTATACAACATGAGTGAAGGTAAAGATCACGTAATATATAACAAGTCTTTAAATCCATTTCACCTTCCTAACCACGCTTTTAAAAAGAAAAGAACACTAAGACGCGTAAGTCGCGATTTATTGATAAAGCTCAATTTAAAGGAGTCTTTGAATATGCGAATATGTGATTCGTTCCGTAAACAATCTATCAACTTTCGGATAGGTCAGGTGAAATTATATGTGAAGCCGGTAGTTTTTGTGATTTTAGTAAACATGAATCAAATGAAAATGCGGACAGAGGGAGTGATTATCCCAGTTCTTCTTCTAGCAGTTCTATAGATACAGCGCTACAAATCACCAATATTGAGGAATTAAACAAGAGTTTGATGTCAATAGAATCCCCTTCCAAGAAAAGAAAACTACAACGAGAACTATACCTACGTGAAAAGTTTCAAAAAGTAAAAGGCTCCCTAGCAAGTAAAGTTTTTCATGTAGAAGAAGCATCGTCGTCCCTTCAAAAGTCAGCCATATCTTATTTTTGACAAAATGCAAAGAAAAGGTACAACCTGAAAATTACATAGTTATTGCAGACATTTCTGAAAAATTATTCATTTGTAATACGAGATTCAGTACAAGGTGTGCATTGGAACAAATGCCAAGACACAATACATCCTTTCGCAGTATATTTCAAAGGGGATACAGAAAACGTCACAAAAGTATTGTTGTCATCTCAGAAAGCATGAAATATGACACCAATTCCTTTCACTTTTTTGCATCCGAAGCAATCAATTTCTTGAAGCAAGAATTCAACGATATGAAAAAAAAAATTACTTTTCCGATGGAAGTTATCAATGCAAAAACAAAAATAATTTAAAACATAATTGCTTACATGAAGACGATTATTTCAAGCATGAGTATATGACTGGACCATAGTTGGGTAATTCAGAATATAACTATGTACCAATACTTATTATTTTTTCAACACTTGTAATTAAATAATTTCAAACACATATGACAATATTTATTTAATATACACTTACAAGAGTCCGAAGCCAAACTTTCACTTAATCTGGATGAATAGTATTGAATATAGAAAGAAAAATGTGACAAATGTTGACCATAGTAAGGGGAAACTACAGTACGTCTATTTCACATTGATATCTAACTTTTAAAAATTGAATAATGAAAAATACTTATAATAATTATAATAGAATTAGTTTGTAAATATTGAACAAAACACAGTACTTTAACCTTTTAAATGCATTTTACAAAAAATTTTTAACATCAATATCCTCGGAAATATGACGTTTTAAATGTTGCATTGTGCGACATTTTTAAAGAATTTTAATATGTAATATCTGAAAAAAAAAAAAAAAAACATGTGGACTTAGAGGAAATAAAACAGCACTTGTTGATTTATTAGACCCATAGTGTTGGTAAAAAGTATAAACGCTATCAGAAATATGAAGGTCAAAATTTGTATACTTTTGTGCGGTTGGACGTGGAATGACTCAGTTGGAATTAGGTACAATAGTCTATAGTGCGATAATATGCAGAAAAGAACTGAAGCCTATATCGAAATGAACGGGCACCATTAAAAAAAATGTGTTTAAATATCCATATTATGATTATCTTTCAATTCAACTTTATTCTCTAGGCTATAGTGTAGACAGTATAATATACACTGCATAGTGAATACGTCCGAATGGATACCTCAGTTCGTGAGTAAAAGCACTTATTCTTAATATAAGTAATAGGCCTACTGTATTTTGATTAAACAAAAACCTAATCAAAATTATCAAACTCAAAATCGCGATATTTCCTGGTTTACGTAAATAGATTAAATACTTTTCTTTCGTCCTATACCTAGTAAAGTGATTTGTTTGTATTTTACTCAGTCGTGGAAGGGAGTATCAAACGGTGTTTCCTGTTAACTGTTAATCCAAAGGGATAGCCAGGTTAATATTAGAAATGTTACTAAAAATAAAATGATATTCCTGTATATGTATAAACAATCAAGTAGCCTATCTGAAGCAATATCGCTTCCTTTCAGCGTATAATAATCCGTTCCGCAGTCTTTATTTAATTACTAGGCCCTAATTTTTCTTTTTATATGTTTGGGATCAAGTGTGCAATCTAAAGGAAAAAGATATTAATGTTATGTTTTATGTTTCTTAGAAATGCAAATTTGTTTCAGAATTGTTTTTTTTTTCTAATTATATAAACTTAGGTAATATCATTTAATGAAACCAGAACATTTTGATAACTAAAATACTGTTCTGTTTTATCTTGTTGTCTCATTTAAACATTTATTATGTTATTTATTTCAATATGTATGTTACACAAAGTTAGAAATCTTTCCACTCCGACCAAATGCTATTTCGAGAATGATGAACGAGACTCGATTCGCACGAGAATGACGAGACGAGGCTCGAAAGATAAATGCAACGAACACAGCGAGCGAGAGCGGCAGTTAGTTTTGTTCATCTCTAGTGTGTACAATGAGTTCTTCCTAACATTTCTCGCTCATGTTCAGCCGTAGACAGAGGCGCTCACTATGTGGATGATAAAGAGCCATTTGTTAATGATTTATTGTGTTTTGAGACATGGAATCTGTTCAGATAGGTACGTTCTTACTAAATTTAACTTCAATTACAAGTTTGTAAAATATTTTTCTCCTTACAGAAGAATTTAAACATTACAATTGAAAAAAAAATATTATTTTAAAATTCTCCAAATATAATGTGAGTTTTAGTACAGCCGGTCACGTTCGGTTACAACAATTCTTTTACCATTTGTACAGCATCATTTATAGTGTAGAATCCTTGTTTTAAAGTTCGCGCGTTCTTGCGCATTTTTTTTTTTCAGTGTGGGGCATATGGTAACTGTTCCATGTTTGGCTATACTGCAGAAAATAATCATGGAATAAGGAAGTTTTTAATCACTTGTGAATGTTTTAGGTCTGAAAAATTATTCACATGACATCGAACATCAGGTTAAAATACATTGGACAAATTTTTATCTAACCTTAACAAACGCACAATGAATCAGAATGCAAAACACTAGCTGGACAAAATTAATAACTTCTGTGCATTCTAATGGATTGTTATGTCATAACAACTTATGAAACTTTGTACATGCCTTACAGGTGGCACACATGTTTTCTGTACAAACTCTGATTACGTTATAACGGGTGCATTTAAACAAAATTAATAACCTCTCTCATGAAGGGTGGTCCGGCGATAGTAAGATATTTTTTCTCCTATATAAGTTATAGTATAGTTTCATTTTAGATATTTCTATATTTCTGTAAGATGTTTAACTTACGCGAGGGGGATCAGCGAAGCGCGTAATAGGCTCTTTATTCACTCAGTCTGACAGGCGCCTAACGCATTTAAAACCAGTAGACGCGAGGTAGGTTACTGAACTTTAGTATAGGATAAAGGGGTTTTTCCTGTCTAGGAACGCGCTGGTAGCGTTGTTTGAATCTGGCAAACAATAGTAGCGTCTGGTGAGCGCGTCCCCTTAGTGAGTATTTAAAAGGACGTGAGCCGAGCGTGTGAGCTCCCAGACGATTACCGGCCTATGAGCCGAGCCTGTATTTTCTCAGAATATTACCGGCCAGTGAGCCGATCGTGTGTTTGGTCAGAAGACTGCCGGCCAGTGGCGTGTTTACTCACTTATATAGTCTACGGCCTGTGAGCCGATCGCGTGAGTATTAATAATATTTCCGGCACTTGTTCCGATCGTGTATATCTTATCATTCTCCGTTTTCCAGCCGATCGAAGTGATAAAGTATAGATTTCGCACTTTTTAGCTTTGTGATTTACTCAAAAAGTGACAGCAGCGATTACAAACTGGCGTTAGACGAGACGCCGAAATCACACGGAAGACAACAGCCAGTATTCCGTCGCTTGGACTCAAGCAAGGGAAGTGAGCCAAATAAATACACATAGTGGAAATTTACTCCTTGGTTTCTTTTCGTGAGAATGACGAATATCACATTATATCTTACGCCCACAAAACCACAAGGTCCCTGAGAAGAGATCTCCTCTACCGGGGGACAAGATCTTCCAGCATCCGTCCGACTGAGAAAACCGACTTCTCTGCCGGCGACACGGCAGAACAAGAAGAGGGCAACCGTCGAAATTGGCGCAACCAACACGTGCCACCAGGTACACTCATATCCAACAGATTTTTATGAAACTGTATACAGACGTTACAGGTAAAATATATTTTTGTCTACAAAGTCTAATTACGTTTTATAAGAGGAACTGCCCCTTTATAGTGGTTCATTTAGACAAAATTAATAACTTCTCTCCTACATAATATATTTTTATGAAACTTTGTACAACAAATAGGCCTACATGTAGCATACAGATGTAATCAGAATTTGTATACAAAAATATATACTACCTGTAACTCCTGTACAAAGTTTCATAAAAATCTGTTATGTAGCAGAGAAGATAATTTCGCGTAAATGAACTCCCTGTAAAGGGGTACTTCTTCTTATGGTACCGTAAATATAGTTTGTACATAAAATACTGTATATATTCTACCTGTAACATCCGTATAGTGTTTAATAAGTCTGTTAGATAGGAGAGAAGTTATTATTTTAGTCTAAAGCCATCCCTATATAAAAGGATAGTTTCTCATACCAGTGGCGTAGCATGAAATTTTGAGCAGGGGAAGCTAACTCAAGTTGTCTTTCATGCAATATGAGAAAACGTATTACAAAAATACAGTCTTAAAATAAATAGTAGTCAATGTCAAGTCAGCAGTCGAAGATTGGTTGGAACATCGTAAGTAACACCAATAAGGCATGACCTCAAATGATACATAATAAAATATGATTTCACGGTTTACACATATCTCTTCACAAATAGACACGTATACGTATAACATTAGCTCACTCCCTGTCATACTTAGAGAAATCACAATATTAGTATCATTACGTAAGTATGCGTCTGTATTTTGGTTGTGTCCTTCATTGACAGCAAGGGAGTCGGTCATTTGTTTTTTAAATCACACTTTTGTTCGTAAGTCAGTTTTGATAACACAATTGTCCTATAAAAAATTCAAGTAAATTAGCGTCAGGAACTGTTATTTCGCTCATTATTTATTATATCAGCCACAATGCACACTAACACTTCAACTGAACACAACTGACGAAAAGGGATAACTCGGAAACTACTTATTTTAAATGTTAAAGCTAGCTTCTTTGCGTGCCTTACGACTAGGGTAGTTTAGTTAGAAAGGGGTGGAAAATCTGCGGGGTGGATTACACAGAAGAAACCGGTCTGCTTGGAAGCTGGTGTGTGCAGGCTTCTTGTTTACTGCTGCATCACAAATCATCCTGAGCTGCCGCATCACAATATTTAACACGTAAATATAAATTCTATTAAAATTAATAAATAATTTTCTCCATAAACTGCAGGTTTATTATGAAATTATTATTAACTGGGGAAGCTAAGCTTTTTAGCTTACATTGACGCTACGCCACTGTCTCATACACAAACGTAGTCAGAGTTACTACACAAAAAATATGTGCTATTCATAAGGTCTGTACAAAGTTTCATAACAATCCGTTGGAATGCAGAGTAGTTATTCATTTTGTCCTGCTAAATTTACATTATTACACACTGTGTGGTTACACTGGGACATAATTTTGTTTTTACTAATATTTCTGTTATTAACCTGGCTATAGCTTTGGATTAACTTTCGAGAACCGGAAACACTGTTTGTTACCCCCTTCCACGACCTGAGTTTGATGATACTACTGTAAACATAAAGAAATCACTTTACTAGGCACAGGAGGGAAGAAAAGTAGTGCATCCATTTATGTAAACTGGGAACTACTACGATTCTGAGTTTGGTAATTTTCGTTACAATTTTATTTAATCAAAATATAGTACAGCATTAACAATAAGCGTTTTTACTCTTTAACTGAAGTATCCTGGCGGACGTATTCATTATGCAATGCATAGTACACTGTCCATAGCACATTATAATACAATATGAAGAGTGCATTTAAATTGAAAAATAATCAAAATCTGGATATTTTAAACAAATTGATAAAAATGATGGAGGTATATTTCGATAGAGGTTCAGTTATCTTGTGCACATTATCGAAAACGTTTTTAAGTATAACTTCTGAAATGTAATGTATGCTATCTACTGTCGTCCAAGTGGTTTTGTCTTAGGGCCGTAGAAAGGGAGGAAATCAGATGAAAGTTAGTTACTTAACGAGGAAATATATTTAATTTGTTTAAACACTATATAACATTACGTAGAAGTTCAAATCCTAAAGCAAATGTTTTCAGAAAAGAGCTAAGACAGCCCAGTCACTAGCCTTTACAGAGGGGCCAGCAGAAATTGGTGGGGGAAAACCGGGAAATCGACGTAACCAAACAGACACAGTACCTGTGCGAAAATATAATTAAATAATGAATCCACTTTACTGACTTGAAAATACGACTATATTTCTGGAACGTACTACACTCAGTACTGTATACTGAGGTCGTAAGACGATTTGACTGCATATACACGGTCTTGGTTCTGTGTGAAGGACGGATGTAAGTTTACTAGTACAAGGGGTGGGAGGGAACTACATTCAAAAACTCAAGTACAATAACAATTGAAGTAAAATAAAATGATGTCCCTATGCAAATGCGACACTCGGACGATGATTGTGCACAAGCAAACAAAAAAGTGGTGAATCTTAACCATATATTCGCAATTATCATTTGCGGACCCATATTTACCTAGAACTTCTTGCTTGTAATATCGTGTACTTTTCAAACTTACAGTTTGTACCGTTGCTTGTGCAACACCTTGTAGAAAGTTATTTAAACGTGGAATGTAGATCTTAAAAAAGAGAAAAACCAAGACGGAAAAATGGTGAGATGAAGATAGAAGGCGAGGGAGAGAGAAGACGAGGAACATAAAGATAGGGTAAGATGGACGTGAATGCAATAGTGTAATAAGTAAAAGACCGGAGGATTGTTGGGAATTACCGCTACATTAAGTGTGCTGTTATCAAGGTTCTGTTGACTTTATGATAGCGAGATAGAACTAAGAATTCATCACGAGATTACCCAGACAATCGTTTTACACATTGGGAGAATCTCGATCCTCCAACCGAAATTAGAACTTACACTCGACAGCAGCCTTAGCCTTTAAGTCCTACACTATAATCCAAGGATCAGCATGAATGTCATCGTGATCACTAGTAATAGTGACGTCGCAGGGGCAGCGCTGTAAACTGTCTTTGCTTCACCCCTCCCTTCCTTCCAATTCCCCTACAACTCCAATTCAAAAGCATCTATCAGTGCCGGGGTTACCTGTTTAGATTTAGATTTCTTCTTTCTCAAAACCTTCAACGTCTGTGCGGAACGGAGCGTTTAAGGAAGAAT
This sequence comes from Periplaneta americana, assembly GCF_040183065.1. Classification (NCBI taxonomy): domain Eukaryota; kingdom Metazoa; phylum Arthropoda; class Insecta; order Blattodea; family Blattidae; genus Periplaneta; species Periplaneta americana. The sequence continues at coordinate 143,451,999 of NC_091117.1, forward strand.
GGGAGGAACAGTATTTCTTGTGCACATGGTGACAATGTATACGCTTCTTGTATTCTATTCTAATAGGCACTTATAAATCGAACATCTAGTGACATTAAGACATGTCATAAAATTTTATCACGAAATCATAGGTAAGCATGAACTATCTAATTTAATTGTAAACGGAAATGTATGCAGCAGAAAATAACTATAAACATAATTTTCTTTCGTAGGGCTGGACGGGGCGAAGCAATTAAAACATAAAAAAAAAACGAAATTCAAATAACAGTTCCGGCACTAAAATACGATGAAACAAGCTATGTGTCAAAAGGAATTCCGTGCAAGTTACGTTATTACTTTAAAAAATCGCAAAATCATCGAACTCCTATAATGGACAGTTCATTGAAGCATGTCTGAATAAAGTTGTTAACATTATTTGTCCCGAATAATCTGATGTTTTCAACAGTATGAAATTATTCACACGGACAAAACAAAGGAGGATGAGGGATATTGAAACACTAGCTGAACGAGAAATAAAATCAAAGATTCATAAACAGCGATCTAATCTCTCGCTTTAGGTGAAAACACAGATATTCATATAGTAGAATTGGTAATGTTCACCCACGGAATTACGAAGATCTCTCTGTATAAGAATATTTGCTCGATGCCATTGCACTTAAAGAAAATACAAAGAAGAGGAGTTTTCCAAGCATGAAGAAAATATATAGAAGGAATGAAACTGAAAATAAAGCAACTTGCATCTCTAATAACATACGGGACTCGAAATACGATTTTAAAAAAGTTTAATATATGTACTAACGTGTTATTAAGACATCTGGAAATAAGTGAGGACATGAAACGTTGCCATGGTATAACACACCAGACTGGCTTAGATTCATTTAGAATGCTCTCCATAGAAAAAATTATAACTTATGTGTAGTCCTATCATAGGTCGCCTGCCACTACCCTACATAGTTGCTATGTCTGGCTCTATATTCAATATATTTCGGAACACTAAATTGTTTTCCCAACGAAAACTTGTAATATCTAAACAAAGATCGTGACTAGCAGGCGAAAATTTACGAGTTATATTAAGAGTGGTAATTTGTGACTTATTTTCCTAAGTTGTTGTAGCACAGTAAAAATAAAGGTCAAATAAACTATTATCAATCCATCTCTAAAGTTATAGTCTACGTCAGGTGATTTGATTGAGAGTGCGCCACAGGGATTCGAATGGAGTGCTTTGTACTCCTCGATTGATACAGTGGCTATCACTCTTATTCGTAGAGGTGAAAATGTGTAACAACTTTGGCGATAAAAGACACATGAAATGAAAGTATTATATTTCTCTTTGAAAATTCTGTTCAGTAGCATTATGAATACAAATAAAACAAAAAATAAATTTCATATGTACCGTAAACATGAAAATAAACAAAATTTAACAAAATATATAATTTCTCTACCTACCATTTATATACGTATACTTAGTAACAAAACTATACAGAAATAACATGAACAATTACGTTCTAATAGCTGGTTGCATATCCGCTGGCTTTAATCACAGCCTGGCACCTCCTCTGCATGGAATATACCAATCTTTTACAATGCTGCGGAGTGAACTTTCACCATTCTTCCAGCACAACAATTTTGAGGTGTTTTTCGGAAGAAACTGTATTTTTATGTACATTTTCCTTACGTCTGGACCACAAATGCTCGATAGGATTCAGATCGGGTGATTGAGGAGGAGTGTGGAGCTGTTTCGGGACGTTCCATATCAACCAGTGTTTGTTCATTTCGGCCGTATGTTTGCTGTCGTCTTGTTGGAAAATGTAGACGGGCGGCAAACCCATTTTTTATTGCACTTTCCTTGATGTTATTTTTCAAGATGTTGTTGTAGACCACTTTGTCTATAATTCCATCAATGAAGTCGATGTCACCCACGCCTTTCGAGGACATACAGCCCCAAACCATTATGGAGCCACTTCCATGTTTCACAGTGGGAACCACTTTGTCGGCCTCATTCTTCTTTCTCCATACTCTATGGGCAACATCGGATCCGAAAAGATTAATCTTGGTCTCATCCGACCAAATAACACTGTCCCAAAATTCTTGTTCCTTATTTACATGAGCTTTACTTACTTACTTATAAATGGCTTTTAAGGAACCCGAAGGTTCATTGCCGCCCTCACATAAGCCCGCCATCGGTCCCTATCCTGTGCAAGATTAATCCAGTCTCTATTATCATACCCCACCTCTCTCAAATCCATTTTAATATTATCCTCCCATCTACGTCTCGGCCTGCCTAAAGGTCTTTTTCCCTCCGGTCTCCCAACTAACACCCTATATGCATTTCTGGATTCGCCCATACGTGCTACATGCCCTGCCCATTTCAAACGTCTGGATTTAATGTTCCTAATTATGTTAGGTGAAGAATACAATGCGTGCAGTTCTGTGTTGTGCAACTTTCTCCATTCTCCTGTAACTTCATCCCGCTTAGCCCCAAATATTTTCCTAAGCACCTTATTCTCAAACACCCTTAACCTATGTTCCTCTCTCAGAGTGAGAGTCCAAGTTTCACAACCATACAGAACAACCGGTAATATAACTGTTTTATAAATTCTAACTTTCAGATTTTTAGACAGCAGACTGGATGATAAGAGCTTCTGAACCGAATAATAACACGCATTTCCCATATTTATTCTGCAAATTTAATTCTTAAAGCTCGATTTTTCCTTCTTCCAAAGGGACTTTTCCTTATCCTTCTACTACGAAATCCATATTTATATAGGACACGTCGCACCGTTGATTCACTATCAGTCTTCCTTGTGGTTTTTGTCACTAGAGGACGTAGTTTCGGCACACTTAACCGTGGATTCGATTTTATCTGTCTTATTATAAAACGTTCTTCCCTCTCATTTAGTACTTTATCTTTTGGTTTCCTCTTCTGATTTGCAGTAGATCCACAGTATTTGAATTTATTAATCACGTATTGTACCGTGGAGTGGCTTTTATTTACTATATCACCTATTTTCCTTAAAGAATAGCGTTTAAGAGCCAGTCTAACTATCGTCTCCTTCAGCTCGACACTTAGTTCCTTCGACTTGCCCATTTTGAACAGAACTGACTGCTGAAGCAAAACAAGCCCTAGAGCACGCGGTAATGCACACTCGCTGTTACCATTAAGGCACGGCACCCCCAAATAAGTCAACGTTACGCAAGTGTACGAATGTAATTGACATACACTTTTACTTTCAAAGTAATGTTTTTATTGATAATTTTGTTAATTAGGGCTTAAAATGAAAACTGGTTGTAAATTAACGTTCCAAGAAATGGGTTTTAAAGCATGATACTCTACTATTAGTATATGAGTATAATTATTTTGTACATAAGGTTGTATTATTAGTTTAAATTAGATATGCACGACTAAAAATGATAGACACAGCATTACATCTGAAGCATTGTGGCTTGCGTCCAGTGATGTCATAGTGAGTACATATTTGCCGATGGCTGCTATAATCACTCGACCACAACGTTGGCTAGAACAATGTTAATACTGTTTTCCTAGTACGTTTTATATCGTATTAACAACTTTGAAATTAAATATTTCAAATCTTCCTTTTAATAAATAAGTGTTGGTTATTTTACTAGACCATCATCTTGCATGTTTCTGTATATATTCATATGTATAACTTAACTATCGACACAAGCGGAACATATGAGATATCGGACTATTAAGTTAACGTATTTGTATATAAAAGTTTACTCCCTCTTTCAGAACTCGATGGATCCTGCTATTAGAAGAATTTATTTAGAACGGGTAGCTACAAATAAAAATGGACTACCACGTACCTCAATAGAAGGTTTGTTACGAACGTGTGAAAACAGTAAATACGCCTTTCTTTATACAAAATCAATGGTAAGAAGATGGGCAAGAATGTCACAATGTAATATAGTCCAAATTCCACAAGCATATTTCCAGGTGCCAATCGCATTTCCTGTCAAGAAGAGAAGTCCATATAAATCATTTCTAAATCGTGTGTAAGTATAATTTTATTTTCGATTTAATTCTTTGTTATTAAGCGCAAATTAAATTCAACGAAATATGTAAAGGTACGGTGAAGAAAATGTGTTCAAAATAGTCGTATAGGCCTAGGCTACTATTTTTAGGTTTTGAGGATTACTAAGTAATTGTGATTGTATTCGCACATACAGCTTTTAGTCAAAATGGTTCACAGCTTCGTAACATCTCACCATTTGTACATCATTCAAAATTCATAATTCAAAACAAATTTTCTGTTTTGATTATTAAGTTTTATATTTTCTACTCAAAGTGTTTGGTGCATGCCTAGAAGTTCAAAAGACCTGAGTTTGATTCCATGCAATGAATGGAGTGTTATATCCTTTATAATTTAATTAGGTTTGTGTATGTTCTGTCATGTAGATTATGTCGTCTTGCATTACCTTAATATTGGTCTTGCGTCAAGAATTTACAACAAAATATTTGCTGTGACAGTCTAGTAACATTAATTCACAGCTTTTAGTGAATACCGTACTGAATAAGCTTTCTGATTTCGAAAGTAAACGAATTAGAGAGTTTATCAGTTGCGCGCAAGGAAGTTTTTACCTCTAGTTTGTGCATCACTTGTGCGCGGTGGTTACTAGTGAGTACTTATCAGTTGCGCGCGGTTATTATATTTTCGCAACATTTTATAGAAACTTAGGATTACACTGAACAACAAATGCTTACGTTTTGCCTTGCTCCGAAATAAAAACAGGTGAATATTACTTTAGCGTCAGGCTGAAGAAGGTGCCATCCTTGTACTCGAGAAGCTAGATTTAGATCCCTTATGAGGTCATTTAACACCGATTGTGAAATCATATGGGGCTCTTTGGATTCTATAAACTCAGAATCAGAGTCAGAAATGAAGGAGGGTCTAGCTTCAGGGGAAGAGTTGGATTCTTCGTCCAAGGTCAATTTTTAAATGGTTTAGGTATCGGAAGAGAATCGTCGTGCTTAATACATCTTATGGCTGAGGGCAAATTTGAATATATGATGGAGTGTTGACTTTTCAGGTAAAGCCTGACACTTTTCTTAAACAAAAATAACAATCTGTGACATAGTCTTTTTGTTGTCTCCATACCATCGGAATAGCAAATGGTATCAAAGGATGACTGCCGTTTCCATCCAGTCAAATAACGAGAACATTTACTACAACATGTATGAGATGCAAAAGTTTTGTCCTGATCGCCTAATTTGCATTTAAAATACTGTTCGTATGCTTTTTTTAATCGCAGGTTAAATCAGCTTTTCTTCAAGATTTAGTTGTATATTCACTACACATATTATAAAACACGTTCGGAGAATTTATACACAGCCGGCGCGACATTATGTCTATGTTGGCAGAAAGACTGATGCTTTAAATCAGGCCTGCACAAGGTTTGCGCTCTCCGAGCCGGCTCACAGCTCATGAGCGGAATGCAGATATTAACTGCGCTCTGTATAAGGGTGGACTGGAAGAAGGGGTGATCTCGTACAAAATATAGTCCACACAAAAGGAAGTACTATTACGAGTGCTTATGAAATGAATTACCGTTGAGTGTTTGCAAAACTATCTTGGACTATTTACTTACTTACAAATGGCTTTTAAGGAACCCGAAGGTTCATTGCCGCCCTCACATAAGCCCGCCATCGGTCCCTATCCTGTGCAAGATTAATCCAGTCTCTATCATCACACCCCATTTCCCTCAAATCCATTTTAATATTATCCTCCCATCTACGTCTCGGCCTCCCTAAAGGTCTTTTTCCCTCCGGTCTCCCAACTAACACTCTATATGCATTTCTGGATTCGCCCATACGTGCTACATGCCCTGCCCATCTCAAACGTCTGGATTTAATGTTCCTAATTATGTTAGGTGAAGAATACAATGCGTGCAGTTCTGTGTTGTGCAACTTTCTCCATTCTCCTGTAACTTCATCCCTCTTAGCCCCAAATATTTTCCTAAGCACCTTATTCTCAAACACCCTTAACCTATGTTCCTCTCTCAGGGTGAGAGTCCAAGTTTCACAACCATACAGAACAACCGGTAATATAACTGTTTTATAAATTCTAACTTTCAGATTTTTGGACAGCAGACTGGATGATAAGAGCTTCTCAACCGAATAATAGCATGCATTTCCCATATTTATTATGCGTTTAATTTCCTCCCGAGTGTCATTTATATTTGTTACTGTTCCTTCAAGATATTTGAATTTTTCCACCTCTTCGAAGGATAAATCTCCAATTTTTATATTTCCATTTCGTACAATATTCTGGTCACGAGACATAATCATATACTTTGTCTTTTCGGGATTTACTTCCAAACCGATCGCTTTACTTGCTTCAAGTAAAATTTGCGTGTTTTCCCTAATCGTTTGTGTATTTTCTCCTAACATATTCACGTCATCTGCATAGACAAGAAGCTGATGTAACCCGTTCAATTCCAAACCCTGCCGGTTATCCTGAACTTTCCTAATGGCAGATTCTAGAGCGAAGTTAAAAAGTAAAGGTGATAGTGCATCTCCCTGCTTTAGCCCGCAGTGAATTGGAAAAGCTTCAGATAGAAACTGACCTATACGGACACTGCTGTATGTTTCACTGAGATACATTTTAATTAATGGAAATAGTTTCTTGGGAGTATTATTAATTGATATTTATTTTACAGAAGTAATAGAAATTTTATAGCTACTGAAATGTACAATATCATTTTGTTATATTTTTATTTATAATTACATCAAAACGAGGTTTTATGCTGCAGCTGAAAGGAACAGTAGCCTACTGATCGTAATGAAACATAAGTTACAGATTTTCGATGTCTGCTTTTATTAAAGTTGATTATAGAAAATAGTTGCTCACAAATATAAATGTTGAGCCAAACATAGCAATCATTTTCACAGCCAGCCTGTGTAGTCGTAGATATTATTGTTAATGTTTAGTCTTGTAAAACTCAACCAGGCTAGTAGTATTATTCAAACGATCTTTAGCTCTTAGGTCACATTGAAGATCAATAAGTTCGAGCTGTAAATCGTTAAATTTTAAATGTTAAGTTCCGTCTTTTAGATTCGTCCATATTGTACTGTAGCAGTAGGTAAGAAACGGTAAACAGTTACTGAGAATAGGCCTACACACTGCACTCCACTAGATAGCTGAGTGGTCGTTTCTCTCTCCTCTACCTATAGCAAGTCTATGTCCGAAGGAGCGCGTGCTCTCGTTGAGCGCTGTTTGTGCAGGCCTGCTTTAAATTGAAAATTGTGTTATTAATTAATCACTTACACACTAAAACTCTGTATTTAAAAACTATGTTACTAATTAATGACTTAAACACTACCACTCTTGTATATTTACGATGGTATATGTAACAACGAAAGCCCGGAACTTCAGCAGGTAAACAATGCTTACAGGTTAAGTATGTATGTGTGTATTTATTCACACTGCAATGGGTATATACCCGGTGGCAGTGGTAACTAATTACACTCAATAATGACAATAATAAACTTATTAATTAAAAATACAATTAATGATAATACTAATAATTAATACTAATAATAATAATAATAATAATAATAATAATAATAATAACAACAACAGGGAATATACTAAATTAAATGAAACGATCACTTAAAATAACATTTGAAATATTCTAATTTGTATCTTAAAACTAAGATCGAACTAAAACCCACGAGTATATGATCATATCTGCACAAGTACCTTTCAACATTACACTCATTTCGCTGTCAACTCACTCACTGCACTGGAACTACGACACATTTCACTGATTCTATCCTGATTTCACTAACACTTCAAAACCATTTCACTGTTCAAATACTTTGCACTGCCACTATAAGCTATAAAGCTTCAATGACAGAAACACGTTTCACTTACACAGCACACTTCACTGACACGACATACTTCTTCACTGATACAACACTTCAATAACAACATATCATTTACACCCTTTAAGACTGTGTATAATTACCGTCTATTAGTAAGGTCCTTAAGCCTATTTTTAAATGCATTTTTGGTTGTTGGTAAAGCCTTTAGTAAGTCTGCAGGTAAAGCATTCCAGTCCCTGACAGTACGATTGAGAAAAGAAAACTTTCCAGTGTCCGTCCTCTGCCGTCCTCAGTATGAAAGGAGGTTTACTCAACCGTGACGCTCGTTACACACAGTGAGGATTCGATACGTACATGGATGTTCTAGTACAAACTACGACATAAATAACTCCTCGCTCAAACCTAAGCGTAATAACAAAATGACTATATTACGTTTGACAAAGTGAACTGCAAAATAGTACAGGAATATAACATTATTTGAAAAAAAAAAAATCTTACATATTCATATGTTCTTCCTCACACTGTTTTGTTTACAAACACGAATCATAGGATTTCTTGCAATGAACCACAACATACATTCTTAAATTATCAAATGAAAAGCTTCTTCTATTTTCTGACAAACAATTTTTTAACTGAGAAAAGGTTCTTTCAACGTCACATGATGTGGTTGGACAAATGTAAACGATGCAACACTATCACAATCACTGTCAATACTGTTCAAAGCTTTATCTATTGGATTTATTATTTTATTTCGAATTTCACAAAGTTTGGAAAATCCAACGTTTTTCTTGAGAATGTTTTTAAACTTTTGTTGCACCGACACAATTTTTTCATCTTCACTTTGATTGTTTGCAGTAGACAATCCCTCAACGAGTCTGATGGCCTCAATCATTTCCATATTTCTTGACTGTAGCAGGGTAATGGTTTTGGAAAGGTCTTGAAACTTATTTTCAATTAACTTCAAGTTTATTAATACCTGGTTCGAGACGAGGCATTTGGCTTCTTTGATTGCAGCGCTGTCTTCGTCATCGAGTACATTTAATAATTCAACTATGCGATTGAAGTATTTCCCATAGTAAATGACAGTGTCCAACTACGTTCCCCATCTAGTTACAGTAGGCTTGGGCGGTAAAGGAATTTCTGGCCCCATTTCTTTAAAGATTCCTGTTCTAGACGGTGATTTCAAAAATATTGTCTTCATATAAAAAATAAAACGATCCACATGACTGAAACAGGATCGTATTTTTTCTGCAATTCTATGCAACCAATGAGCCTAACAAGTCACATGGGTCAATTTAGGATACAGCTGTTGAATTTCCTTTGCTGCTTTTATCATATAATGCGCGCCATCGGTAACGAGGAGTAGAACATTTCCACGTTTGATGCCGTCGGGCCATAAAAGAGATATTGATTTTTCGAATAAACTTGAAATGGTTTGGTGATCTAGAATGCTATGCAGAACATTTTCGTAACGTTAAATATCCTTTACGTAGAGTTGTTTGAGATGGGACAATTCTACCCGTATACTTCTCTAAAAAATTCCTGAAGTGGGGATTTTCCAACTTGTTAAAAGGAATGTTGGCGCTCACCATCATTTCACACAACTCTAAGAAGAAATCGTTGTCTATATCAGAATTTGAAACAGAAGACGCGTTACGTGTGAATAACTGTAAATGAGCTTCATGTCACTGAGTTTTGATATGCTGTTCTACGTATTTGGGACTCTCGCCAATTATTACAGTGTGGCACACATTACATTTTATATTAATGTTATCTGTACAAAAGTACTTACTTCCGTATACTTCCACAAGCTTCTTTAATTTATCTTCTTTTTTCAGTGAAACTTTCGGCATAGTAATTGTGCACAGTAGACTTGTACTCGTCTGTACTCTTGGAATGCTAGCTATCAACTACCAGACAACCGATCACTAGTATGAAGTCGCACGGGCAGTCTTTCGGGGCTAGGTGGAGGAAGTTGCTTCACAAACACAACCAGCAATGTATTAACCTCTCTTTAAACTGCTGAACTCACTAGGCTTGCAATAACATAACGCGAGCGTAGACCCCACGTTGAACTGTTATGAAATTCATTGAATAGAAGGGATCAATATCTGTTTCTTTATAAGAAATAGAAAAGAACAAGCCAAAAACCATAAGAAACCAGAAATTGATCATAAACTCATAAAATGCAATAGATTTTGTTTCGTTTTACAACCCCCAACCCGCGCCAGATGTTTCCTGGGAGAACACTTATGTAAAAGTGAACTCATAGTATATCTTAAAAACCTTACGTGATACGAAGAAAAGAGATGCATTTTCGGATTCAGCGCACACCAAACCATAAGGGACACTTTGTATTAAGTCGGAGTAACATTCTTATTGTGCTGTGTTATCTGCACATTATTAGCAGGTATGGTTAAAAAAAAAGAGTTTCAATCGTACGATTCGACTGTCTCCTTGGTCTGTTGGTCAGCATGCTGGCTTCCAGATCAGGAGGTCCCGGGTTCGATTCCCGGGCTCGGCTCTCGGTTCCCTAGGTGTCTAGAGTCTGGAAATTTGTATGAATGTGAGTGTGCCGGGTAATATTAATTAACCAACCCTCAAAAATATAAAATACATCAGATACATCCCTGGATATCTTAAAGAAATAGATTTTAAGTTGTACTATGACAACAAAGGAGTATAATAATTTATATGAAACGAAGTATTTATAACCTATACTGCGCTCAATAATGTCTGACAGAAGTAAATAGTACCGACATAGGAGGGGAGAGGGATACTTGCAAATCAACCAATGGCAGAGATCATATTTCTGGCTTACCTTAAAGTTGGGTGGACCGTTCAACTTCAAAATAATCCTGGAATGTGACCTTCGCCTTTGGTTGATTTTCAATTATTCCTCTCCCTTACTTTGCCGGTAATATTTACTTCGCCTGTCAAATATTATGTAACGCAGTATAGTAAGAACAATGCTTCTTGTTAATAATAGACGGAAGGACATAATTAATATTGAACTTACTAAATAAAACTAAAATGTTAGAGCAGCATTTTTAAATAACACTGAAATTAATATATTTTTAATCCTGTGTCACAGAATTTGCTATAGCAGTGAAATTTTCTACAGACTAATCTGTGCATAATCATCAGTACAAAATCATGCAACGTAGAAATTAGGAAAATCTAGCGACATCACTTAATTGAAATGAATTAGAATTAGGTGAAATAAAATATATCGATAATACGAAAACTAAGGATATTTAGACGAACAGACAATTCAAGTAATATTAAGGGGTTAGACACAGCTTACAGTAGTAAAATGTTTGGAAATATTCAACTTTTTTTTCTTCCATTACTGGGTATTTTGTCCAATAATGGAAATTGGTACGCGTAAAACACTGTAATTCTGCTATATAAAAAAAATATTTTAACAATTTTAAAAACATTATTAACATATTTTTTAATTGAAAATGGTAGCAGTTCACTGTGTAGTAATGAAGTATTTTCCTAATAACTCGTAAACTTCTTAACTTTATCATGCTATCTCTCTCTCTCTCTCTCTTATTTTACTGTTGAAACTCATGTTTACAGCATCCTGCTCTTTCAACCACATTCCTTAACAAATAATATATCTTTTTTTTTTTCTTGTTTGGTCAACTATCACTATTCGTTTCTAACACAAAAGAAATAAGAAATATTTATTAAGTAATGTAGTTGAAAGAGCATGACATTGTAAACATGTGTTTCAACAATAAAATAAAAGTGAGAATCTGAAAAAGTTTACGAGTTATTAGGGAAACGCTTCATCACTGCACAGTGACCTGCCACCATTTAAATTTTGAAAAAAAAAAAAACAAAAACAAAACAACAAAAAAACAAATAAAAAAATATATATCTTTTTTAAATCGTAAAACTATTTGTTTCATACACCAGAATGACAATGTTTTAAACATAATAATTTTCATTATTGTACAAGATACAGTAGTGGAGGAGACAAATGTTGAATATTTCGACAATTTTACTGCTGTAAGCTGCATCTAACCTCTTAAAGGAGTAAATCTGTTCATCAATGACTTATAGGAAATTGACGTGTTCTTCTTCAGCAACATTTTTAAACAAACGAGTGAAGATACTTTCAAGTTTAGGTTTTACTAATACAAAGCATGTAAAAATAAATACTCTGACAATGATATTTCCAAATGGATTAGGATGCAATGGTAGAAATTTTTCAATTTATTTATTTATTTTATTTTTTTTTTTTTGTGAATAAAATTTTTGCAAGAGAATTTCTTAGAATGACTGCTCCCTTACAAATTAAGTACCTAGTTCTGATCATTTGATTTTCAGTCTCCTGGATTTGGGAAGTAACGGTGTTCACAAAGCAATTGATGACAGAACCTTTCCACTAGCAAATGAAGATAAAGTCATCGGAGATTATGAACCTGTAACAATGGATGTTGTAATAATTATTTATGTATTGTGGGCAGTTGGATTACTGGTATCTGTCTGTGTCTTACTTCTAGAATTTTTATTTCACAGATCGAAAACTATTTCCTATGAATGAAAATAACAAGGCCATCAATTTTTATAAGTGTCCAGTTAATTTACTTAAAAATTCTGGAACTTCTCAAGGTCGAGAATCTTCGACGTGTTATCAATTTAAGTTCTGAGTTTTTCACCTACATATGAATGGTGTGGAAGTTAATACGAGTACCGGTACGTGAAAAGTTATGTTTTTTATTCAGAATTTCTCTTACAAAAAGAATACAGTTTAGGCATATATTTTTAAGAAGAGAGAGAAAACAAAGAATAATCCCAGATCTTATACGGTAAGTAGTGGCAATTTCAGTGATCAGTTGAGTTAATATCACTCTAAATCTGGTTATGTTTCAGATTACTTTAAGTAATCTGACCACATGTATTCCGACCTGATTCACAACGGATAAGTGGTACTTACTGGGCACGTACCGGTACCGTACTGTAGGTCACATATCCTTTCTCGTCGGATTTCTTTGCAGTAGTGTTTTGCTCTCAGTGTGTTCACATGTTCACACATCTGCCATGTCGGAAGAGCAATCAACGAATTCATTATATTTCATTAAAAAGTGGTACAATTTCCAAGGTTACATATTTAAGCATAAAGATAGTCTATGGAGTCGATTGTATGAGTCATACAGAAGTTTATGAATAATAAATACTTTTAAAATTGTTGCCGTAAAATTGTTGAGAGCGATAAATATTCTAGGTCTGCAGTAACCACAAAAGACAGTGGATCTTTCTTCCCTGAAAATTAGCAAAATACATCATCATGAGTATAAGTATTTTATATATACAGGGTTTTTCAAAAATACTTTGACAAACATTGGGGGCATGGTCCTGACCTCAAAACAAGAAATAAAGTTCATATAAACATATGTCCAAAAATCCTTATTTTTTTAGATATTAATGAAACAACATAATGAAATATGTCAGATATTGTCCGTTTGGTAGCAAGTGTTGCAACTTTAATCAATTTAGAAATTCATAATAAATGTTCAAAATGTTCTCCTGTAGTAAACAAGTGTCCTTGGCAATAAATAGCCATCTAGGATACAATGGGTGCATCAGCAGACTTGACTCGAAAACATCATTCGATTATGTAACAAAATTAATATTATTATCCGTTACAAACTTGTGTTAAGTTGTTGCATTCTACCTCGAAACGCGTTGAAAGTAAATTTTCATTGTTATGAGTTTCTAAATAGATTAAAGTTGAAACACTTGCTACCAAACTGACAATATCTATCACATGTTTCATTGTGTTCTTTCATTAATAATTAAACAACTAAAGAATTTCGGACTTATGTTTATATGAACGTCTTCTTGTTTTGTTGTGAGGAACATGGACCCAAAGTTTGTCAAACTACGTCTAAAACACCCGGTACATATTTTTTCTTTTTCATCAGAGTTATATGTTTGCAGCTCTATAGGTTTATATATAAATATTCTACAGTCTATTTCCTGATCATAAAAATGCTACAAAGTAAATTAAAATGTAATAGGTATTTTTTGCTCCCATCTCCCTTTTAGGGTCCGTTATTGATATAAAACAAGCACTTACTTCCTTGACATCTTTATATATATTGTAATTGAATTTAACGAGTGTTCATGATGTTAAAAATGTTCTGATCTTTTCAATGTAATGTAATTTATATCTAACTCTTATGTGCTTAGGTTGGTTTTTAAGGGCCATGTAATGAATATATTTCAAGAACATAAGAATCGATGTTTAATTTACCTTTATACAGTTTCAAACTGAATAGAATTAAATAGAGCATCTATAATGAAATGTAATATAAAAATAAAGTATAAGGTAAGTGTCCCAAGTAAAGTCATGCTAGGGTTTGCTTCGCTGGCATTTGGTTCATTTTCAATTAATCTTTTTCAAATTTAACACAATTGGAAATTTATTCATGAGAAAATGGAAAACATATAAATTGTATTCTTTGTAATTAAAAATGTCGATAATTCAACAAAGGGATAATGGGCCTTATTAGGAACAAGAGTTCCAAATAAGGCCAGCTCTGAATTTCAAAATTTTACAAGTAAACAGAGTTGATAAACTTCTCAATTCATGGATCAAACGATTGAATAAAAATATATTTAATTTAATATAATAAAGAAAACTGTAAGTCACTGAGAAAATAGTCTTTACACTATGAATAACATAAAACGTTTCAAATTATATGAGAACTCAATCATTTCCACATTCTGGACACTCATCAAAATATACAATTTTCTGTTGTTTTGTAATTCTGATACAATGTCCATGTAGGGTAAAGGTGCCTAATCCGTGATACCTCTAATCCCGTGATAAAATTTCAATTGACTACCATGGAGTTGTGGTCTCTGACTTTGAAGCTTTTGAAAGATATCAGAAGATGTCTTCTTTTCAGTTCTATTGACTATCCGCCTTTTGAATGCAAGTAGTCGACTCCAGAAGCTTTTGTCCAGTGAAAGGTGGTTGACCAGTAAGTGTTTCTTTCTCTTTTGACCGCTCCTGAAGAAACATTTCATATTTGAGGTAAGAATTAATACAGCATTTTAAAAATAATATATTACTGTTGATTATAGTCAGCTGAATCAATGTGTATGATTATTTAAACATTGTGAGACAATAATAATGCTACAGGAACTTTTGCATTTTCGGATTTAATTTCATATATCTCCTTCCTGGCTCACTCGACCAGTGATGCCAACGCTAAATTTCGACAATTAATGTCTATAAAGGAAAATAGTTCGTGGAAATAATAATAGAAATGACATATAGAAAACATCAATTATAATTATAATACAATAATAGGGCATACATTTAACTCAATTAGTCCAGTTGTTAGGAATATAAATAATGAGAAATAATTGTGTTATAATTCAATTTATTCAAATTTAATGTTGTATTGAATTTAACTTTCAGATATTTTGTTTATACAATGTTAATATGTAACATATATTCCTGAAGTTACGTAAGTATTTTCTATGAAATTTGTCACTTAGGCCCTTTTTCTATGTTGAAATTTCTTGCTTAATCCATATTAAAACAATATACCATGACTTAAAGTGTTTTTCCAAATACACGTTTCTTTCTGAGCTCTTAATGAGGATTATTTTAGTATCACAGATTTTGGATATCACTCACGGAATTAGGAAACCACTATCACGGAATTTGGATCCCTGTCACGGATTTAGGAGCCACTGTATAACAATGAAGAATCATATTATATATCAAACTTGTGAAACTATTGACACTGAATGTTGTAAAATCTGTAGCTAAAGGTTCAAATAACGTCATTTTGGTGTTATTTAAAAATGTTTAGTACAAGTATGGCATAAATATAGACTTTATTAAATATGTCACGGAATTAGGCAACCTTACCCTACATATATCTGTGACAAGTTCCACAGAAAATCATATCTCTGATTACGTCCTCCTTAAAAATAAATCAGTACCAGCTTAAATAAATTAATAATTAAATAAATAGTTAATTAGTAAATAAACAAAAACAAATAAATACAAAGAATTAATGCAAAGAATTCAATAAATCGTGTGTTCCTAATAACGTTATCGCTTGGCCTTAAAAGGGATACATACGTTTTGTTTTATTTTGTTACGTAAACAATTCTAATTTAAATTAAATTATCAAACTATTTTGAGATCTTGGAAATAGATCAAATATAATGTTATAATACACATAACACACTACATTTTATTAAATATATAAGGAGATTTAAACAAAAACGCACTTCTCGCGCGTGATAGCATCAATACAATCAGACTCGGCCGCACAGCTTTTTTATATATGCATCCACTGCAACTGACTACAAGCGAGTGGTTGATATGCCTCAACATTTAGCAGAGAATGCGGATGAGGAAGATGATACCTTTCATCACCAATATTTGACAGTTCTTCGTAAAACAGTAATTGGGCTTATTGATCTACATGACGTTATTTGGCGCATTTACCTTATAAATGAACTAGTCAAATATGCTTGATTTAAATGTAAATTTGCAGTTGTAAAATAATCAAAATAAGTAATTTGAAATAAGTTAATAAAAGTTACAATTTAAGAGTGCACGCTGTGTCATAAATATGGAAGTTTCTATTTTGCTAGTTCACATCATCTACTGATAAAATACTGTTCTTTTACTATGAAATACCTTTCAGACGGCTTTTGTCTCTCTTTTTAGGTCACGAATTTTTCGGTCATACGACATTTCGATCAATACGAAATTACGGTACAACGATACTTGGGTAATGCGACGTTTCGTTATCACGGATATAACGGTCATCCGATTGTGTTCGCTGTATCCTAGCAGTATCCATTATTCGACTGTATTGTCTATACCCTAGCAATGTACATCAAAATAATTCGGTTTAGAATCACTTTAATTCTTATTTCGTCACTACTTTTACAAAATCTTGAGCAGCACAGAAATCAATATAATGATCCTTCAGGTACAACTTACTAAGATATATTATTTCAGCAAGAGACTCTTGTTTATCCTATTCTGGAAGTACAAACACCCCACCATCCAGTATACTACCATACACTTCATCACCAGCTTATCTACTTTAACCTTTTTCACCACCTAACCTAAATCGCTTCATTCATTGCACTTCACTATGGCAGCGATATGAATGTGCAAGGTCTCTCAACTGGCGAGTTTTGGACACACTACTTAGAAATTTTAGAGTGTAAATGTGGCACAATACTTCCAGCAATGGGGGCACAATCAAACCAAACGCTTCCAGTATCCAAGCTCAAAATAAGGAAATGATGTGGAATATCGACGTAACTCTAATAAATTTCATTGTACTTTTTCTAATATGTTGTGCTTTCAATTTTCTGTGCATGATAGGTTTTCTTAGTATGTATTCCTTAGGTGTTTTTGTTGAAAGCCTAAGATTAATTTAATTTTAATTTTAATTTTATTTCCTATTTTACTTTATTTTATATTCTCTTATAGGCCTATTAACATTATATCTGAACTGCGACCATACACGAGCGCTGCTCATTCAGTCTCAAATTTTGTTAATACTAGTGTATCTTTTTTTATATTGATTGTATTATTTTATTTCTATTTCCCTTGTTTGTTTGTAATTATATTCTTTATTCTGTATATTTAAATTTAAATAAAAAAAATTAAATTATTTATTACAGTATGTCTGTTGTAGATAGTTTTCTTTGTATTCTTTTTCAATGGTGATTCATTAATTCATTGTGTTCTGCCCAAGGACAAGGTTTTAACTGCAAACCCAGCATTCTCCAATCTTTCCTATTTTCTGTCATACTCTTTGTGTCGGTATATCACCCATATACATTAATGTCGTCTATCATTTGATATGCCCCGAACTCTTCTCCCGTTCACCATTTCTTCTAATGCATCCTTAATGGTGATTATTGATTATTATTTTTTTCAACTAATGGCAGGTACTTCTAAAAATGTATATTCAGCTTTAATAATGAAAAACAAATAAAGTAGTAAATAATAATTGTTTTGGTCTTCTGTTACACCATTTGATAGAGAAAGCATCTTATGACTATTCTGAAGCTAATGCTTGGAATTTAAAAAATTGAGAACTATAAATATATATAATAGTCAAAGTCAATTGCTCTATGTTGCTTTTATCCTCCAACTCATGATACGCAACATTATTCTTTAAAAATAGTGCTTAATGCTACGTTTACACGGCGACAGTTTAGAGAAGAGAGCTAGAGATTATAGCTCAATATCATCGTGTAAACGGTTGTGAGATCAGGTATCTCGTTGACTCTAATTTCTAAATAAAGAGTCTAAATAGAGCGGCCTTGAAAACTGCTCTCGCCGTGTAAACACCCGCAACAGAGAATTCGCATATACTGTCAGCTCTCATTATAGTTACTCTAAATTAGTCAGCTAAGTTGAACTTTTCCATTAACTCTAGCGACTGTGGCGTACGAGATTTTAAAAGGTGGCGCATAACTCTTGAAATACAGGTCTAAAGTAATAATCATGCTACGTTTGCACGGCGACAGTTCAGAGCGAAGTTCTGAAGAATCATGAGAGCTCTCTAACGGAGTGTTTACACGGTGACAGAATATAGCTTCTCTAAACCCATTAGCGAGCTCTCACGAGATTTATATAATTCTAAACCCTAAGTTACTCTCTGGACCGTTTACATGGTGCAGACAGTTTAGAGTGAGAGAAAGTGTTGAGAGAGTGCATTTAGAGAAGAATAGGCTGGTCAGTGCGTTTTTATGACATCATCACCCATCTAACTTCTGAGCAGTGTGTCAGCAGTTGTGTAACCTGACCGCGCATAGCACTTGCGTTACTAATATTGTTGGGTGAGTCATTATTTATTTATTCGTATAGAATACTATAATTGCACGAAGGACGGAGTTGATAGTCTTGCTCAAAAATGTGCAAATTATACCTCAAGTCGGCACACATGTAATTTACATTCTATGAATCAGAGATGCATGAAAATAGTATCAATGGTAAGAGAAACTCAAAAAGTTTAGTTGTATCAACACTGTTTCCCTACTTGATAACATAACTCATAATAGTGCATATAAACAAATTTGTTCATTGTTGAGGCGAAATGGCTGCTATAGACGACAGAAGAGCTTAATTTTCATGTGAACCAGTCGGTTATTAATGTGCAAAAGCATTACCGAACAAAGTTTGGTGGAGATTCACCCAGTGGGCCTAAAATCCGTAAATGGTACACAGATTTAAAGGCACGATTCTTCGCAACCGGTTGCGACTCCATCCATACCTACTACAGTTGCTGCAAGCCCTAATACCAGAGGACAAAGTGCTACGAAGAAATTTTTGCACAAGTATGTGGACTTTAATTGAAGATGATGATGAATTTATTCGTTCCGTGGTGTTTTCTGACTACGTCACTTTTAACTTTCTGGTAAGGTGAAGAGAGATAAGCTCAGAATCTGAAGATCGGAAAATCCGCGTACCTACGTGGAGCTTGACTATAGGCTTGATGTGTGCCATGTTACTAAGAGGGGGGGGGACACACTGAACATCTTTAAGTCAAGAAACTAAACGTTTGGAGTTTCTTTTTCCATTGGTAAGTTACTATTTTCATGCATCTCAGAATCATAGCACATAAATTACATGTGTTCGAAACCGGAAAGGTGTTTTGTAGGAACCCTGTATAAAGACAATTTTCAGGCTTCCTGATGAAAGAAATGCAACAGATGCAGCTGAATAAGTGGTTCTTGAGAAGAAGAAGAAGAAGAAGAAGAAGAAGAAGAAGAAGAAGAAGAAGTGCTTTGTGACACCCAAAATTAAAGAGGAAAAAAATATTCTTGCTACAAGGGCCAAAGTCCAATTTACCTCCAATGTTAAAAAAAAAGTGTGCAGAATTTGCGATGAAAATTACTGATTGCGTTTAGGCTCCTCAAAAGAGACCGAGTGTTCAAAGAAAAAAATAAACAATTTTTCACATAACATTGTTCATCTTCTTTCATTATATTGTGTTTATAATGGTTCTACTAATACAGTGTAATAGTTGTGCCTATTTCGTTTTGTTAAATTATACCTATATATTCTTGTTAACAGATACCGGTACAGACCACACTGTACCAGTTATGTGATTTGTTTGTAATGTACTAGGTGAGCGTTATTATCATTAATATGATGCATTAACAATAGTATTAAAGGAATATAGAAAATAATTCCACATCAAGTGAATTGTGATAATTGCACAGTAATAATAATAATAATAATAATAATAATAATCATTATTATTATTATTATTATTATTATTATTATTATTATTATTACATTTCGCACTTACTGGAGGATATGGACCTTTCGTTGTACCTCCTCCAGCAAATAAATAAGTAAGAATAAAACCCACAAATTAACAACTAAAACAATGGACCTTGCTAAAATTACGGCCAAATTACAATAAATTAACAAAACTAAAAGCCAAATTCAAACGCCTCAACAGTCTCAGCTAATTTTGACAATGCCCGATTTCTCAAGGTCCTTATTCTTGTAATTCTTGTTAAACACATTCCATAAACAACTTTTCAATTCATATGCCTCAATCAATCTTCGTGTCTTCGACACTCCATTGTTTTTGGCCGTCATTTATACTCCTTCTGTCGCGAGAGTTTATGAAAAAGTTCAACTGAGTTGAATAATTTAGAGTAGCTATGATGATAGTTTAGAACATATGCGAGTTCTTTGTCCAGGGTGTTTACACGGCGAGAACAGTTTTCAAGGCCGCTCTATTTAGTCTCTCTAATATCTAATTAGTGTCAACGAGATAACTACTCTCAAAAACGTTTACACGGTGATATAGCTCGAACGGAACCTGGTGAAGCTTGACCTTGATGGAGAAACCAGTTCTACGGGCGGTTAGGAGTGGAGGGGGTAACGCTTGTTCAGTCTCGCTTGCATCTCGTCACATAACATCGGTCGGTAGTCGATCCCACACCACAATACTGTTCTCTCCAAGTTTCACCAGGTTCCGCACGAGCTATACTCAGCTATAATCTTTAGCCCTCTCTTCTCTAAACTCTCGCCGTGTAAATGTAGAGACGCAATTCCGCTGCTCAGAGCGCTGTTCGGTTCTAGATATTTGTAGCAGAACACTTATTGACATTGACATTTGGGGCATTTAAAGGACTCATCGTTGCGTATTAAATGCTTCGTACAATATTTTATGGTCAATAGACGTAAGTTCAAAACTTCTACCTATCAATTATATTAAAATAAATTGTTGTAATTTTTTATATGAAAAGATATTAGGCCTACATACTATAAATTCAGGCATTACCTTCCTGTTGTTCAGTTCATACACCATATCTTTTCGAACATGATGAAAGAAACTTAATACATTTTACATGAGCAATGTAGTCTACCATTTTCATATATTTATTATTATTATTATTATTATTATTATTATTTTATTCTGTTAAATACAATAAAATATTGCGTTTAGGGTATAAACCTGTTGCTAGGAAGCGTAATGTGACCAACAGCCTTTCCTTTATACTAATGACAATCCTCATAGTTGTGTCTTTTTTGCCAATTACAGGTCATATGTGTAACCTCCATGCGTGTTCCGGCGAGATATCCAGGGGTTTTCCCACGTAGATCTATTTCTCCTCTGCCTTCTTCAATTCAGAAGAAATGCACACTACAGCAGCAGAAAAACATTGTGTTTCTGCCATAGTTGTAAACGCACTGACCAGCCTGTTCTTTTCTATATGCTCGTAACACTTTCCCTCACTCTAAACTGTCTGCACCATGTAAACGGTCCGGATTAGAGTTTAGAGTTATATAAATCTCATGAGAGCTCGCTAATGGGTTTAGAGAAGCTATATTCTGTCACCGTGTAAACACTCCTTTAGAGAGCTCTCCTGATACTTTAGACCTTCTCTCGCTCTAAACTGTCCCCGTGTAAACCTAACATAAGGTGCTTTAGAGAGAAATGTCCTGTCCCACTCACATACTGTATCTCAATTACATACTTCTACTAAGAAAATGAACTTGTGATAAGCCGATCTCATACATTAATTTAATTAAAAGGGTTTAAAAAGAAATTTAGAAATCTTCTCGCCATTGCTGAGCTGCCACAAGGGACAAAGTGTTCTTAAGCATACAATTGTTTAAAAGTTCATTAAACCATTGATTTTCTTTTGATAAATGAAACTCCTACAAGTACAAAGCTGCAAATGCGTTTTTAAATTAGTGGAAATACAGGGTGATCCGTTTGAGTGTGGATAAAATAAAAACATCGTAAGACATATACTACTGAACTTTATTTGTTGAAACTTTGTGCTGACAACACTGAAAGATGGGAGATTCCTCAGAGCTCAACATGACCCCCATTGCGCACCCTGCACAATTCATAACGGTGATGCAATTCAGCCCATGTCTGTTGTAACATAAGAGGGGTGATTTGTTGAAAAGCTTGAGTAATTTTTACTCTCAGATCGTCAGTGTTCTTGGGTTTTTGTGAATAGACCATGTCTTTGACAAAAACTTACACGAAGAAAACGTCAGGTGGGGGTAGATCTGGAGAGTTTTGGGGCCAAGCCAAGAGATAGCTGATTCTCGTACTGGGTTTCGCCTGTGACCTCCTGCATGTTTTATTAACAAATAACTTCTTTCTACAAATGTTCGATACCACAACATTATGGAATCGTATTAAGGTGCATTACGCATACCATACTTACGTCGAAATTCCCTTTGAAGTTTTAACACTCTCAATTTTAGCATACCAAAGAACACATTGTGCCCGTTGTTGACATTTTGTAGTAGTTATTTTAATCATCTACGACTTTCATTTGTCCTTTCAGATTATGCATTATTGATTGTAATATATGGAAACTCCCATCTTTCAATCATAATATAACCACCAAAAAATGTTTTCTACTATCATAATAGCTTTATAATAATAAATTAATATTATCCATACCCAAACGGATCAGACTGTATACCTAGTTTTAGAGAGAGAGGTAAGTATTACGAAAAAGTAAAGAGTGCTATTGAACTTAGTTTCATTTCGAATATAGGTGATGCTTCAGTAAGACTCTATTAAGGAAAGGGAATGTGTTCTCAATGGTTTTCAGTTTAATGTTCAACCAATATATTCATATCCATATTGTCACTGTGCCTCCAAAATTCGCTATATGCATTTAAACAGATATTTTAGGAGAAAGAGAAAAAACATCACTTTCAATTTCCTTAATTTTCAACGCTACTTTCGGTATAATTTAATTATTTTTCCTATAATGTTTGAAATTATAGTATTAAAAGTGCCAATGCTTTTTCCTTCTACTGGAAAACCTGTTTAAATGGCCATAGGGGATTTTGGAGGCGAGCGACGATCTTAAACCAAAATGTGGTGTGCTTATTGTGGTTAGGCCTAACCTTATGTCTAAACTGATTAGCCAGTACGCGCTCTTTCGGAGAGTAATATGGAAAATAGCAGAGGAGGAGGTGGTAATATGGAACAGTCTTTTCCCACAACCTCTAATTTGGAAACAATGAAGTTAAAAATGAGATTTGAGGTGATCCCTTATAGGAATATAATTTCTCCTTATGTGTGCAAAGTTATAACATGATTATATCAAGAAATCAGGTGTTAGGTTTTAGCGTTCTCATGCCGAGTAATTGGACTTTCAGAAAATAAGGCTGCAATATGGAATAGACAAACTGCCTCCGCAAATTCTAAAAATTAAGCTGGAATCACATAAAATACTTAAGACATGGACACTGGTAACACATGAGACACAGAATTCATACGGAAGGCAATGCTTTCATAGTTATGTCAAAAATATTAAGTTCTCCGTTTTCCATAGGTGAAGGCTCTAGTTTTGTTCTCGGCAGCTTTCATGCACGTTTATCAGTACCTTACACACAAATTAGAAGGTTCTAAGACTCCATTTTTTTCCTGAACATTTATGTTGTAATAAATGACAACCCTGTCCCATAACACTACCACTCATGCCATAGCATAAAACCTTGAATAAATTTAATTTGCAATGGCATTTGATTTCCGTGACGCTGGGCATTACAAATCTATAGGCCTACCTCGTACTCTTTTTACGCAAAAAGAGAATTCCTCTACCTTAATTTGTTCCTGCGTAACATCCGAGAAAATCACGCTTTTAAAATTAGTGTAATGAACATTACTCCCTCTCATGCACAACTCTCATTCGATGGACTTAGTGTATCCCATTGCAGACAAAGACTAACCGAGGAAGAATATATGCCACAGTACGTAACACATAGCGACACTATTTTCAGAAAAACTATCATGTCCCATTTTACAATCCCGTCCCATATTACCAACACCTCCTCCTGCTCTAGTAATGACATCTGTAATACCGATTGGACTATAATAATAATAATAATAATAATAATAATAATAATAATAATAATAATAATGTTGGTATAACGGATGTTTGTAATATAGATAGGGCTGTATTACATGAGAAGTAGTTCCGATTTTTGCCACAACCGGTCTTGATGTAGCATCAATAATGTGTAGAATAATACATTGAGTTGGAGGTCTGTCTGTTTATTTGTCTATGGTTATGACATCCAAATTTAAAACGAAACACGCAACCCGGCAGAACAAGAACACGAATATGTTGATCGAAGATACTGTTCCAGACAAGTATAATGTTTATTTTTTTTTCGTGTGTAACTATTTACCAACAATGAAAGGGAATCAATGGTATTGAGCGACACAAAATAATTTGTGTAACGGTCAGGCGTCCATCCACATTACGTCTTTTAGAATAGAAATTGTTCATTAGTTGGAATGCAGCGCGATTCTCGCGGTGTGTCAGTGTATTAAACATTTTTATTAAAGAATATCTTAATGTCGCAATAAAATAACAAATATTTCTTGACGAATCACCTTTAGCAAGGCACGTTTTCTCCTATACGACTATTTCAAGCTATACAATTAACATGAGCAGGCGTCCATCAAAATTATCAGTTTTTACTAAGTCTTACGAAGTTTGAAAGAGAAACACTTTTCAAACACAGTGAAAATGAAAGATTGTGCAGCACTTTTATTTCTGTATTTGAGTGCCGTTCCATTAGGGATCGGAAATCAGTTCTCTTTTGAATCGTTTCACGTAATTAAATCTTTGGCAATAAGATATTCATCATGTGTCTACGTTTTATTTACTACAGAACAAAAAGGTAAGGTTTTCCATTTCACATGATGACATTAAGGCTGTAGCAATGAAATGCACAGTCGCTCCAAAAAAATTGAGCGCACTTTTGACATCGTATATCACAGACTCCCGAGCATGTTTTATGCATTTCAGTTTACATGTTAACCGGAATCTTATTTGTATATGCAAGAAAGAGAAAGGACAAGACGGAGAGCTGCGTGGTAGCTATGTGGTTAGCGGTACAGTACTGATTGGAATCGACTGGTGATAGGTTGAAATCCTCCTACTAACTTTTTTCTTTTTTTTTTAATCTAGGTCAGTAAATTTCCTTACGATTCTTGTCGCTATTGTATATGGAATTGGATTGTGAGCTGGATATATTTCATTAAGTAAAAGCGTCGCCTCTCGATGAGGTCGTTGCCTGTCTCCATAGCCAACCATAATTAAAATTAGAATTCTTAATCCTTTCTCTCAACATCAGATAGGATTATTGAACGCACTAGATGTCACATTTAATCCCTTAAGTAAGATGATTCTGTATCAATAAACATGATTCCATGGATATAAAGAAAGTACAGTCAAATCATAGTAAACAGAAGAAGCGTTTTACTCGTATTATTTGTTAACTTACACTTTTCTGATGTCTTGATTTAGTAACAATAAATTTGTACAGAAGTATCAAGTGTGAGTACTTTTTGAAAAGCTTATAATAAGCATTATTCGAAAATATACAAGTATATTGGGTATTCCATTTAAAATAAGACAATTGGAGTTACTTCTGGTTTTACTTTTGTTTAAACCGGAAGTAAAAGAAATCTATAATAAAATAAAATTATCGAGTTCTTAGTATACAACTATCCCTACACACAGACTTTCAAACCACTAAACCACATGCATTAAAAGTTATTTAGGTGGTGCTTGACTTTTAACTAATCCTGTATATATAGGATGATTCACGAAGATAGTGCAATACTCTTGGATGTAATTTCTGACATCATTCTGATGAAAAAATTGTATATTTGCATGTGTCCGATTTTGGATAGTTTCGGATAAAATCACGTTTCTTTCTTCCGTAACACGCATTCTTGTGAACTTCTCACTGTTTGGCCGTCTGGAGCTGTATGTGTTACAGTACAGCTGATAGCAGCGACACAAAATCTCGTGACATGAGGGTTAGACAAAACGCAGCACCGGTACAACGTATCTACCCAGCATCCGAACAACGAAAGTCAGAGAATGCAGCGCTCGCAGTTCACACTCGGCGTCTACGTGTATGCTGCAGAAAGTGGGTTCTTTGAAAACCGACTTTAATACAGATTTTTCAGGCGAGTACTAACTTGTGCACCCAGTACCATAGTTGCAAATAGTTTAAATGCTTAAACCTTCATAGTATCTATGTTTATAACAGGCTCAGTCGGTTAAGGCGCTTGCCTACCGGTCTGAAGTTCCGCTCGGGCGCGGGTTCGATCCCCGCTTGGGGTGATTACCTACCTAGTTGGGTTTTTTCCGAGCTTGTCACCAACTATAAGGTGAATGCCAGGTAATCTACGGCGAATTTTCCGCCTCATGTTGCCAAATACCATCTCACTATTACCAATCTCATCGACGCTAAATAACTTCTTAGTTGAGACAGCGTCGTTAAATAACCAACTAAAAATATCTATGTTTATGTTTAACATTCAGAAGGGTGTAACTCAATTTAAAAAAGTATGACATATGTTTATATGAAGTTTTTCATCAGAATGATGCCACAAATCACAACCTAGATTATTGCACAATCTTCGTGATTCACTCTGTATTTAGGCAACAGTAATTTGTATATGATAGGTAAATGACTATGGATAAAATAATACTGAAATTTAAATACTTAATTTTTTTATATTCAAGGAGGAGAGTTTAAACCCGGTAAGCCTCCTTCCGTACGCCCCTAAGTTCACTGTTTTTAAATATTATTAAAATATTCCATTAGAACAAACAAAAGAAATCTGCTCATTTCTATAATAAACAGTAAGGAATTAAACATGAATGAACTTTAGCAAAATATTATCTTTAAACACATTAACCGAAAACATCAACTATGAAATGGAAAAGAAAAGAACGGACTGAAATCGAACTCGCAAACTTTAGATTTTTAGCTCTATGCCTTAACCATCTACACCAAAATTACACTTCTGAGAGTACAACTGTTGTGTATTACACCGGAACATCATTTTATTTTTACTAACATTTTTAATATTAACCTGGCTATACCTTTAGAGAACCGGAAACACAGTTTTCTACCCCCTTCCACGACTGTAGTTCGATGATATTGGTGTAAAACACAAACAATTCACTCTACTAGGTATAGGAGGGAAGAAAAATAATTCATCCATTTACGTTAATTAGGAAATATCGTGATTTTGAGTTCGATAATTTTCATTAGGTTTTGGTTTAATCAAAATGCAATACTGTATTGAGAATAAGTATTTTTACTCACGAACTGAGTTATCCATGCGAACGTATTCATTATGCAGTTTATATTACACAGTCTACAGCACATTAGCGTACTATATAGAGAAAGAAGGTATATTGAAAAATAATCATAATATGAATATTTAAACACATTTTTGAAAATGGTGACCGTTCATTTCGATACAAGCTTTTGTTCTTTTGTGCATATTATCGCACTATAGACTATTGCATCTAATTCCGATTGCCAGTTTCGTCCTTCGTACTAGTAACTCATGTTAAAATAATTCTGTACCTACTCTATAAAAGAGTACCTTACGTACTGTAAATTCAATCTTCACTTCTGCCCGACCCGCACAGATAAAATTACTCAGACATCCTATCTACTGTCCGTCCAAGTGGTTATGCCGTAGAAAGGGGGGAAATCACGTGACAGTTAATTACTTAACGAGGCCTTTTTATTTAAGTTACTTTAACAGTTGTATAATATTACGTAAACGTCCAATTTCTAACAGAAATTAATGTTTTCAGAAAAAAGTTAAGACATCCCAGCTTTTACAGGGGGCGAACAGAAGCAGCTGGGGGAAATCGGGATGCGACGTAGGCAAACGGACAGTACCTGTGCGAAAATACGACTCAATATTGAAAGCTCTTTCGTCACTGGAAAACGCCAACATATTTCTGGAACGTATTATACTCACTAACTCAGTGCTGTTTACTGTATGCGGCCTTGATTCTGTGTGGAGGACAGTTGGAACTTCATTAGTAGAAGGGGTGGGAGTGAAATACATTCAAAAACTCACGTACAATAAAAATTGAAGTAAAAATAAAATGATGTCCCTATACTACTAAACATTTTCGAATATTGAAATTGAAAGCGATATGTGTATTTCTTAATATCAGTGATTACTGTATAATGAGCCAATTTAAAGGTCGATTAATTAAATTCAACCATTTCATTCTCCAGAATAATGTAATAAAGTTAGGGACGGAGGAAATGGGTTTAAATAACACAATATTATTTTCCGTATGGTGTGAACTGATCGAGATGGTATAACGCATGCACAGATGTACCCAAGAGATACTTCGAAAATATTAAGCGCTCAATTATTTTTGGAGCGACTGTACTTAAAATGTCCGGTATTTAAACGCGACACTGTATCAAGATAAACTATATTATCAAATCTATTTTTGTTCATCCAGTGACAGGCAAGCAATTCCGTAAGCATTGCCATTCCTGAAATTGAATAATTAAGAAAGTTGTAAGATTCTTATTCGTGGAAAATTACTCGTAAAAATCTGTCATAGTTCTTTAGCATGTATTTAGACATTTCAACTGAGATAAGTTTGAAGGAGTATAAATTTAATAATTTGATTTTAGACAATGAAAGATTTTCTAATATGCTATTGCATTTACCGTTTCTACAAATCATTATTTTTCAGGAATAAAGCTAGATTGTTAGTGTGCTTTCCAAATCTTGTGTCCATGTGAATTCCTCTATTTTATTATTATTATTATTATTATTATTATTATTATTATTATTATATATGAGGCAATTTCGATAATACAATACCTGGCCAAATATTAGTATCACTAGCAGTTATTGAAATATTTTATTTCATTTTCACATTTCCTGCATTCTTAAATTTAAAAATTTGACTACCCATATAATAGGCCTACTTTCATTTAATTTTTTCAACATGCGAGAATCATTTCATAAATAATTCACAGAATGGCAGAACTGTGAATTTGATGATGCAACACCAATGAAAATTACGTCAGATGCAGTTGAAGTATTGAGAAAGAAGCACATGTGTTTATTTCGTTCATAGCATACTCTGTGTTTAGGTAACGGAAGCTACAAATGGTCCACAGTGAAGAACGGTCAGCGCGTCTGGCTGCGAAATCAGGTGGTCCGGGTTCGAAGCCCGGTTGGGGCAAGTTACCTGGTTGAGGGTTTTTCCGGGGTTTTCCCTCAACACAATACGAGCAAATGCTGGGTAATTTTCGGTGCTGGACCCCGGACTCATTTCACCGGCATTATCACCTTCATATCATTCAGACGCTAAATAACCTAGATGTTGATACAGCGTCGTAAAATAACCCAATGAAAAAAAAAAGCTACAAATAGCCTACACGTGTCTCGGGTATTATGACGATTGAAGATCAAAGTTCGAATCTTTATGGACGAAACAAACACATGTGCTTCTTCCTCAATCCTTCAAATGTTACTGACGTAATTTTCATTGGTGTTGCGTCATCCACTTCACAGTTCTGTCAACCTTTGCATTAATTATTAAATGACCCTCGTATATTGAACAATGTTACATTTCTAATATTTCACTGATACTATCCTGTTATGTTTATATAATTAACTGCATTGAAATCGAAATATCACTTATAATTTAGTGAGATGTAATAAACTGAACAATATAAGTAACATTATTTTCCTTTCAATTCCTCAAATTAAATAAAATTAATATACAGTGAAATCTGTCTAAAGCGGCCATCTGAAGTTACCTTGTAAAATGGCCGTTTTATCAGGTGGCCGCTTGATTAAGGTTGCGGTTTTTATGAATCAGTATTAAAATACTGAATTTCATTGACTTTTTAGTACTGTGCGTGTACAACAAACGTGCATATTGTCAGCCTTTTCCATTCTTGCAACTAGCCTTTACAACTCGCTTGCGGTACCTCAGTTTAAATGACTGGATAATACCTTAATCAAGAGGCTGGAGGTGTGATGTCGTATTTGGGGGAAGAAACGGCAATTTCACGGATCACATTGCGATTTTGTCGTTTAATCTTGGAATTGAAATCGCACAGCTAATTCTCAAACAACGATCATATCATCCAAGCTTTATTGTTGGCAGTCCACTTCACCCCCAATAAGCCCATATCAACATTTTTTAAACATCTCGGTTTCAATGATTTCCCTATCATTAAAGTGGTTCTTTTTTCTGCAGCATTACAACAAAAGAGCAGGGTTATTCTGTCTTGCCAACTTACCCCCTTTACACTCTTTTTCTTAAAACTTAAAAGTTTTGTTGGGGACGGCTGTTTCGTCAACTTTGTAAATGTCTCTGAGTTCATATTCAGCAAGAATTGAAGGCAGTCTATTTTTTCCATTCTTCAATAACATTGTTTGCAATGTCGCCTCCTTCACCAGACAGAACGAAATGCAATGTTATGCCGTTTCCTAAAGCACTCTAATCACCCATTACTAGCAACAAAATTGCTTACATTGAGTTCTTTGGCAATTTCAAGAGCTTTCTCTTGAATCATAGGCCCAATTATTGGCAATTTCTTCGCCCTCGCACACTTGAATCATTCGTAAACGAAATCATTCACATTACCAAACACAGATTCTCTCTTCCTTTTTTGGCCACCACGCATATTTTTCTCCCATTCTTTTAATATTGCATCTTTATTCTTAATTATACCGTTTGTGATCCACATTTGAATATTTCTGCAATTTTCCTAGCAGATGTTCCCTTCTCACTTTCTTTAATTATTTTTCGTCTCACCTCTAAACTTAACACTACTCTAGATTTATTGTTAGCCATGATTTCTCTCTCAAACTAACTTCACAGTTCCTCTGAATCAACTGAATGAAAAGAAGAAAAATTTGTAAAAGCTGTTCCAAATAGAGGAAGATATAAAGAGGAAAGAAAAAAAATTCGAATGGTTAACTACTGACCTGAATCATACTGTGACATTTTCGATAGAAAACGTCCGTGTTTCAATCCTTTAGAAACGAGTAAGAATTTATGGCTGTGCAGGGTCAAAGTGGAAAGTGACAAAGAGTCACATAACAGTAACCAACTAACCCCAAGATATGGAGTGTGTACTGTTGTACACTTAGCTATTGTCCTCTAACCATCGAAAAAAATAGGTCAGACAGTATCCGTGAAAAGATTTTCGTTGGACAGTGACCGTTATAGTCAGGTTCCAACCCAAATAGACCCCGGCCGCTGGCCGGTGCATGAGGTGGCCGCTAAATAAAGAGAGAATTTGTATTGATCTTATGGAAACTGCAATTGGTTCCAGAGAAAATTGGCCTTTTGGCCAGGTGACCGTTTAGATGGAGTGACCGCAAAGGCATGTTTCACTGTACAAACTTCAACCTATCTTGTAGAAGGATTCCTACTTAATTAATTAAAAACTGTAAGTATAAAAGTAAATGACTTAAAATAAAAAAATATTCATGAAACATCTGTACCTAAGTTCCTAAATCAGTGCTCCTTTATCGGTTGGGATTAATTTCACTGATAGTATGCTGATATTAGAGAACTGCCTATATGCCAGGACTTTTCAAACTTTTTGAGGCTGTGCCGCATTTCACATGTCACATATCATATTATATATATGCAGGGAACGGATTTATATGGACTAAAAATATATGAAATATGTAAATATATATGTAGTTATTTTTACCAAAATATGGAATTAAATATGGATTTTTACCAAAATATGGAATTAAATATGGACTTAAAATTATAAAAAAATGACTATGTACGTTAAATATTGGTACATTTTAATCAAACTAAACAAAAAATATAATGGACGTACCTTATCTTCCAATGTAGTTTCAACAAAACACAATTTTTATTGTCTGTTACCATAACAATAGGTTACAAACATTTCTTTCAAGTGCTGAAAAGTGAATCTTCTTCTATTGTCTCTGAGGATAGATTTATACTGACTAAAAGAGCGTTCGACGTCACAAGAAGTAACTGGTACATAATTCAATTTCACAATGTCTGCTGGGGATAAGTCCAAGTTAATCTTCACTGTTGATTCACCACTCATCACAGCAACAACCTTTTGTAGTTCTTCATATCCAGGGTTTTTTGAAAGTACAGTGTCCACCTTAGCTCTTACTGCATCTGCAACTTTACCTCTACCACGATTCAGTTGTTCCACAGTACTATTTATAATTTCAAAACTTTCAGATAGTGAAAGGTGCCTATTTTGGAGACTTTTGAGCGTTTTTATGATGCATGAAAATGTATGCTGAATGTGAGCTAAGTCATTCTTCACACTTATGTCACAGGTAACTGTTTTCGCAGTATCAATTGAGACTGCATCTTCAGAGTCCAATGCAAGGAGAACATTGTTAATAGAGTCTATATGTTCGGCATAATATTCAACTGCTTCTAGCCATGTACCCCATCTAGTTAAAATTGGCTTTGGTGGCAATGGAATTTCAGGGTACATTTCTTTCAACACGTTAACTCTACTGGGAGCTTTGAGAAATACTTTTTTCACTGATGAAATCAACAAATCTACTTTAGGGAAATTGTCTCTGACCACTTCTGCCACACGATGAAATGCATGCGCCACACAAGTAAAATGAGTCAATTTAGGATATACAACAGATAATGCTTGTCCAGCTTTGACCATATAAGGGGCAGCATCGCTAATAAAGAATAACACATTATCGTACATAATACCCTTTGGCCACAGGATACCCATAGCTTCGTTGAACAGTTTAACTATAGTTTTGTTATTGCACTTTTCTAGAACATCACAATGTAAAAGAATTCGTTCAGAATATTGTTCACTTAACAAACCGATAACTACATTACCAACAAGTCTACCTTCTTTGTCGGGAGTCTCATCAATGGAAACCCAAATTGAACTATCTTTAATTTCATCTCTTATCTTCTGTATTGTCTCATCGTAGATGGATGGAGCATACGTCTTCCTAAGTGTTGACTCATCCGGGATTGTATGTTGAGTATATTTTTCAAGGAATTCCCTGAAGACCTTATTCTTTAGTTTGTAGAGAGGAATATCAGCAGAGATGAGAGAACGGCACAGGTCGATGTTAAACTCAGATCTTACATTCGATGTTGTTGGTTGTGTTAAAAACAATTGTCTCTGCTTGGAATTTAGTTGTTTGTTGGCCTGATGTTTACTAGTTGTAATGTGTTGTTGCACCAGGAACTTTTGTGTAGATGATACTGCACACTGACACAAATTACAAAATAATATTTTATTGTCAGTTGATAAACCATCTTCTTTAAATTCTGAAATGTAACTTGTTAGTTTTGATTTTAAATTGACTGAATGACGTACTTTTGGCATATTTACCGTCTTTATAGTATGATTTACAAAACTGAACCTATGTGTACTCTGACTGGCATTTAACTGTTGAGCTGCACAACTGAAGTCTGTTAAAAATTTTAAATTAAATTAATACAGTTTTGTAACTTACTTTCCCATTGTTGATAGGACTGCTAATTTTCAAATAACTCTGATGTTAAAGGGATTACTGAACATGTGTTTAAATCTCTATTGTTGAAATGTATTTTTAAAAGTTAATGGAATTTTGTTTTGTTTTATTGTTAAACCTAATATAATATGGACTGTTTTATATGAAATATGGAAAATATATGGAAATTAACGAAAATATGTACTAAACTCTAAAATATGGAAAAATATGGAAAATAAAAGTAGGATTTTTCAACCCTACACATTGTGAAACATAAAGATAATGCAAAATATAAATTATATTAGCTTTATAAGTAAATATGTATTTACATATAAATCCTTTCGATATAATGTTATTTGTTTAAAGAAAATAGTCACATATATAACTGATATTTTTTTTAATGTAAAAATAAAAATTTGGATGCTCTAAATATGTAAACGTGTTGAAAATTTTCATGTTGTGTTTCATTATACATTATGTATGTTTTTCCTTGTAGTCGCGGCGCGCCAGAAAGACCGACAAATTAAGTACACATTCTAATTAATTACAATAAATTTTGTTATTCTTCCTTGACTCCCAAAGAGACCCATACAATTGTTAACACAAGCCCATACTTCAAGTGCTTTAATTCAATATAGGCATACTCAATACTTTTTTTTTTCAGATTTGGTGGAGGTCGAGGCACATTTTGTGAATATGTTGAAGTCGATAACTGCGAATGCAATATTCACAGCAGCACCAATGGCTGATAGAGCGATACTAATACTCAACGAGTCTTCGTGTGCTCCTCTGTTTATCATACCTAACGGAACGTCAACATTTCAGTCTCATTTACAGGACGTAAGTTTGTCTTGAAACATTAAAACTGGAAACTCAAACAATAATTCACATAATGAATGAAAGATCTATAATATTGGACTAAAATTACCCTTGACCATAATGCTTAACGAGGCAAACGCCCTTAAACCGGAAAAATTTAGACCCATATTTATTTATATAAAACTATGCAAGTGATAGGGGAAACTCGGCTAAATCCGCAGTACGGATAATTCCGCAGTAGTGCATATATGATGTTACTGCGGCTTTACAATAGCGTGAACGTACGTTTTGAGAGGCTGTCAACAGGCGGCATGTCCTCTGCACTGCTATAGAAAAAAATCAAGGATATTGGTCGACACCTCGGCAGTACAGTGAAACATCGTAAGTTGGCTTTTTTTCGTGTTTTGCTGCACAGCTGTGTAGAAAGTGAGCATTGTTACATATAAATTGTTCCTGTTATGTTACTTTCATAATGTATTTCATAATTGTTTATTACTGCGGAATTAGCGAAGTCCTATTGCGGATTTATCCGCACTGTTGCGGAATTACCCGATTTGTTATTTTTGAATTCTAATGTATGCACAACTAAATATATTTGCATTTTAATAGGTCTCTTTATCTCATTTGGTAATGAAAGGTTTCGTCCATGTCTAGATAACTTGATAATATTTTTAAATAAATATTTTGATAAAATTATGAAGATTTACTTCTTAATATTGCGGAATTAGCCGAGTCTCCTCTACAAACTCCATTAACATTTTCAATGTCAACTGAATTTCAGTAAAATATTGCACTAAAGGAATACTGGAAGCTCATTTCATACAAAATACTACGAAGAGCCATCCTGACAACGAAAAAGTAGATGAACTATAATAACATTTTTTCGCACGAAACGTCTCTTCTGAATCTCCAAGCTTTGAAAAATTGTAAATTTTTGGCATTAAATGCTTTTCTGTAAAATCTGACATCACTCGTGGTACCACAGAAGAAGAAAACTAGTCACTTTTTTTTACATAAACCATGGCCTACTACAGAATATTGCAGTAGAAATTAGTACTACAATAATTCCTAATTCCTGTATTAATATTGTGTTTGCTATCTGGTTTGTATCAACTATGTTACCTACTTCAGTTAATTCTTATAGGTACTAAACAAGTAGAAAATGAATAACGTTTAATTTACACTCTATTGTGCAGGCAATAGTCATAGAAATATAGTGAGTATATATTTCTACAAAAGTATTGAATAAAATAGGCTTACACAACAGTATTCAAGAAGTACATACGCCTATAGTAACTTATTTTATTACTTTAATTTCAATATCCAGCACTTACAATAAATTTAGACACACTTATACAAAGTAAGTCAAGGCGTAAAAGGGGGGGGATGTCCACTTTTAAACAATTCTCAGGGAATCAATTTTAAAATTTGAAAATCTAGCATTCCGAAAGTAATACTGATAATTTAACCAGCAGTTATTCGGTAACTGAGAACTATCTTCCCCCTTTCTAAGTGCAGAATGAATACATTTCATATGAAGTATATAAGCGAATGGAAATCTGAATTTTGCCTGAAAGTGGACATCCCCCCTTTTTTCCCCTGGACTCTTCGTATATTAGTTCTTGTCCCTACACTTATTCAAATAGTCGTAACCATGCACCAATGCTTTAAAATGGAGATTTTTAATGAAAACCAGAAGTCTGTATGTTTTTCCATAATTATTTATGGACATTTACAATTTTACTTAGCCTTAAATCCTCAATTTATTAGGGGAAAATTTTCGTAACTTTTAATTGTTTAAATTTAGATAAATGAAATCTCTTGTACAAATTTACTTAGCATATAGCTACTCATGTGACGGCATAAAAATAATTTTAAATTGTTGTGTCAAAGTGAGACTGGGTTGATTTTTTTAATTTCAATTTTGAAGAAGGGGGGAGGAAAGCACCACCAAAATAACATACCCCAGACGACAGAAAGCCCCGAAATTGAAGCAAGAGGAGACACACAAATCAGTGACGAAACGGTACAGTCCGCTATATGAGGTATATTACTTTTTTAATAATTGTAACAGTTTTAAAGTTTTTACGTATTCATGAAGTTTTATATTTTAAGGGAAAAGTGTCCTTTCAATAGAATATTTATTCAATAATATGTAGTGAGCTCTGAATATCGTGGCTTCACTGGTTAGAACCAACTGAAATAACCGAAACTCGTCGAACTCTGTTTCCGGGCGTAGTCAAGGTAGGCCAATAAGGTTGCCTACCAGTTGAGTTGTTGGATGCCATGTAGTTTGACACGTTTATTGCTCTGTGCGTGGTTCATTGTTTGATGTGCAATATGATGACAATTTAATATAATTTAAAACAAAGTGTAATTACTTACGAAAGTTATCTGAAGAGAAATGTACAGTATATATACAAATACTACAAGACGAAATGTCGTGCATTATACGAAGTGTTCTGAATACACAAAGATGAGTAAGGGAAATGTTATGTTTTATTTAACGACGCTCGCAACTGCAGAGGTTATATCAGCTTCGTCGGATGTGCCGGAATTTTGTCCCGCAGGAGTTCTTTTACATGCCAGTAAATCTACCGACATGAGCCTGTCGCATTTAAGCACATTTCAATGCCATTGACCTGGCCCGGGATCGAACCCGCAACCACAGGCATAGAAGGCCAGCGCTATACCAACTCGCCTACCAGGTCGACGATGAGTAAGGGATTTTTGGATTTTTGACCTCCTACATCGCCGAATCTAACTCTAAGTGAATATCATGCGTGAACTACCCTTAAACACAAAGTATAAAGTGACTTAAAGGACTTAATGACAATATTTGTTTAGCGAATTTTGCAATACAGCAAAATTAATTTAATGGAGCTTTCCACAAAGTTTTGAACAGGACCGATACATGTTTAAGGGCGAGGGTTATTATTTCGATTGCCTTTAGTAACAGTGAATATCTTTTCATTAATTATTGTAATAATAAAAGCGTCGTAATTAAATTAATCCCGTAAAGTAAGTTCGCAGCGTAAGCAAATACTTGGTTACTATGAAAACATGGACAGCAGATGAATCAAAGTACAAAAAAATGCTACTAATTAATGCACCAAACAAATATTAGGTCTATAAGAATAATATTCGGACGGCGCAGCGCTTTCCCAATAGAAAACACTTTCAGACAAGCCTGACTGATGGACAAACATTCTTTCTAGTTTCTCGACACTTTAGTATTGTAACTCTTAGTACTATCTTTATAACATGAATGAACGAGGTATGTGTATACAAAATGCTAATGGAGAAAACACAAACGCTCATTCCATTCTCTTGAAGCTTCGCAAAACTGACAAAGTCTTTTAGCTCCAACCTATTCAATTGCTCTACATCTTTATTTCATTGGAACTAATTTCTCAACTTCCAGTTCTCCAGGTGAGAACTGATGTCTCGTGGTAAATGGCTCCTTTTCCTGGACTCTACTGTATCTCTTGAAGAATACTTCTCCAACATCTATATACCCGTAGATTGTGAATTCCTAGTGACACGTCAAGGAGAGGGCAGTGATATCGACCTGATGCTAATGGAGGTGTACCGACCCTCTTCTGCCGCCTCCTTGCATGTGCATCCAGTGGCAAACTGGAGCGCAACCCGAGGAATGACGTGGACGTCTGTTTCATTTTTTAATAGAAGGAGAAATCTTCAGGGTATTTCCATCAAAGGGGCTGCATTTATTGATGTAAGTGATATTTTTATTTATCATATTTAAATTTTACAGCGTTATTCTGTAAACATTTAATGTCTTACTGTGTTATTCATATATTCCAGCGATATCAATCTTCACAGTTTGTGACATCGGAGCAACTCCGATAGCTGATGCGACAGTAGCGCTCCAGCGGTAGGGAACTTAAATGTGTGTAGAGTACATATAATACCACAGTCTAGTATATACAGTCACGAAGTTCAATATGTAGTAAGTATGCATCCATAGACAGTTGCTAACCACTAGGATCGCTACTATCGCCTCATTACAGACAATGCGAAATAGTATCTGCATAGTCTATTGTTCCTAGCACTCTCACGAACTCAAGCTTCGAGACTGTCTATACTAGACTGTTGATAATACAGCAGAAATATGATATGCGCTTCTGTATGTACTAGACTTATATACGTATGGAAATTTAAAACTATTATCATTCGATGCAACATGAGTGCGTTTGTCTATATAAAAATAGCATTAGGAAATTTGGAATTATTACAAACATATTATTATTTCATAGTTTTACCCTGCCTATAATCAAATTATTGAATGTATAGTAATTCAAACTTATTGGACTTGAAAAGAATACAAGTCTAATCCATTCAAAGAAATGTAGAAATTTTCCACCTACAAAATAAATAAATATGACAGTGGTTATTAAGGCAGTTACGAATCATGATTCATGCATTGTAATTATATAAATTTACTATGCGGAATTTGTGGAACTTGTAGTCAGCTTAAATAATTAAATAAATAAATAAGTAAATAAATACGTAAAATATCTAAACAAACAAACCAAGAAAATAAATAAAACTAACAAATAAATTATATAATAAATAAATAATAATTTAATAATTTATTGAAGTGAAACTTGAACGCTGTCGAAATTCTGTTGCACGTTTTAAGAAAAAGTTTACGTGTTGCTGCAATAGGAGTGTGTACGTTGTGTAGTATCGCGTAAATAAAATTAGTGTTTGGATTTTCCACCAATTTACACAAATAGTAGCAGCGGGGCTGATGCCGGTCAGTGCGTCTTCTGTGATGTAAAGAGCTGTGACGTTATAAAGTCGAAACGAGTGACTGAATTAAATTATATTGTTCAGAACCATTTTTGCTAGAAAACGTGACGAAATAAAATTTTGGTAAGCGAACGAAAGCGTGGTATGAAAAGAAAGAGTGCAAATAAGCAGCTGCAAATTTAGCCAAAGGCGAAAAATTGTAGATTAGACCGAGTGCGGGAATGCAGGGCAAGAAAAATGGCATAATAGTACCTCTCTACAGCAGTTCAGTCATAAAGAGTAAACGATTTACTGAATGTTCCTATATCGCCAACAATTAACGAAAAATCATCGAATGCAATGAAAGGTTGAGTATTTAAGGTCATATGTAATTACTTAAGCTGATAATAGTTGGGTTTAATAGAAGACATAAGAGTTAGGTTTACTTTTGCTTATTGTAGGCGTTATTATAGCATACTTTTTATGTATAGTCCTAGATTTATTGCATCTATTTAATTATAGTTGGAATTAGATTTAAGTTTATATTATTTTTTTATTCCTGCAATTGTTGTAAAATTTTATTAATATTTATTGTAATGTTATTATTGTATATTATATATCACTGCCACCGGTTGTATACCAAATTGTAGTGTTTAATAAATAGATACATTATCCAACTAATGTCAGTGATTTATAATTCAATGGTAGAGGTCTAAAGGCTTTAAATCAAAGTGCTGACCAAATATTTCGAAAGAAATTTACAAACAATAAATTTGGTTGCGTGTGCTTCATTTTACATATAATATTACAGATACCTTAAACCAATAGTTTCGCATTTAAGTTCTGAAATTTATTTAGTATAAAAGTGTTCAATTTAAGTCCAAACTATACTATCTCATTGTACGAAGATTTAGAAACATTATAAAATTTATAGTTTAAAAAGTTTCACTTCTTCCTCACGGAAAGTGTACATAGGCGTAAAATATATATATATATATATATATATATATATATATATATATATATATATATATATATATACATGGCAGTCAAAAGTTCCGGACATTATGACTATTTCATGTAATAAAACAATACGCTTTCATTTTGTGTACAAAAAATCCATTTGGTTTACTGAAAAAAAATATAGTGAAGGTGTTTCATGAATACGTAACATGTTTCAGTGTTTTTAGAATTATTTTTAGTTTGGAATATGATTAGCTCCCACTTAAGCTCAAAGGGATATCCCTCCAGGCAGTCTGTAGGATCTCAAATAGGTTGTCTTCTGATGTTGGAGTGTGTTGACGAACCATTCTGTCAAGTTCATCCCATAGGAACTCAATGGGATTGAGATCAGGAGACTGAGGAAGCCACTCCATGATTACCAGATCACCAGCTCTTTGTTTTGCCCTCAGATAGTTAGTACACAGTTTGGAGGTATGTTTCGGGTCGTTATCTTGTTGCATAACAAACCCTTTCCCAATTATTGCCATTCCAGAGGGAACTGCATGTCTCTGCAAAATTGAATGATATCCTTCCTTGTTCAATTTACCTTGAACTCTGTAAAGATTTCCAACTCCACTGTAGGCAAAACACCCCCACACCATGACAGAACCACCCCCGTGTTTGACAGTAGGAGTTAAACAGTCAGGGTGAATTTTCTCTGAGGAAGATCGACGAACATAATAAACACGTCGCCTCGTACCAAAGACTTCAAATTTCGATTCATCTGTCCAAAAAACTTTCTTCCGATCATCAATGGTCCAATTTCGGTGTTCCATTGCCCACTTCAGCCGTTTCTGTTTATTTCCATTCCTCAGAAGGGGCTTTTTCACAGCCATCTACCCCAGAGACCAGCTGATCTCAACCTCCTCTTGAGTGTGCTGATTGACACCGATTGTTCATGACTTCTATTGTACTGTGACAATCTCTGGTGCAGTTAGCTTCCTATTTCTCTTGCTTATTAATACTAGAGACTGGTCTTCCCTCTTCGAAGTCACTCGAGGCCTTCCGCTTCGCATGCGATTATTGTTATTGCCTGTTTCATGGAATCGCTTAATAACATCACTAATTGTGGAACGCTTTAATTTAAGCTTCTTAGCAATCTCTTGGATAGAAAATCCTTCATTACGAAGTGCAATCACTGCAGAACGTTGTTCAATTGATGTAGCAACAGGAGACATTCCTTATTAAGTTATTACCTATTAAATATTTAAATTACATGAACCAATTCATAAAATTAACCTGAAAATATTAAAAATTTCAAAATTTTTTAATACTTCCAAAATTCCACCACTTCCTTGCAAAAATACTTGCACAACAACTTTCAAACACTTTAATACACTCTCCCTTGGAAGCTGGGCGGGGGTTACAGGATACCGTACGTTTATCCATAAGTGGGAGCTAATCACATTCCAAACTAAAAATGATTCTAAAAACATTGAAAAATGTTACGTATTCGAGAAACACCTTCATTATATTTTTTTTCAGCAAACCAAATTGATTTTTTGTACACATAATGAAAGTGTATTGTTTTATAACATGAAATAGTCATAAACATGTGTGGTAAAGTAAATTGACAAGAAGTTATAAACTGATTAATACATTTTTCATCTTGTATTGATTGTTCCGATAAGCTGACTAATAAGTAATGAAAATTCAATTAGACCGTCTCTGCTTATCTGTATTACAATTATAATTTATTGATGTCTTACATTAACGATTTCGGTACCTCAGTGTACCATCTTCAGATGTATTTATGATACTAATTATTCATTTAATAATTTCATTACACAATACATTTTTGCTTAGTGTCCGGCAACTTTTGACTGGCAGTGTATATATATATATATATATATATATATATATATATATATATATATATATTTGTAATTGTAAATAACTACCAAATCATTTATGAATGTCCAATGGGAATCATTATGATTGAATGTTATAAATAGTTATTTTTTTTTATTCTTCACAATTTCTCTCTGTATCATTTCTGAATATTCACATAAAATAATATAATACAACTTACTACATATATAACACACACGAACGAATGTACTGATATTTTCTCCTTGAGTGTTACTTTCTCAGTGTATGCAAATAAAAATCTATTTACTCCTATTTAGTCACCCACTTATTGAACACCATGCGAATATCTAAAACTGTTTATTATTTTCTTCAGTAATTTATCGTGTAACATTTATTTTTACAGCAAACCTATCTTATGAAACGGCCGAACGTGGATCCAAAAGTAATAGTTCTTTACGGATATTATACGATATTCTGGGACTTGTTTCAAGAAAAGTTGAACTTTACGTAAGTATACAACATTCAGTTTAATACTACTTCATTCATTCAATCATTCATAGTGTTCTGCCAAAGGTCAGGTCTTTCACTGCAAACCCAGCATTCACAAGTCTTTCCTATTTTCTGCCTTCCTCTTTGTCTCCACATATGATCCATATATCTTAATGTGTGTATCCTCTGATATCTTCTTCTGCCCAAACACTTATCTCGTTCACTATTCTTTCCAGTGCATCCTTCAGCAAGCAATTTGTTCTCAACCAGAGACCCAGTCAATTTCTTTTCCTCTTCCTGATCAGTTTCAGCATCATTCCTTCTTCACCCACTCTTTCTAACACAGCTTCGTTTCTTATTCTGTCTGCCCATTTCACACGCTTCATCCTTCTCCATATTCACATTTAAAATGCTTCTAATACCTTTTCTTCGCTTCATCATAATGTCCATGTT
Source organism: Periplaneta americana (assembly GCF_040183065.1). NCBI lineage: Eukaryota > Metazoa > Arthropoda > Insecta > Blattodea > Blattidae > Periplaneta > Periplaneta americana. The sequence continues at coordinate 143,495,040 of NC_091117.1, forward strand.
TCTGCCCCATACAATGCTACACTCCACACAGCTGTTCACTAGTCTCTTCCTTAGTTCTTTCTCCAGAATCCGCAGAAAATATTACTTTTTCTATTAAAAGATTCATTTGCCATTGTTTTTCTCCGTTTCACTTCTTGCTAGAAGCTAATGTTCTTGCTTATACTGTAGCACATCCCAAGTATTTGAAGGTGTCCACTTGCTCTACTGCGCCATTTAGAATTCGCAAGTTTACCTTCTTCACTTTTCTTCCTATGTCCACGGTCTTCGTCTTATTGGCATTTATCTTCATTTCATATTGCTCATACCTGTCATTTAGCTCCAGTTGCATGTCCCTCAGTATCATCTCTTTTTCTGCTAACAACGCCATTTCATCAGCAAATTGTATGCACTTTATTCTTCTTCCACCTACTATCACTCCTTCCATATTCTAAAAACTGTTCTTCACTCAATTCTTCAAGTAGGTGTTGAACAGGGTAGATGAAAAGGGCATCTTTGACATACTCCTCTCCCTATTTCACTTCCTTCAGACAATTCTTCTCCTATCCTGACTTTGACTCGTTCCATATAAATGTTTCAAGTCCACACAAATTTCCTTAAGAAGAGTACACGGAAAAAAGGGGTTAAGTCCAATTTTTATGAAAATGAGTTGAAGATACCAAGATGCAGTTGATTAGACACGCTTTCAGATGAATAAATCCAATTTTTAAGAAATGGGTCTGGTCACAGAGAAATTGCCATAGCAACATATGGTTTACAACGAGAGAATGGGTTAAGTCCTTTCACAACACGGAAAGAATGGGCCAAATCCTTCACGTGCCAATTTATAAACCGCGTTTTTTTTTTAATTTTATTCCTTATTGCAGCTGCATGGTAAATTAATGTGCATTGTTGACATTATATTTAATTTTCTTATTCATTGTTGTAAGCACGAAAGTAGGTAGTAATAGCTCTGAGCTAGATGGTAGTGGAAGTTTTTTGTGCAAGTGTGTTGAAATCTGGTATTATTAGTTACTGTGGTGGGGTGAGCTGAAAATGGAAAATCTGGAAGCAAGCACAAGTAGTAGAAATTCCAGAAAGCGGAAAAGTTTTGGCAGACTTTCTGAAGCTTCTAAAAAAAACTTAAAACAATGTCCCATGAATTAGGAGAAAACTGTAGCTGCAAGAACATGTGTAGTCGGGAATTCAGTAGTTCAGAAAAGTTAAAAATCATTTCTAATTTCAATCAGCTAAAAGATTGGAATGAACAAAGTAGTCATTTGACAGGACTCATTTCTACTGGAAACATTCAACGTCGAAGACCTCGCAAAGATGAAAGTGAAGCAAATTTGCGTAACTATACATTTCATTATAAGGTGAGAGTAATCAGAAACGATTCCATGATAGAAGTTCCTGTTTGTCAGAAGGCCTTTCTATCACTGCAAGTATTACGAAGAAACTGTTAGAAACTATTAGAAATTCTTTGAAACTAAAAGGTTGACAGACGAAGTAAACATGGAAATATTGCCCATAAACTTCCTCGGGAGGTAGAGAACAGCATCTGTGCCCATATTGCATCATTTCAAGGGAGACCTAGTCATTATAGCATAAAGAAAACCAAGAAAATGTATCTACCTGAAGAACTCAGTACTGTGAAAATGTACAAGATGTTTTTAGAGATGTATCCTAATACTGTAGCAACATATGAAACATATCGTAATATCTTCAATACAAGATTCAATATTTAATTCGGCTTTCCTAGATGTGACACGTGCGGTACATGTATTAATTTTCAATCATATCAAAAGGCCTGGAGACGCAGCTCAAGAATGCAACTAATGAAGAGGATAGATTAAGGTTGAAACAAGAATTAAGAAGAGAAAATACTGAAAATGAAGTTCACCGACGCAAAGCCGATACATTTTATGAGCGAGAGAGACAGGCTAGAGACAGGAGCAGAAAGCACAAAAACACAGAGGCAATCTTCATGGACTTTCAACGAAATCTACCATGTCCTAACATCAGCACGGCAGCTTTCTCTCTTCTTGTTTAATATACATAGACTTTCTGATAATGCTGCAGTATTTTATGCTTATCCAGAGACAATATGGAAAAAGGGATCGAATGAAGTAGCTTATTTTCTTCACTACTATGTCACCACGCTACTTGATCCAGAAGTGAAGCACTTAGAAATTTTCTGTGACTCATGTGGGGAGCAAAATAAGAACTATACGCTCTTCAGATACATGCACTATCTTGTACACCAATTGAAGCGTTTTGATTCCATTCATGTGACATTCCCAGTTAGGGGACATTCTTATCTCGAAAGTGACAAAGACATGTGTCTTATCAAAATTAAGGGCTGAGCTTCCAAGGGACTGGATGAACATCATTAAGGAAGTCAAGATACCGAAGAAAGTGTCCATTTCCATCTCGTATTATCAAGGAGATGAAGGTGGATCGGGGACATCCAAAATACATCACTCACCGAGACACATACAACTGGGGCTGGACGACAACAGTTGTAACAAATCCCATTAGACACCAGGTCCAGGAGCCACCACTTGCTGCAGGAGAGTTTATGTATCCATCATCCTGTTACGAGGGTGAGTTGTTTTATGTGTCTCTTCTGTTTAAGAAATTACTACTATTATGTTGTAAATTCATCTTTTGGTCTCAGCACGCTTATACAAAGTGCATATATCTATTTTTACAGGACTGCTGCCTATCTCCAAAGAAAAGTACCGTGATCTGCAGGAACTGAAGGTTTTCTGTAACTCAGAGGCCCAAGAATACTATAGTAATATTACCTTCTGTCAGTAAATGTGTATTGATTGTTTGGAATAACTTTGCAATGGCAAGGCCGTAAAGAGGGTTGAGATTCCTAGAAAAAAAAATAGCAATTGCTTTTTACTGTTGCCTTCTTTTGCATTGTCATTACATTTTTATCTATGTTTTTGCAAAATAATATTTGAAACTTGAACCTGTTCAATGACAAAAAAAAAAAACATAAATTTTGGAACATTCTGTATGTTTGAAAATAAATTAATAAATAAACTGATGACAAGATAATGGTTTATGTTAACCCTACAATGCTAAATTAATAAACTAACACATCATTTCTAGATTACTACAATATAAAATGTGACATGACCAGAGATTTGGTGGACAGACAGATGGACTGACAGATATTATAGTAAGACAGAAATTGCAAAGTGTTATCATTTTATGTGAGGATTGCAGAAAAATAAGCATACAATGTGATGTACTACTTTCAAATTCTCAGATAATCAAATATAGAAATCATAAAGTTTCGAAGTTTAAAAATGCTCCCCTGAAAAATTGATAAAATGGACTTAACCCCTTTTTTCCGTGTACTCTTCCTTTAGGATCCCCATCAATTTATTCCAATCCACTCTGTCAAACGCCTTTTCTAAGTCCACAAATACTATATACTATATACTATCTTCTCTAAGTATCTTTCGCCAATTGTTCGTAGCGGTTCAATTGCATTTCTCGTACCTTTTCCCTTCCTGAAGTCAAATTGCTCTTCTTCCAATTGTTCTTCCGTCTTAGAATCAAAACGTCAATTCAGTATTCGCAGGAGAATCATCGCCGAGTGCGATATCAGGCTGATAGTACTGAACCCCTTACATTTCTTGGCATTATTTTTCTTCCGTATTGGAAGCAACACTGTCTCCGTAAAATCTTCAGGTCAGTCGCCTTTCTCATAGACTATATTTCGTTGAATAATGATAGAATTTCGTTCTTGTCTTCACCCAAGCATTTTACTAATTCAATAGGAATTTTATCAGTTGCTGTTGTTTCTCTATTCTTCAATTCCCTAAGAGCTAGTGCAACTTCTTCCCTCAAAGTTGAAAATCCTTTTTCGTCTGATACTGCTGTTTAGTCTTCTATAGCCAAGTCATCTGGACGATTCCCTGTCTCGTATAACACTTCTACATATTTCGTCCATCTGTTCAGTATTCTGGTTTGTCTGTTTTTCATTTCCGATTTCGTTCTTATCAACCAAATTGATTTCCTGTTCTTATTTGTGTAGTCAAACAATTTTACTTCGCGATATATTTCCATAAATCATATATTCCTTTACTCTCTAGATCTTTTTCTTTACATTTCTCTTTCATCCAGTCTTCCTTCGCCTTATCAGTTTCTCTTTTAGTTCGTTGTTAAGTTTCCTGTAGTTTCTTCTTTCTTCTGTGTTGATGTTTTTCCATGTAAGCGGGATTAAATATTTCCATTTTCACGCCTGAACTGATGTTTTATTCTATTGTATTTCAGATTGGAACCTGTGATTACTGAATCATTTGGTTCCCTACAAAGCAATGGTACCTGGAGCGGAGTAGTGGGAATGGTTGCATCTCATGGTGCGGAAGTTGGTATAAATGGTTTAATTATGTCAAATATTCGACAAGAAGCGGTTGACTTCATGCATCCTTATATTGTAACTAAGTACGAATACATTATTTATAAAAGTAGGATACTTAATTTAGTTTTAGTTCACACATAATGTACAGTACATAGATTTTTTCTACAGATAGATTTGGAGAAAATTTGGAAGATTCATTTACCTCACACACGACAGTCATGCGGTGGAATTCTCGTGATAAGAGACTAGCATAAAACCGTTACCTTATGCGGGACAAATTTCGCGAGATAAATTTTAAGCGTTTTTAAAGATTTGACTTTGTTTATTATCTTCGAATGATATAATTGTTATATTTCCCATCTCCAATAATATTCCAGAGTTATATCTAAGTGGACTCCTTGTCCACCGCTGTGGAGCAACGGTCAGCGCATTTGACTGTAAAACGAGCGGGCTCGAGTTCAAATCCTGGTTTGAACAAGTTACCTGGTTGGAATTTTCTCCCAAGTTTTCCCTCAACCAATTGAAGCAGAATTGCTGGATAAATTTCATCGTTGGGCCTCGGACTCATTTTGCCATCATTATTATCACATATCATCATACCCATACTTTAAACCGGTGCAGCATGCAATACTTTACAAGAGCGTGTCCGTTCGGCTACACAATCATTCACAGATTAGGAGTGGTAAGCACAATAAGCCTCAGGCAGCACTGCAAGTCTTCGGGTCCGTCCTCCGTACAAGAGAAAAAAAAGTGGATTCCTTCAATGTTGAACAAAGTAATGTAAATTTTCGTTTTCCTATTTACACACTAAATGCCTTCTCTATTTTCCTATAATTTAAAAATTGTATTCAATCAATACATTGCATGGTTTACGTCACTTTTGCCCTAGATATTTCTTCGTATCATCCGACCTTCTCTAGTATTACATTTCAATATATGAACACACGTAGGCATTTAAAAGTGATAAGTAAGGTTCGGATAAAGTAGCTGTATCAAGATAGGCTGTGTCCCGCGCCGTGTTGTCGCGGTCTAAGGCATCCTGCTAAGGACTCGCGCTACGGAAGGCCCGCTGGTTCGAGTTCTCATGGGGGAAGAAATTTTCTCATGAAATTTCGGCCAGTGTATGGGACCGGTGCCCACCCAGCATCGTGATGCATTTGGGGAGTTACAATACGTAGCGAAAATCCGGTTCAGCATACCAGCTATAAGGGCTTGGGTGATCATCGCGCTAACCACACGATATCTCCATACTGGTTGGATGATCGTCCACCTCTGCTTCGGCATGTGGACGTGAGGCCAGCAGCCGGCTGGTCGGTCTTGGCCCTTCATGGGCTATAGCGCCATGGATTTACTGTTTTACTTTTTATCAAGATAGGCTGTATAGCTGTACAGAATATGGCTTTGTCTTGCTTCAGAACACTACTCCTTCTCACTAGCTAAAACTCTACCTGCTGGGAAAAGCGCTCCCCATCCCCTAGCTATAACATCAGTGAACTGGCTGTAGGACACGGACAACTATTTAATGTTTGTAAACAAAACGGACGGACCAAGGATGCCTATCCTGATACAACTACTTTATCCGAACCGTAGTGATAAGTGTTAAAAATTTGATAGAGGTTTATTATCAAATTTAAAAAAAAGGCTCCCTCCTGAATTTTAAAAATTTCAACATATCCTGGTCTTGTCGCTGAATAGAGAATAGGATATTTGACTGCTTTGATTCTCTATGAAAACCAACTTATACCATTTTTTTAAAGAAAAGGTTCCAATATTTAGAGTGGATGTAGTATGCATCAAAACAAGAAATAAAACTCCTACATATATGGGGCCTAAAATTAATATCTTCTGAGAAATGAGCAAATGATGACCATTACTGTAAGAGCAGCATATCTTCTACTGTGAGCTCTTTGACAAGAAACAAATTAAGGAAACAATTAACAGTTTGTCACGCAGCATATCTTTGTTTTGTGTGTATCAAAAGGACCCTTAAGCAGGCGGCAGTACGGTACGTTAGAGTACCTTGGTGCAGGAAACACTATTGTTATAGCAAGTGGCATGTGATCTTGCTTATCCTTAAGTCTTGCGTCACATTTCGTATAGATCACATGAATGAATGAATGGCCTGGTAACGTCCCGTGTAGGGCAAAGAAAGTGGTGGCTAGATATAACTAAGGTGCTCAATTTCTATTTTGATCACATAGAGCATAGATGTCCAATTGTAATTCTTACGAGGTAATCCCAGACGTAAGCAACTCGCAGCGCATATTTTTTAAGGCCGTTTTTCCTATTTTATATGAAAAGATATTGACCTTAGCAGAGCATACTTGACTTGCAGTATCTACTGGTTCTATAGACGTTTCGACACCCATGACATAGAGGATAACTGCAATAAAATACATAAGCAGTTTTGAGTAGTTAAAAATACAGAGTATCCACATGAAATCTTTACAAATTCCGATGTAAATAACAAATTATTGAAACACGATAACTGGATGAGGTTTTATATATGTTAATCACAAACTGTCAAAGTTTTTATGGGAATTTTGTTGCATTGTTGAAATGCGTTTTTTAGTTGCAGATGTGAATTTTGTTGAAAAATATAATCTGATAGTGAAGGAGATATGTACACCTCACGAGATAGCACAATGTATGTCCTGGTTTATCAAGACACGATCAGATACACTGCTGCAACGTCACATCCGTACACAATATGGAAGAGAACCGCCATCACTGTCAACAATCCGAGAGTGGCACCGAAAATTTATGGAGATAGGGAGTGTGGTGCGGCAAAAAGCAGTGGGCAGCGAAGCACAAGTGTTCAGGACATTGGACGTGTGCAAGGTGCATTTGTCCAAACAAATCCTTTGTCGGCGTCAATTCTAGTCAGCATGTCGAGAGCAAAGACTATGCGGCGTGAACGATCATCTGACTGAAGAGCTTGCATTAGCTGAACTCTGTATGCAAACAGCCTCAGATTCTTGTGAAGAACTTTGTGGACTGTCGAATGCGGCAAGTTCAGTTCCCTGGCGACACTGTGAATGAACTTACTAGGCCTTCGGACAAATGTATTTTGCACACGTTCAATCTCCTCCACATTTGTGTTTCTCCCCCCACTGCTTTTTAACCACAGCACACTCCCAGTCTCCATAAATTTCCGGTGTCATTCCCGGATTATTAGCATTGATGACGGTTGTTTTCCATATTGGGTCCGGACGAGACGTTGTACCTGTGTACCTGATCGTATCTCGATAAACCAGGATACACGTTGTGATATCTCTTGAGGTCTCCACATCTCCTTCACTGTCAGATTTCGGATTTCACCAAAATTCACATCTGCAACCAAAAAACGCATTTCAACAATCCAACAAAATTCCCATAAGAACTTTGACAGTTTCTGGTTAACATGCAGAAAACCTCATCCAGATATCGTGTTTCAATAATTTGTTATTTACATCCAAAGTTGTAAAGGTTTCATGTTGACACTCTGTAGATCTTCTAACAGATTTTCGATAAAATTCACCACATATATAATGGATATTTTTACAACTACATAGCTCATATGGGCGAATCCAGAAATGCATATAGAGTGTTAGTTGAGAGGCCGGAGGGGAAAAGACCTTTGTGGAGGCCGAGACGTAGATGAGAGGATAATATTAAACTGGATTCGAGGGAGGTGAGGTATGACCGTAGAACTGAATTAATCTTGTATACATATCAACATTATCAATTTGAATTACATTTCAATGCATTCAGAATGGAAGACGTGTAATAGGTTAACAAAAATATGGATTATAAGAAAGTTGGATGAACAAAGAGTTGCCAGTGTAAGCATGTCTTCGCACAATACTTTCACATGATTCCTCAGATTTAAGATATTTAAATCGTGAAGATTTGGAAATTTTATATTTTATGTACTTGTAATTATATAATAAGGTTTTAACCAATTGACATTAAGGGCATATGCACATGTAATAAGGGATTATTGATATTACCAAATTCAATTCCTCAATTATGTTGATTTTAATACATTTTGTGCCCATCTATGCTTATTGCTGAAGGTTTTAATTGTTGGTAATAAGGACACATGCATTTAAAACTAAGAGATTATTATATTGTAACATAAATACGTATCTGATTATGTTATCTGGAACGATAAAAACGTTAATACTAAAATAAATCATGTAATATAAGGGCTTTCACCTTACATACATATGAAGTTAAGTCATTGTCTGAAAACATCAAATCATTGTATTGTATATCATAGACTTATCTGATAAATTATTCAAAATGAATAGAATTAATCTTGCTCAGGATAGCGACCGATGGCGAGCTTATATGAGGACGGTAATGAACATCCGGGTTCCTTAAAAGCAATTTGTAACTAAGTAAGTAACGTTTTTGTTCCTTCATTATTTCTTATAGGACAACACACACTAGTAATACAGTATTCACAGGCCAACTGCATACAATACAGAATAAATGCTTTCCTTTCACTAAGAAGCAGTTCAATCCTTCATTAAAAACAACAACAAACCAAGATTATTATACCAAGTGAACGCAAAGTAGATATAATGCATGAAAATCTATAGATCGCTGTATATACTATGTTTACGTCCTTCAGAAAATATGGGATTATTCAAGTCCTCATAAACCTTACATGGTGCACAAAATCTAATTGCATTTTCGTAATTAGCACTTCAGACTTATCTTAACTGTAAGACTGCTGTATTTCAATATTTTTATAGGAAGAGTGTGCTTATCAAAGAACCGGAAATGCCTTATAATTCCATCCGCCAAGTTATGCAAGAGTTCAGTACTCGTTTGTGGATAGCTGTGGGTGTCAGCATTCTTATTATTTCAACACTGGTATCGACAACTAAGTTCATCAGTTCCGGATTAAATGACTTTGCTATATCTGACTCAACTACCCAAGTCATATGCATCTTTATTCGAGGAAGTAAGTATTGGTCAGTAGAAATTCAATAACATCAGACATTAAGGTTTGATTATCTAATCTGTCTGTTGAGTAATGTACAAAAATAAGGTAATTAATTGTAAAATTATATTTTGCTTCTCAACGGTTATAAATAAATTTAAGTAATTTTTTCCACCGCTGTGGAATACAAGTTAGTATATCTGATCGTGAAATGAGCGGGCTAGCGTTCAAATCCTGGATGGAGCAAGTTACCTGGTTGGGGTTTTTCCGCAGTTTTCCCCCAAACCAATTTAAGTATAATTGCTGGCTAACTTCCGGCGTTGGATCTCGGACTCATTTGGCGATAATTAATTTACATATCTCTGGTGTTTGTTCAGAACATAATAACTTCAAAATGAGCATTTCCTGCTATCTAAACTTAGCGGTAAGCTTTTAATAGTTATAAAAATCCATCAGCAAGTTCATATAATTAAACAGTGTCCCAATCCATGATATTTTCATTCATACTTGTATGTAAACTAGAATTCTAATTTATAAAGAAAAAGTCAAAATAAAAATGGTTGTATCTCAACACAGTTTTCTTTGGAATTATCATGTTTTGACCAAACACCACAGAGATCATAATCATCATTCTCCGTGTTAAGTTCACGGTGCGGAGTGTTATACTTGTACAAGAGCGCGGCAGTTCGGCTAGAAGTATTCTTCACAGAATCGGAATGGTAAGCACAATAAGCCTCAAGTTGAGGAACAGCTGTCAAATAAAAAGTGACTCTCTCTAGAATCTAAGTTCCCTTCGGGTAACGTCGCTGAGTCATTCCATACAAAATTTTAAGAATATGCCCGTGATGTCATGGATTATTTTTGGGCTTTTAATATAATAATGTACTTATAAAAATAAATTAAACTGCCAACTATGACCGCCATATCATTAATATTTTAGTCATACGGATGACTGAAAAATCTGTGGCAGTTACATGTTATCCATAATTTAACATATTCTAGACACACTATAATATAGGGCCTATATGAAACTAATGAGACGCCATTGTAAACCTGAATAATCATATTTTAAGACGTTTAAGACTAAATCGAATAATATTAAGAGATGCTGATAAAATCACCCCATATAAGTAAATAAATAGTTTTATATTCGAATGTAATACTTTAAATTCTGGCGAATGTCATTCGTATTGAAGAAAGTCTTGTTCTTAATCCAACTTCCAAGTTTTATGACGCTATCTCAAAAAACTTATGAATGCTTAAATTAATACAATTATTAATTTTTGTTCTAACGATTGAAAATCCCGTGCTATGTGTGGCAGTTGCAGCGTTCGCGAGACATTTTGTCGATGACACGATGAGTAATCTCAAACAAACACCGTGTGTCCGAGACGGACCCTGATCGTGCAGTTGGAGCTGATATAGCCAGTGTTGTCAAATTGTGGCAAATTTACCACAGACGATGGAAAAATAAGTACAAATTTTGACTTGTGGGGAAAAAGAGAGAAAGAGAAAAAATGCAAAAAAAGACTTGTGAAATTTAGACGCGAATAAAATAATATTGAAAAATAGATAACAGAGAAAAATTATAGAATAGGTGACGAGGCTCTCGGCGGAGTTGCTGTAATACGGTCCATTTTTAAGCCACTGCTAAAGGATTGCACTTCTTTTCATTCAGGGTCACCAACACCCATCTGAGGCTTTCAGATGTTTTGTGTTATATTTTGTTAGTGATAATATTTTCATTTAGGCCTACATAGTTATAGGCATGTTATTACAGGAGGGCCTCGCGACAGGAAGAATTTGGCTGCGAGATCAAACTGCGCATGCTCGGACTTCTATGCAGTGCCAACGTGATCTTTAGCTGGATTTATTTTCGCGTGCATATTCCAGATCAGATCAAGAAGTTCCCTTCATACTCTTGTTACACATCTTGTATATACGAAGGTTAGGTTTGATCAGTTTAGACTTTTATTAACCAAGTCTACGAATACGCAGTTGGATCTTAGAGCCAAGTTCATCCTGTCGTGAGGCACACGTGTAATTACGTATTTTTATTACTATTATAGGCTATGTGTTTCTTTACTACGCACAGACCGCACAGAAGTATGCATAAGTGTTTTAGTATTTACAGGTTGTGGGATAAAATCTCGGTTATGCTTCTTTGTGGGAAAATCAAGGTGGAGTTTCTGACAACAATGTATTATAGTCTGAAAGCCTCTGTTTAAAGACGTTAATTTTTAACAATGCAGTTGTGGGTCCCTATCACCACGGCATGGCCCGTCCTCAAGTTTCGGATAGAGGAGACGGCCTCCAGATACGCACATGGCAGAACTGTAAGCATTGTATTCTTCAATTGACATAATTAGAAACATTAAATCCAGATGTTTGAGATGGGCAGGGCATGTAGCACGTATGGGCGAATACAGAAATTCATATAGAAGTTTAGTTGGAAGACCGGAGAGAAATAGACTTTTGGGGAGGTCGAGACGTAGATGGGAGGATAATATTAAAATGGATTCGAGGGAGGTGGGATATGATGATAAAGTGTGGATTAATCTTGCACAGGATAGGAATCCATGGCGGGTTTATGTGAGGACGGCAATGAACCTTCGGGTTCCTTAAAAGCCATTTGGAAGTAATTAAGTAAGTATGTAAGTAAGCAAGCAGTAGTGACTGATTAGATTGAAAATTCCAAAATCTTAAAGTTGTTTTCGGCATTTTGGTGTTGCAAGTCTTTCGGACTCCAAGGACACATGATAAAGACAGGTATTATAGAAGGTACCGAAGGGTTGCAAGAAAAAATACCGAGTTTAGTGATAGGTGATGCAATATGCACTTGGTGTCGTGTCGAAATATAAAAAATGACATCCGCGGGCTGTAGTGAACAAAGTGATGTGAGGAAATCGAGAGAAGAAGAATGTATGCAGGAGATTGATACCGAATCGAAATCTAGTGAACAGCAGTATGTTCCAGCAGAAAACAAAGAGGAGGCCACAATAAGCAATTTAAATCAGTTATTAATGCTCCTTGGACAGACTCCTGTTTCTAAACGTAAACTGTCGCGCGGCAAGGAAAGCCAGCACCGTGAACGAAACAGTTGGTAAAATATTTAGTGTAGGGAATAAAAGTAACGAAGGCGAAGAAATGATCGCACAATTTAAGGAGAAATTTTCTCATGTGCACTCAGCGAACGAAAAATATATAGTTTTAACCTGTTTACCCAAAAGCTGGAGCGTAAACAAATTAATGTCAGAATTCGGCGTTTAAATTTATGCAGCTAGCATCTCTAAACTGACACAAAAAATAAAGGAATAATGTCTGTACCTGACAACAAAATAGCAACTCCATATCCCTGAATAAATGATCACACTTGTCCATAACTCCTACTTAGAGGGCAATATTAGCAGGATTTTAGCACGAAAGAAAGATACGAGTACAAGATCTGTGAAAGAGGGCGATAGAAAATATATCTAGATGTATATTGGCCATGGTTCACCAACACCATGGCCTTCCAGGTCCCTCCGAATTCAATCGTCTGCATTTTGTTGTAACTCCATATATTCCAGGAACGGATGGTTTCCAGAATTATGTTTTATTAGGACTTTTTGTCTTGTTCCATTGTCCTCTACTCGTCCCTGCAGTTTGTACACTTAACGGCAAAAAGAATGGTCCGACTCTTGGTCGATAGGAATGCTAAGTTCTATCGCGCGGTTCACTCGTGCAAACGTAACGCACTGCAGGGTATTGCTGTAGTGTCTCTTCATTAAAAGTCTTCCGTCTACAATGTAGTCAACCTAACGAGCTATGTGTGGCCCAGTGGTAAGATGTCTGACTTTCTATTAGCGGTTGTGAGTCTGATTCCTGGTACGGTAAAATTATTTTTTTTTTCTTTTAGTTTTTAATTAATTTATTAGTTTAAAATATGAAATGGCATTTGTTCATAAACTTCGTTATGCCTGCCTTGTAAGAATATAATTGCTCATCACCTATTGGCTATTAATAGGCGAGACCTAGTCTGTATAAACAAAAAAAAAAATACTTGTTTCACATCCTAAAAAATCAGACGCATATCAAATATAAATAAATGATTAAATAAGCAAAAAACAAACAATTTGTTAATATATTAATAAAAAAGACACGTGGTGGGGACTAATATCTCGTCCACTAACCACAAGCGTCAACAACTGCCCTCATTCTGCGCGGCATGGAATTCACAAGATTATGGAACAGGTCTAAATTCATAGCCATCTCCCCCCTCGCATCTAGAACTCTGTCCAAAAATTCATCAGCTGTCCGAACAGGTGGTTGTTCTGCCCAATTAGAACTTAGGATCCGTTTGACTGTAGCCAAAAAAATTTTCAATCGGATTGATATCTGGCGATTTTGGAGGGCAGTCGACCAGGTCGACATCAGGTCTCCTCGTAAACCATCTTTGAATCCGGTTGGCGGTGTGTAGCGGGTGATTATCCTGCTGGAAGAAAAGTGTTCCTTCTGGGTATCGTTCTCGGGCGGAAGGGATCATTACATTTGCCAAAATGTGTTCGTAGACTTCTGCCGTAAACCGACAGTTCAAGAAGTCCTACCCCATCCTATGACATCCACTCCCAACACGCGACGCTCACGCAACCCGACCTGTTACGTCGACCTACGAAGCGTTCATCGTATCGGTAGCCAACCATACGATAAACTTGAGCAGGACCATCGTTGCTATTTACCTCGTCGGAGAAAATGACATTTCTCCAATCGAAGTCCTGTCGGAGCGTAGCATACGCTAGACGATCCACGACATCCTCCATCGTCAAATATTCTTTCCTCACAGGTCCACGACACCGTATGTCACGCTCTCTATTGTCTCTTTGCCATCTTCAAGCATAATGATGAGACAGAATGTTTTATTAACAGACAGGAGTATTGCATGGAAGAGAGAGGGAGGTTTATTATTTATTAGAGTTTGGGCATATTATAAGAGGTGTCGCCATATAAATATAGCTTTGCGAAACGTATATGATGGCAAATTTGTAATTAAAAAAAAAGAGAGTGTGGGAGATTTGAACCTTGAGCTACTACTACTACTACTAACTCCTTCAATAGACCAATGATGTAACGACTTACGCTACTCAGACTGTTAATATCGTGTCGGCATAATACGTGGTTTTCCTGTTCATATTCGCTTTGGTTGATTTTGTATTTACCAATTTTACTATTATTTCACTCTTCAGAGGCCGTGATATATCTAGAATCAACCCTCCATTCGATTTTATAACATATTTTAGACCTTAAACAAAATACAGCATATTTAAATAGTTTAATTATTATTACCTGGTGAACTAAGGCTTTGACGACACGAGCATGCGCAATGTTATGTTTCTGGAACTTAGAAATTGTCAGCGGCTCATTCTTTTTGCCGTTAAGTGTACATATAATTGTGAAAAATCCTGTGTATCAGGTATTAATGGAACTGCAGAATTAGAAAAAATTACGCGTATTATAATAAATATTATTTTCACAAAAGTGTGGAATAAATGTTATTTGATTTAAGCGATAATCATTTCCGAACTTTCCATTCCAACGAAAACTAGGGGACGTCCGTTCAGTAATATACACATTGTTTGGAAAAAAGGACTAAAAAAAACAAAACTGTAGATAAAAGGATGTAGTGATGAATAAATTTAATGGTATATATAGAAATAATTAATTGCAAAATGTTAGCGATACGAAAAGATGAATAATGAATAAGAGTGAGGGCTGCACAGCTCTATGATAATGGAAATATCGATATGAAACATATAGCACAGCCTATTTCGGAACCATCTGCGCTATTGTACTTATCAATATTGTCCTAAAATATAATATTAAGCATGATTTTAAGAGTATAATATGAATGAGGCATGTAGTGTAATAGAATAAGAACTTATGTTCGTATTGTTTAATCAAGTATTATTGACATGATCATTTTTGCATTTTGTGTACAGATATCGATGATTGGCCAAGAACGTGGTCTCTCCGTGTGACATACGTAACCTCGTGTTTGTTGTCACTGATCCTCTTCATTGCCTACTCTGCGATATCCATGTCTTACTTGACTGTGCGAAGAAATGAATTACCATTCACAGACTTCCAAGGCTTGTTAGATGACGGAACTTACGAATTCGGCTTGGTACGCAACAGTGCATACGAGATGTATTTCAAAGTAAGTGGCAATATATGTAGCCTACACTAAATTGAATTAAGTTTATAATAAAGTGTTATATTCGTTCAGAGGTACTGTGAAATTTTAGTAGAAATGTAATTACTAAGTCAATGGAAATGTGAGACAATCCACAACTGAAAACAGAATCATTAAACGTAGCAGAATAATCATCAATGTGTATTTTACTGTAAGTATGTTCTACGTCAGGGGTCGTCAGCATAGAGCACGCTGGGGATAGTCTCTCTCTCTTTTTTTTTTTTCGTGGCGCTACAGCCCGTGAAGAGCCTAGCCCGACCAGCCAGCTGCTGGCCTCATGCCCACAAGTCGAAGCAGAGGTGGATGATCATCTAACCAGAATGGAGGTATCGTGTGGTTAGCACAATGATCCCCCCAGCCGTTATAGCTGGCATTCGCAACCGGATTTTGCTACCTATCGTAACTCCCCATGTGCATCATGATGGTGAGTGGGCACCGGTCCCATACACTGGCCGAAATTTCATGAGAAAATTTATTCCCCCACGAGGACTCGAACCAGCGCGCATTCCGTAACGCGAGTCCTAGGCAGGATGCCTTAGACCGCGACGCCACGGCGCGGGACGGATAGCCTCACTTACCCGCTGAAAATGCAGTGCACTATTGTGCTCTCGTAGATGCTAGCGGGTATGCTCTCTATCTCTCCCTGTTGCACGACTGTGCACACGGGACGGCACCGCGTACCCATTGCACAACATTTCAGCGAGTGCTGATGACCACTGGTATACGGCAAATATTTTTGGATCTATCTTCGTCACAATCAACCTTTTCCCTCTCTACCTCTACTCATCACTCCATCCCCATCCCTCCCCCTCTCTCTCACCCTCCCACTCTCCTCCTCTCCCCCTTTCCCTACCTTTCTTCTTCCCCCTCTCCCTCCATCTAGGAAAATATCTAGAGCTAAGAAGGATGAAGTTTTAGGACAGGCATGCCAGAAATGAGACACAATATTCAGTGTATTTTCGCGGGATCGTCGGTCTGTGCAGATTGCGCCATTCATGTATTGCTCTTACCAGTTCTTAGTTGGAGGAGTGTACGAGAATCTTTTCTGCAATTCTAGTGTTAGGACAGGGCACGTAGCACGTATGGACGAATCCAAAAAATGCAAGTAGTGTCAGTTGGAAGACCTTAAGAATGGTAGGGACAGGATTAATCTTGCTTAGAATAGGGATTGAAGGCAGGCTTATGTTAGGGCGCTAATGAATCTCCGGGTTCCTTAAAAGCAATTTGTAAGTAATGCTCTAACATTAACATTCTTTCTGTTTTTCTGTTCATACTGCGCGGTGCAAAACCTTCCCTGCCAGTGAAATGAACACATTCAGCGTATTCCGAATCTCACCGGTCCGGTGGCCTCAATGATGTCACGTTGCAGCGAAATAAGGAACAAAACTTATGGAAGGATCGATGGCTGTCATGGCGACTGTACTAGTTGTTGTCCATGCTACGCTAGCAAAATTTTGCAAAATTTTCGTACTCCCATCTCGTTCAAAGAAAAGATAGCATAAACAATTTATTTCTTGAACCGGTAGTAATAACGGATCCGTTGACATGTTCGCTCATAAGCCATTAACATATTGTTTTTACGTTGTGCTCATTACAAACAATACAGCAGAACTAAAGCAAAACACACCGCCATGGCACAACAGTGCACGATGTTATTCGTCTGCTAATTCCCGCCCTATACAAGAACCAATCAGATTCACTGATGGCGACTGATGGAGACTGCCACCACCTCTGCAAGTTGATGGCACCGGTGCGACACCGGTGGAGCATCAATGACGTTATTGGTGGAATTCGGAACACCGTGATGCCATCGGATTGCTCACCGGTGAGATTCGGAATACTCTCATTATTTCCTCGGCATTCGCGTTTGACCTACAGGCTGTTTCAAAATGTCACTGAAAAACTTAAGCGGTATGTAGAGGTATCAAAATATAGAAACTTTCGAATAGGAATCCATGTTTTCAGAAACAATCCCGAGTCAGCAAAAAACTTACTCGATAATCAGCTATATCCGTATCATTCACAGAAGATGTAAACATTACATGTTGTCCAGTGAATGTATGGGCAGGTAATATCAGTGATCAGGCAATGAGTTCATATTTCTTGACACCACGTTTGAATGGACAGAATTGAACACCTCCCAGGAAAAAGGATGTAACATCACATTGAAATATGTGTCTTAGGTGAACAAATTCATTTACAACAATGAATCATTGTATTCAATAGCTGAATATGCTTGTATCCTTGATTAATCAAATGGTTCTGCTAATAAATGTAGTTCTAATGAAATATACCGTTTTAATTATTTTTTTCTCCTGAGACACTAATTACAGTTGTTGGTTACACCCTTACTCCGGGGAGGTATTCAATTATAGAATATTCTTGGAACAAGTTATTCCAGAAATGTTAGAAAACAACATTTACGTGAGCGAAAACATGAACATATAGGCTAAATACGATTTTAAGTGGAATAGATAACTATTAAAGTCAAATTAAAATTATAAAGGAAACAATCAATGTTTATAACTAGATATCGTATGTTTAGGTAAATGCCTGTTTTATTTGAATGTTCATATTTAAAGGCTTTGCAGTTATTATAGCAGCCATAGATATGGAACACCCTGTTCCAATGCAGTGTTATTTCAGTTACTCCGGAATCGACCTTGTCCTTACCCAGCACTGCTACCTGACTCCAGCACTGACCTACTCCATTAATTCCTGGCTTAGTTGTCTCATGAGTGATGCCTTATTGGTGTCACTTGTGAGGTTCAAACCTGTCTTCGTACAGTTAACTAAACAACAACAATCATCAGTTATTAGTCGAATACACGAAGCGTTGGATTTCCACGCTGATAACCTGGTTTCGAATCCCGGTGAGTTCAACTATAATTTGTGGCGAACAAACACGGTGCTTGCTGATAGGACTTCGCGGCTCTAACGACGTCTCATTATTGGTACATTAATCATCGTCACACTGATTTTGTCCAATAAACGTGACAGAAGTTTCTGCGTTAATCTTGAATTGTTGCTTGTTGTTTATTGTAACTCAAATTATGGACGTGAAGTTGTGGATGAATAAGTACAAGTGAAACAAATCTATAGAGAAACTACTTTTCCAATGTACTTTGTTAAGTTACTTATGGTCTTATGGATGTTTACTTTATGATTTATGGGTGATTCAATATTATAATTTCAGTGTCTTTTATTGCCCTATTTTCTTGTCTTTAGAGCCTTTTTAGGCGCCTAAAATACCATTTTTAGTGCCTTATCTTCCGATGTCTATTACAATTTTCGTGTCAATATTTTAGGCACTATCACCACCAGTACAATTGTGTCTGGAGAATATTTTAGTAGGCCTATATAGTGCTGCGCAATATAATTCTTAATTTTATTAGGTTACTAGCTGTACCCGTGCGCTCCGCTGCACTTATTAGAAATAAATATAAAGTAATTACATAATTAAAATAGAACATTGGGTCCAGGGAACATTCGTGTTTGATAGAAGAATAAATCGTTTAATATGCTACTTAATTTAAATTGTACTTAAATAATTAAAATGCTATCTTTTGGTCCAGAGACCACTCATATGATCCAAAGATAATTCGTTTAACATTTTTCTAAATTAGTGTTGAATGCATCCTTTAATAAATCACTCCAAATTAATAGAGTTGATTGTGTACGAAGATCATTTTTATGTTAACCTAACTGTGCATCCTTTTTTCTTTTGTTAAGTTTATTTTATTCACGCCTTAACATCTGTAGTCATGTCGCGTGTACTCTTATTGATTTCCTGTTTCTATTGTGTGTTGTAGATGGCTTGTGTTCATGTAACAGATTATAGACTTTGATTGATGCTTTCTGGTATTGGTAATTGAGGCGGTGATGAATAATGGCATATATCTTTCCAATCCGGCATTTGCCTTTATGACTAAGGGAAATCATGAAATACCCCAGTCAGATTGGTCGGCCACGGGGTTTGAACCCGGGACCCTCGAATGCGTGTCTCAAATGCTACCGCCTGAGCCAACTCGCTGAGCCTGAGCCAATTCGGATAGACAACACTGAAACATCCGCCTTACAGTCCTGAACTGGCACCGTGCGATTACCATCTCTTTGGTAAACTGAAGGATCCCTTCGCGGAACGAGGTTAGAAGATGACTCCCTTGTGCACGCTGCTTAAAGAGTGGCTCAGACGTATTGGTCCAGACTTTTACCGTGCTGGTCTACAGGCCCTCGTTCCTAGGTTACGTAAGGCACGGGGATTATGTGGAAAAGTGACATTTTCTTCCTAAAGGATATATCTACATTCTGTGAAGATAGCAAAGCTGTAGGATAAAAATATAATTTTTAAACAAATGTTGTACATTACTTTTGGAGTTACCCTAGTAGGCCTAATATAGGCTATAGTAAAGTCCGTAATAAAAGTGTTCACCTTTTTAGGGCAAAGAAGATGCCTTTTCAATTTCAATTTTTACTTTGATTTTATTCTTATTATGTGTTGATATGTATTTCTATGTTTTCTTGCTATGAATATTAGACGGAATTACTATGTTTGAAGTCTTGTAACAATAAATGCGAATTTTATTTGACCTTAATGAATTTTTACACAATTCTTCTACCCATCACGAAATTATCAATGTAATATCACGAAATTACCAAGGTTATCAAGAAATAACCACCCTTTTAGCTTAAGTTGTAAAAGTGGTTTTTGGCACTTGTTCAAGAACGTGTCCAATCTTTTATGTCTCCAGATAGATACAGCAAATTATCGTCTTTTAAATGAAAAAATCGGAATAAGGATATACTTACACATTTACATTATAAATTAATTTTCATGAAATGATCACGAAATTACCAATGTTTACCATATAATATAATATAATATAATATAATATAATATAATATAATATAATATAATATAATAATAAATCTGTAACCGAAATTTTTCTGCTAATTTTCGCTTTTCCAAAAATAATTGATGTTAACATGTATAATTATTCATCCTGAGACCGAAAATCGCTTTTTTGAAATTTTCGTTTGTATGTATGTCTGTCTGTCTGTCTGTCTGCCTGGATGTTTGTTACCTTTTCACGCGATAATGGCTGAACGGATTTTGATGAAAATTGGAATATAAATTAAGTTCGTTCTAACTTAGATTTTAGGCTATATGGCATTCAAAATACTTTACTTAAGAGGGGGGTTATAAGATGGTCTGAATTAAATAAACTGAAATATCTCGCTTATTATTGATTTTTGTGAAAAATGTTGTATATCAAAAGTTTCTTTAAAAATGATTACCGATACGTTTCATTCCAAGCAAAATTTTGATGGTACCAAATTGCACCAAAAACGATTTTTTTAACCAAATGATCATATTTTAATTATTTGCATGTAATAACAATTAAGAAATATGTTAAAGGATTTATCATTGCACTAAATGAGTGGTCTCTGGACCAAAATGATCGCATTTTAATTATTTAAATACAATTTAAATTAAGTGACATATTAAACGATTTATCCGTCAATCAAACACGAATGTTCCCTGGACCAGATGTAGTATTTTTATTATATAATTACTTTATATTTATTTCTAACAAGTGCAGCGGAGCGCACGGGTACAGCTAGTGAGCGTATAAAATTAGAGTATTTTATGCTTGTTACGAAACATTTAAAAAGCCTCGGAATGGGACTGATTCTCTGGCACGACCACAGCAAAGGAATAAGTTTTGAGATTTGGTACTTGGAATGTTACAAGTCTATATAGAACAGGAGCGGTAACATTAGTAGCAAAAGAACTAGCTAGATATAGAATAGACTTTGTGGGAGTACAGCAGGTTAAGTTAAATGGGAACGGCATAACACAAATAAGAGATTACTTCTTGTATTATGGGGAAGGATACGATAATCACCAATTACGACGAGGATTCTTTATTCATAAAATAATAAAATCAGCAGTAAAAAAGGTCGAATTTATCAGTGATAGGTTATCGTATTTAGTACTTAAAGGTACATGGTGCGATATCGTAGTTATAAATGCTCACGCCCCTACAGAAGAGAAAGACGACCATATAAAGGATAGCTTCTGTGAGGAATTGGAACAGACTTTTCATCAGTTACCTATATATCACATGAAAATTTTATTGAGAGGTTTCAATGCTAAAGTAGGACGGGAGGATATTTTTAAACCGACTATTGGAAAAGAGAGCCTACACGTAACTAATAATGATAATGGAGTTAGGTTAGTCAACTTTGCCACATCAAAAAATTTAAATGTCAAAAGTACAAAATTCCCCCATAAGGATATACATAAATATAAGTTACTTGGACCTCTCCAGATGGATTGACACATAACCAGATAGATCACATCTTGATAGATAAAAGAAGACACACTAGTATAGTAGACATTCGAACTTTCAGTGGGGCAGACTGTAATTCCGACAATTATTTGCTAATTGGAGAACTAAGAGAAAGACTATCAGTAGCCAAGCGAGTAGGGCACCAAGTTAATATTAGAAGATTCAATATTCTACAATTAAAGGACGGGGAAACTAAGCAACATTATCAGGTCGAAATTTCAAATAGGTTTGCCGTATTAGCGAGTTCCGACGAAGTTGAGGAAGAGTTAGATGTTAATAGCGTGTGGGAAAATATCCGAGATAATATCAAAATTACAGCTGCACAGAGCATAGGTTATTATGAAACTAAGAAAAAGAAACCGTTGTTTGATGAAGATTGTTGCATGGTAGTACAAACAAGGAAACAAACAAAATTGAAATTCTTACAGGATCCAGTTGCGGTGAATAGACATAATTATTTCAATAAAAGACGGGAACAAAATCGTACAATTAGGACTAAAAACAGAGATTATTTGAAGGAAAAACTGAATGAGGTAGAAACAAATAGTAAAAATAAAAACATTAGAGATTTATATAAGGATGCAAAGGAATTCAAGAATGGATATCAGGCAAGGGTAAACGTAATCAAGGATGAGAATGGTGTCTTGCTTGCAGATTCTCATTCAATTCTGTACAGAAGGAAAGTATATTGGACAACTACTAAATAATGTGACAGCGACGTGAGATTCGAACTCTCGACCAGCGTCCCGCATGAAAGCAGATCGCACAGGCTGCACGGAACATTGAGTGACGTCGCGCGGTGGAGAGAAGAGAGAGGGTGTATTACGTCACGCGACGAGTTTGCGCGCGCATCTGGTGCTGGTAGAGAGGAGAGGGCTCTGGATTTCTCTGGAATGCCATCTCTAGAGACGGGTGGAACCTTCGAGGCTACGTCGCTGTAGTTATAAATTACGGTCGCGAAGGAACGACAGCAGTTTTAGAGTTTTCAGTTATTCCGTCAGTGAGTAAGCCAGAGCAAGCAAGCCAGAGTTCGACTCGAGTGTGCGTCCGCATCTGCGTCAGCATCCGAAGGCCTGAGTTCGAGTGCAGTGGACCGCAGTTGGAGGGACCTGAGTTCGAGTGCAGTGGACCGCAGTTGGAGGGACCCGAGTTCGAGTACAGTGAACTGTCTCTGAAGGTCTGTGGTTCGAGATACTGTGAACTCGAGTGACAGAGATAGAAGAACTGTGAACTGAGAACTGGTAGTTCTGATTTGTAAATAGTGCTTTGTAAATATTAGTTAAGATTAACAGTTCATTGTTGTGCGTAATAATCCAAGTAAACTGTCATTGTCGTCGGTGGAGTGCTATAACGAATACTTTGTTGAGTGAAGATCCAATTGTTGACGAGAGCGTTTAAGGTGAATTGTAGAAAGGAATTATTGTTGTGACGAATAAATTACATTGTTGTAACTAATAAAATTCACACTGGTGTCAGAATCGGGACATTATCGACAATGGAGAACCTACAGCAGATCCTGCAAGCCATCGCGGAAATGAAAGACGAAATGAACAAGCACATCTGTGAGCTGAAAAGTGACATAAGTGAAGTGAAAACGGAGATGAAAGGCGACATAAGCGGAGTGAAAGGCGACATAAGCGGAGTGAAAGGCGACATAAGCGGAGTGAAAGATGACGTCACTACGCAAATTGAAAGCGTTTCGGCCCATGTAGATGGAATTGTCGCCATCGTGAAAGACGAACTCAAAGCCGATCTTGACAACCTAAACAAGAATTTTACAACGATAAACGAGACAGTAGCCGAATTGAGACAGGAGATAGACCATTTCGACGGCAAAATCCGCGATCTCGAGCGTCGTCAAGAGCAGACGAGCGAGTTGCTGGACAAGACGAGTGAGGTGATGGACAAACACGCCGAAGAAAACAAGCACATACTCACGTTGATGGACCGACATGCTGAAGAAAACAAGCACATCCTCGCGTTGGTGGATCGCCAGGCTAGAGAACAGAAACAAATAATTGCCGAGGAAGTTCAACGGGCCGTGGAAAGATCGGCGACAGAATGGAGGACCTCATATAGTGGCCCTGGGGAACCATCGCCTTCAGCCAGACATAACAACGTCAAGACGCCGAAGTTCGACGGAACGACGTCTTGGGCGATATTCCGTCGCCAGTTCGAGGCCACCGCGGCACATAATGGGTGGACGCCAGCGGAGAAGACTACCCAGCTGTTGACAGCGCTTCAGGGACAGGCTTCAGAGATTCTTCACAGCGTTCCAGAAGATGGGACAGCCGCTGAGATAATGGCGGCCTTGGAGGGACGTTATGGTGACCATCAACTTGCGGCAGCATTCAGGACCCAACTGAAAACGAGGGTCCAACAGTCAGGCGAGTCCCTGCAAGAATTCGCGATGGCGGTGGAACAACTTGCCCATAAGGCTCTCAGGGGCCTACCAAATGATTTCATCGCTGGAGAGGCGGCCTACACCTTCGGCAGCGGAGTTCGAGACCCGGAAATAAAACAACAGCTACTCTTAGCAGAGCATCGCACCATCAACGCAGCTCTGGCGGCGGCCCTCAGGATGGAGGCAGCCAAGTTGACTGCGAACGTCTCGGCATCGCACCGGATTAGGAGCGTCGCGGCGGCCGACGTCGAAGACCGTCAAACGAAATCACCCGAGCGACGAAGACGAGGATTGCCTACCTGCTGGTCCAGCGGCGAGCCTGGGCACCTGAGGAGGGACTGTGACCGATCTGGTCACAAACAGGAAAACTAAAAGGGGCCGATGCGATGAGGGGCACGTCGGCGCCGTCATCACCATCCCCTCGGCTGATCTTGAAGACGGTTAACAGAAGGTGCGACGATGGGCTGATTGCTGACGGATGGATAAGAGGCCGCCCATGCAGAGTACTGGTAGACACCGGGGCGTCGCTCACTATCGCCAGACCGGAAGTCGTGCGTGGCCTACCTGGGAGGACGCCGCTGCGCCGGTATGAGCTACGTACTGCCTCAGGCGAGAACCTGCCCATCCAAAAGGAGGTTTTCCTGGATCTGACATTGGGAAAGAGGAGACTGGAGATGTGGGTGTTCGTCGCCAACATCACTGAAGACGTCATCCTGGGACTCGACGCCATGCGGATCTTCGATGCAACGGTGGACGTCAGGCGCCGTATCCTGCGTTTTGGTCAGGATGAAGTGTTCCTGAGGGACGTCGAAGACCAACCCATGGCCAGCAGACTCACCCTGGAGAATCATGTGACAATCCCGGCAGGCTGCGAGATGGTGGTGACGGCAAGACTGGACGGACAACCTAAGAGAAACCTGCTCCTCGATTCGCAAACAACTCCGATAGATGGGGTTTACGTGGCCAGATCCCTACGTGGCCAGATCTCGAGGATACTGGCAGGTGGCGCTACATCCTGAGGACAAGGAGAAAACGGCATTCTCTACAGGCCAGGGACTATGGCAGTTCACCGTTATGCCGTTCGGCCTCTGCAACGCCCCAGCTACATTCCAGAGACTAATGGAGTCCGTAATGAGAGGCCTGACATACGACACCTGTTTGCTGTACCTTGATGACGTCATCGTGGTGGGCAAGACTTTCGGCGAACAGCTGTTGAACCTGAGGAAAGTGTTCGAGAGACTGCGACAAGCCAGACTGAAGTTGAACCCGAAGAAATGTCATCTATTCCAGAAGAAGGTCAACTACTTGGGACACGTAGTAGGGACCAACGGAGTGGCCACGGACCCGGAGAAGCTACAAGCCGTCAGAGGATGGCCGAGACCGAGGGATAAGCAGGAGCTGCGCCGCTTTCTCGGCCTCTGCACTTATTACAGAAGGTTCGTAGCTGGGTACGCCAACATCGCTAAGCCTCTAACCCAGCTGACCGAGGAGAAACGACAATTCCAGTGGACAGACGAGGAGGAGTCATCCTTCCAGTCGCTGAAAGAGGCGCTCTGCACTGCTCCTGTACTGGGATATCCCATCCCTGGAAGGAAGTTCACGCTCGACACGGACGCTAGCAACGTAGGCATCGGCGGAGTACTCTCTCAGGAACAGGACGGGCAAGAGAGGGTGATTGCCTACATCAGCCGAACATTGTCCAAGGCTGAGAGAAACTACTGCGTGACCCGTAGAGAACTTCTTGCCATTGTGGAAGCCCTGAAGCATTTCCACAAATATTTGTATGGCCAGGAGTTTCATCTGAGGACAGACCATTCTGCACTCACCTGGTTGTTGGGCTTCAAGAATCTGGAGGGGCAGACCGCCCGTTGGGTTCAACGTCTGCAGGAGTACAACTTCACCTCTGAACACCGACAAGGGAAGAAACATTCCAACGCTGATGCCCTATCACGACGTCCGTGCCCGGATGGCTGCAAACACTGCCTGAAAGTAGAAGAGCGGGATGGCGCCCACGCAATCCGAGCAATTGCCGCCCAGCCGAGCCCAGGATGGGATAACGCCGCCATAAGGAGGGAGCAGCTGGAGGACCCAAATATTGGACAGCTACTACGTGATGTGGAGTCCGGCCAGAGACCAGTATGGGCCGATATCGCCAACCGTAGCACCACTTACAAGAGCTACTGGGCCCAGTGGGAATCCTTCACTGTCAAGGACGGTATTCTGAAGAGGATTTGGGAGTCGGCCGATGGAAGGACCCGCATAGAACAACTTGTCCTGCCCAGGAGCAAGGTGAAGGAAGTGCTGGAGGAGACTCATGCTGGAGTGACTGGAGGCCACCTGGGAGCCAACAGGACGCTGGACAAGTTAAGGCAGAGGTTCTATTGGTTGCATCAGAGAACCGACACGGAACAATGGTGCCGAAGATGCGACACCTGTGCAGCCAGTCGCGGACCAAGGACCCGCAGCAGTACAACGTGGGAGCTCCTTTTGAGAGGATCGCCATCGACGTTGCTGGACCGTTCCCGGTCACGGATCGCGGGAACCGCTACCTGCTAGTCGCCATGGATTACTTCACAAAATGGCCAGAGGTGTACGCGATTCCCAACCAAGAGGCTTCGACGGTGGCCGACGCGCTCCTTGACAACTTCATCTGCCGATTCGGGGTGCCCCGGGAATTGCATAGCGATCAGGGGCGCAACTTCGAATCCAACCAGATGGGAGAATTGTTCGAGCGTCTGGGGGTGCATAAAACCAGGACCACTCCCCTCCACCCACAGTCCGATGGTATGGTGGAACGCTACATCAAAACCTTGGAAGAGCATCTGCGGAAGGTGGTGTCCAACCATCAACGAGACTGGGATGCCAGAGTCCCACTGTTCCTCTTGACCTACAGAGCTTCGGTCCACGATACAACAGGGATGACACCGGCAAACATGGTCTTCGGGAGAGAGCTGCGCCTGCCCTGTGATCTGCTGTTTGGCACGCCACCCAGCGCCGACCATCCAGCGACTGACTATGTGGCAGAACTCACCGAGAAGTTGAATGGAATTCACCAACTGGCCAGAGAGCACCTCAAGATGGCCAGCGACAGGATGAAGGTGCGCTACGACAGATTAGCCAACTCTGCAGGATTCCAGGAGGGCGACCTGGTGTGGCTGTATCGACCTACCAGGACCAAAGGGAAATCACCAAAGCTGCAGCGTGCCTGGGATGGACCATACCGCGTGGTGACCCGGATCAACGACGTGGTGTACCACATCCAGCGACAACCTCGAGGGAAGATGATGGTGGTGCATCTGGACCGATTAGCAGCCTACCAAGGGACTGCCCGGGACGAGCAGCCCTAAGGAGGGGGCAATGTGACAGCGACGTGAGATTCGAACTCACGACCAGCGTCCCGCATGAAAGCAGATCGCACAGGCTGCACGGAACATTGAGTGACGTCGCGCGGTGGAGAGAAGAGAGAGGGTGTATTACGTCACGCGACGAGTTTGCGCGCGCATCTGGTGCTGGTAGAGAGGAGAGGGCTCTGGATTTCTCTGGAATGCCATCTCTAGAGACGGGTGGAACCTTCGAGGCTACGTCGCTGTAGTTATAAATTACGGTCGCGAAGGAACGACAGCAGTTTTAGAGTTTTCAGTTATTCCGTCAGTGAGTAAGCCAGAGCAAGCAAGCCAGAGTTCGACTCGAGTGTGCGTCCGCATCTGCGTCAGCATCCGAAGGCCTGAGTTCGAGTGCAGTGGACCGCAGTTGGAGGGACCTGAGTTCGAGTGCAGTGGACCGCAGTTGGAGGGACCCGAGTTCGAGTACAGTGAACTGTCTCTGAAGGTCTGTGGTTCGAGATACTGTGAACTCGAGTGACAGAGATAGAAGAACTGTGAACTGAGAACTGGTAGTTCTGATTTGTAAATAGTGCTTTGTAAATATTAGTTAAGATTAACAGTTCATTGTTGTGCGTAATAATCCAAGTAAACTGTCATTGTCGTCGGTGGAGTGCTATAACGAATACTTTGTTGAGTGAAGATCCAATTGTTGACGAGAGCGTTTAAGGTGAATTGTAGAAAGGAATTATTGTTGTGACGAATAAATTACATTGTTGTAACTAATAAAATTCACAATATAGATAGGCCAAATAGAATTGATCGGGAAGAAATTTAAATACAAACTGCTGAGCCATTTATACCCGAACCCACACTTTCTGAAATCGAAATTGCAATAGAAAATCCGAAAAATTATAAGTCTCCAGGCATCGATCAAATTCCAGTAGAATTAATACAAGAGCGTGGAAGCGCATTATCTAACGAAATTTATAAGCTTATACTTGCTGTTTGGGAAAAGGAAATTGTACCAGAGCAATGGAAGGAGTCCATAATCGTACCTATATTTAAGAAGGGGGACAAGACTAACTGTAATATCTTTCGAGGAATATCACTTTTGTTGACGTCGTACAAAATTTTGTCCAATATTCTTTCGAGAAGATTAACTCCATATGTAGCTGAAATTATTGGGGATCATCCGTGTGGTTTTACACGTAATAGATCAACTATTGATCAGATATTTTGTATTCGACAGATAATGGAGAAAAAATGGGAATATAAGGGTACAGTGCATCAGTTATTCATAGATTTCAAAATAGTAAATAACTCAATTAAGAGAGAAGTTTTATATGATATTCTTACTGAATTTGGTTTTCCCAAGAAAATAGTTCGATTAATTAAAATGTGGCTCAGTGAAACGTACAGCAGAGTCCGTATAGGTCAGATTCTGTCATATGTGTTTTCAATTCACTCTGGGCTAAGCAAAGGAGATGCACTATCACCTTTACTTTTTAACTTTGCTCTAGAGTATGCCATTAGGAAAGTCCAGGATAACAGAGAGGGTTTGAAATTGAACGGGTTAATCCAGCTGCTTGTCTATCCGGATTACGTGAATATTTTTGGAGAAAATGCACAAACGATTAGGGAAAACACGGGAATTTTACTTGAAGCAAGTAAAGAGATAATTTTGGAAGTAAATTCCGAAAAGACAAAGTATATGATAATGTCTCGTGACGAGAATATTGTAAGAAATGGAAATATAAAAATTTGAAATTTATCATTTGAAGAAGTGGAAAAATTCAATTTTCTGGGAGGCACAGTAGCAAATATAAATGGTACTCGGGAGTAAATTAGTCACAGAATAAATATGGGAAATGCGTATTATTATTCGGTTGAGAAGCTTTTGTCATCTAGTCTGCTGTCAAAAAATCTGAAAGTTATAATTTATAAAACAGTTATATTACCGGTTGTTCTTCATGGTTGTGAAATAAGGACTCTCACTTTGAGAGAGGAACATAGGTTAAGGGTGTTTGAGAATAAGGTGCTTCGGAAAATATTTGGGTCTAAGATGAATAAAGTTACAGGAGAATGGAGAAAGTTACACAACACAGAACTGCACGTATTGTATTCACATGACATAATTAGGAACATGAAATCCAGACGTTTGAGATGTGGAGGGCATGTAGCACGTATGGCCGAATCTAGAAATCCATATAGAGTGTTAGTCGGGAGGCCGGAGGGAAAAAGACCTTTGGGGAAGTCGAGACATTGATGGGAAAATAATATTTAAATGGATTTGATGGAGGTGGGACATGATGATTACAGACTGGATTAATCTTGCTCAGGATAGGGACCAATGGCGCACTTATGTCAGGGCGGTAATGAACCTCCAGGTTCCTTAAAAGCCAGTAAGTATGTAAGTACTATCGTGTACTTTTCACCCTTGCAGTTTGTACTGTCGCTTATGGAACATCTTGTTGAAACTTATTTAAACGCGGAATGTAGATCTTAAAGAAAAGAGAGAAAAACTAAGACGGAAAAATAGAGAGAGGAAGACAGAAGGCGAGGAAGCGAGAAGACGAGGAACATAAAAAACACAGTCTAGTATATACAGTCACGAAGCTTGAGTTATGAGGGTGCTAGGAACAATAGACTGTGCCGGTAATAATTTGCACTGTCTGTAATGAGGCGATATTAGTGATCCTAGTGCTTAGCAACTACCTATGGGTGCAAATTTTTACGTATTGAACTTCGTGACTGTATATACTAGACTGTGATATAAACATAGCTATCTCTATGACAAGGTAAGATCGAAGTGAATGCAATAGTGTAATAACCAGGGAACGGATTTATATGGACTAAAAATATATGAAATATGTAAATATATATGTAGTTATTTTTACCAAAATATGGAATTAAATATGGATTTTTACCAAAATATGGAATTAAATATGGACTTAAAATTATAAAAAAATGACTATGTACGTTAAATATTGGTATATTTTAATCAAACTAAACAAAAAATATAATGGACGTACCTTATCTTCCAATGTAGTTTCAACAAAACCCAATTTTTATTGTCTGTTACCATAACAATAGGTTACAAACATTTCTTTCAAGTGCTGAAAAGTGAATCTTCTTCTAATGTCTCTGAGGATAGATTTATACTGACTAAAAGAGCGTTCGACGTCACAAGAAGTAACTGGTACATAATTCAATTTCACAATGTCTGCTGGGGATAAGTCCAAGTTAATCTTCACTGTTGATTCACCACTCATCACAGCAACAACCTTTTGTAGTTCTTCATATCCAGGGTTTTTTGAAAGTACAGTGTCCACCTTAGCTCTTACTGCATCTGCAACTTTACCTCTACCACGATTCAGTTGTTCCACAGTACTATTTATAATTTCAAAACTTTCAGATAGTGAAAGGTGCCTATTTTGGAGACTTTTGAGCGTTTTTATGATGCATGAAAATGTATGCTGAATGTGAGCTAAGTCATTCTTCACACTTATGTCACAGGTAACTGTTTTCGCAGTATCAATTGAGACTGCATCTTCAGAGTCCAATGCAAGGAGAACATTGTTAATAGAGTCTATATGTTCGGCATAATATTCAACTGCTTCTAGCCATGTACCCCATCTAGTTAAAATTGGCTTTGGTGGCAATGGAATTTCAGGGTACATTTCTTTCAACACGTTAACTCTACTGGGAGCTTTGAGAAATACTTTTTTCACTGATGAAATCAACAAATCTACTTTAGGGAAATTGTCTCTGACCACTTCTGCCACACGATGAAATGCATGCGCCACACAAGTAAAATGAGTCAATTTAGGATATACAACAGATAATGCTTGTCCAGCTTTGACCATATAAGGGGCAGCATCGCTAATAAAGAATAACACATTATCGTACATAATACCCTTTGGCCACAGGATACCCATAGCTTCGTTGAACAGTTTAACTATAGTTTTGTTATTGCACTTTTCTAGAACATCACAATGTAAAAGAATTCGTTCAGAATATTGTTCACTTAACAAACCGATAACTACATTACCAACAAGTCTACCTTCTTTGTCGGGAGTCTCATCAATGGAAACCCAAATTGAACTATCTTTAATTTCATCTCTTATCTTCTGTATTGTCTCATCGTAGATGGATGGAGCATACGTCTTCCTAAGTGTTGACTCATCCGGGATTGTATGTTGAGTATATTTTTCAAGGAATTCCCTGAAGACCTTATTCTTTAGTTTGTAGAGAGGAATATCAGCAGAGATGAGAGAACGGCACAGGTCGATGTTAAACTCAGATCTTACATTCGATGTTGTTGGTTGTGTTAAAAACAATTGTCTCTGCTTGGAATTTAGTTGTTTGTTGGCCTGATGTTTACTAGTTGTAATGTGTTGTTGCACCAGGAACTTTTGTGTAGATGATACTGCACACTGACACAAATTACAAAATAATATTTTATTGTCAGTTGATAAACCATCTTCTTTAAATTCTGAAATGTAACTTGTTAGTTTTGATTTTAAATTGACTGAATGACGTACTTTTGGCATATTTACCGTCTTTATAGTATGATTTACAAAACTGAACCTATGTGTACTCTGACTGGCATTTAACTGTTGAGCTGCACAACTGAAGTCTGTTAAAAATTTTAAATTAAATTAATACAGTTTTGTAACTTACTTTCCCATTGTTGATAGGACTGCTAATTTTCAAATAACTCTGATGTTAAAGGGATTACTGAACATGTGTTTAAATCTCTATTGTTGAAATGTATTTTTAAAAGTTAATGGAATTTTGTTTTGTTTTATTGTTAAACCTAATATAATATGGACTGTTTTATATGAAATATGGAAAATATATGGAAATTAACGAAAATATGTACTAAACTCTAAAATATGGAAAAATATGGAAAATAAAAGTAGGATTTTTCAACCCTACACATTGTGAAACATAAAGATAATGCAAAATATAAATTATATTAGCTTTATAATAAATATGTATTTACATATAAATCCTTTCCCTGGTAATAACTAAAAGACCGCGGATTGTCGGGAATTACCGCTACACCAACTGCGCTGTTATCAAGGTTCAATTGACTTTATGATAGCGAGATGGAACTAAGAATTCATCACGAGATTACCCAGACATTCGTTTTACAGTTTGGGAGAATCTCGATCCTCCAACCGAAATTAGAACTTACACTCGACAGCAGCCTTAGCCTTTAAGTCCTACACCATAATCACTCGACCATACGTTGACTAGAACGATGTTAATACAGTTTTCTAGTATATTTTATAACGAATTAACAACTTTGAAATTAAATATTTCAAATATTCCTTTTAATAAGTAAGCGTTGTTTCTGTTACCAGACCATCATCTTGCATGTTTCTGTAAATGTTCATATGTACAACTTAAAAAATCGACACAAGCGGAACATAATTATGAGATATCGGAATATTAAGTTAATGTATGTGTATATAAAAGTTTACTCCCTCTTTCAGAACTCGATGGATCCTACTATTAGAAGAATTTATTTAGAAATGGTTGCAGTTAACATAAATGGACAACCACGTGCCTCAACAGAAGGTTTGTTACGAACGTGCAAGAACAGTAAATACGCCTTTCTGAATACAAAATCAATGGTAAGAAGATGGGCAAGAAGCTTACCATGTAATATAATCGAAATTCCACAAGCATATTACCAGGTGCCAATCGCATTTTCTTTCAAGAAAAGGAGTCCATATAAATCATTTCTAAATCGTATGTAAGTATAATTTTATTTTCGATTTAATTCATTGTTATTAAGCGAAAATTAAACTCCGTGAAACATCTAAAGATACGGTTGAAGAAAATATGTTCAAAATAGCCGTATAGGCCTAAAGTACTAGTTTTATATATATTATTATAATGTACCGAAGTACATATGATATTTCCATGCAGATATTCTGCGTCATCATACGATGAAAGAGCAATGGAACGGAGAAAAATTCTCTCCGGCGCCAGGATTTGAACCCGGAACTTAAAACTGAGACGATTCTTCCGACGCCGGGGTGGAATCCGGTGTGGCTTAGTGGATAAAGCGTCAGCACGTAGAGCTGAAAACCCGGGTTCAAATCCCGGCGCCGGAGAGAATTTTTCTCCGTTCCATTGCTCTTTCACCGTACTAGTTTTATGTTTTGATGATAACGAAGTAATTGTGATTGTATTCGCACATACAGCTTTTAGCCAAAACGGTTCATAGCTTCGTAATATCTCACCATTTGTATATCATTCAAAACAAAATTTCTGTTTTGATTATTATGTTTTATATTTTCTACTCAATGTGTTTGGTGAATACCTGGAAGTTCAACAGACTTGAGTTCGGATCCATGAAACGAATGGAGTGTTAAAATTTAAATTACGGTTTATTTAACGACGTTCGCAACTGCAGAGGTTATATCAGCCTCGCCGGTGTGCCGGAATTTTGTCCCGCAGGAGTTCTTTTACATGCCAGTAAAATTATTGACATGAGCCTGTCGCAATTAAACATACTTAAATGCCATCGACCTGGGCCGGGATCGAACCCGCAACATCGAGCATAGAAGGCAGAAGGTAGAATGCTTCAGACGACTCAACTTCAAAATAATCCTGGAATGTGAACTTTGCTCTTGGTTGGTTATCAATTATCCCTCTCCCTTCCTTTGCCGGTAATATTTACTTCCTCTGTCAAACATTACGGAACGCAGTAGTCTATAATAAGGAAAATGCTGTTTCTTAATAATAGACGGAAGGATATAATTCATATGATCTTACTAAATCAAACTAAAATGTTAGAGCCGAATTTTTAATCAATTTTGAAATTAAATTTTTCTTCAAATCCTGTGTACACTTCTCGCCAGAGATCTGCAGTCACGAGGTGGGTAGAAGCAGAACTATAGTATATTCTCGCTCATGCGCTCTCTCTGTTTTACAGACGAAGCTAACGGTCGCTAAGCTTTCAGATTCCAGGCGACTAGTGTAACAGAACTGACTATAGTAGTGAAATTTTCTATAAACTGTGCATAGCCATCAGTACAAAATCTCACAACGTTAAAATATGGAGTATTTGGCGACATCACTTAATTGAAATGTATTAGAATTAGTTGAAACTAAATGTATCGATAATACGAAAACGAAAGGATATTGGACGAACAGCCAATTCAAATAATATTAAAGGAGTAAATCTGTTCATCAATGACTCATAGGAAATTGACATTATCTTCTTCAGAAACATTTAGAAACAAACGAGCAACGGCACTTCCAAGTTTATGTTTCACTGATACAAAGCACATAATAGTACATTATGCAACGAGCCTATAATGATAGTAATTAACAAGTGAGTATGGATGTTTATGAAACGAGCGCAAGCGAGTTTCATAATTTTCATACGAGCTTCTTAATTACCATTATAGGCGAGTTTCATACGACTTTTTATGCTCGACCACATTTCTAACTAGAAATTACCGGTATTCAGATGTATACATTTTATTTGTATCTGACAAGATCGGAAGTGACCTTGTTCTAGGTCGTGAATTGTGAGATGTGCGCAGACGCGAAAGTATTGATTTTTTCCGAGGAACAATAATGTCATTGACATTGTGTAATCCCGTTAAACTTGGTATAACCTTGATTATTGATTTCGACATTGAAAAACGAGATTCCAAATTGAATTTATATGAATATTATTTACAATTAACGCTAATTATTATAGTAACAGAACATAACCTTCTGCGACAGCATTGGATTTCGCTAATTCTCTTTCGATTGCATATCCCAGAATAATCGATACTTGCGGTTTTATAACGGTACAAAGCTCACTTGTCATTTGCTGAACACCTGTAAGCTGAGTTGTCATTGGCTGAAAACACCTGTACTTTAATGAACAGGTGTACTTTAATGACATGCATTAAAGGACTGCTACCAGGTGTATAATTACTACATTTCGGCATAGTCGAGCATAAAAATAAATACTCTTAATGATATCTAAAAATGGATTAAGATACAATAGTAGAAATTTTCCACTTTTCTGTTGTTGTGAATAAAGTTTTTTCAAGCGAATTTCTCAGAATGACTACGTTGCTCACCGCTTTACTGCTCCCTTACAAATTAAGTACCTAATTTTGATCATTTGTTTTTTCAGTCTCCAGGACATGAAAAGTAGTGGCATTTTCAATGCAATTGAGGACAGAGTCTTTCCACTACCAAATGAAGAGAAAGTCACCGAAGATTACGAACCTGTAACAATGGATGTTGTAATAATTATTTATGTATTGTGGGCAGTTGGATTACTGTTATCTGTCTGTGTCTTACTTCTAGAATTTTTATTTCACAGATCGAAAACTATTTCCTTTGAACGAAAATAACAATGCTATCAATTGAGTGACTTAGAAAAAAAAAGCAGGTAAGTGACAGAAACATAGTTTTGAGAAAATTACAGTTAAAGTTCTACATGCAAAGGAACACATTACACTAGTTTGGTGAAATGAATTCATATAGCAGCACTGCACAGTGTGATCACTTACCTGACTTTATCCCAAAGAAACATCCTTTTGGGCTATGACAACACGCACTTACCTCATTTTTTAAATAATATCACTTATCTGCTTTTTGTTCTAATCCCCTCTATTTTTATAGAGTCCAGTTAATTTACTTAAAAATTCTGGACATTCTCAAGGACGAGAATCTTCCACGTATTATCATTTTAAGGTATGGGTTTCTCACCTACATAATATTAATGATATGGAATTTAATACGAGTGCCGGTACGTGAAAAGTTATGTTTTATATTCAGAATTTCTCTTAAAAAACATACAGTATATATTTTAACAAGAGAGAGAGAGAGAGAGAGAGAAAAGAAAGGATAATCCCAGATCTTATACGATAAGTAATGGCAATCTCAGTAATCAGTTGCGTTAATATCAGTGTAAACGTGGTTATGTTGCAATTTTACTTTAAGTACTCTGACCAAATGTATGCCGACCTCATTCACAATGGATAAGTGGTACTTACTGGGCATGTACCGGTACCGTACTGTAAGTCACATATCCTTTCTCGTCTGATTTATTTACAGTAGTGTTTTGCTCTTAGTATGTTCAGCTGTTCGCACATCTGTCATGTCGGAAAAGCAAGCAACGAATTCATCATATTTTATCAAAACTTGGTACAATTTCCAAGGATACATATTTAAGCATAAAGATAGTCTATGCCCTATGGAATTGATTACATGAGTCATGCAGAAGTTTATGAATAATAAAAATCTTTTAAAATTGTTGCCGTGAAATTGTTGAGAGCGATGAACATTCTAGATCTGCAGTAGTATAACCACAAAAGACAGTGAGCCTTTCTTCTCTGAAAATTAACAAAATACATCATCATGAGTATAAGTATTAGAGTGTTCCAAAAATACTTTGACAAACCTTGGGGGCATGTTCCTCACACCCAAACAAGAAAAAATGTTCATATAAACAAGTGTCCGAAAATTCTTATTGTTTACTTATTAATGAAAGAACATAATTAAACATCTATCAGATATTATCAGCTTGGTTGCAAGTGTTACAACTTTAATCAATTCAGAAACTCATAACAAATGTTCTCCTATAGTAAACAAATGTCCTTGCCAATACATAGCCATCTACGATACAATGGGTGCATCAGCAGACTTGTATCGATAACATCATTCGATTATCTAACAAATTTAGTATTAGTATCCGTTACAAACTTAAGTTAAGTTGTTGGATTATACCTCGAAACGCATTTAACATAAACTTTCATTGTTATGAGTTTCTAAATAGATTAAAGTTGAAACACTTGCTACCAAGCTGACAATATCTATCAGATGTTTCATTACGTTCTTTCATTAATAATTAAACAACTAAGGATTTTCGAACTTATGTTTATATGAACTTTTTCTTGTTTTGCTGCAACATGTCCCCAAGGTTTATCAAAGTATTTCTTAAACAACCTGTATACATTTTTCTTTCTTTTTCATCATATGCCTATGTTTGCAGCTTCTTGCTTAACGTCGTGATAATATTATAGATCTATATATAAATATTCTATAGCCTATTTTCTGATCATAAAATGCTAAAGTAAATTAAATTGTAATAGGTACTTTTTGCTACCATCTCCATTTTAGGCTCTATTATTGATATAAAACTTACACTTACAGTACTTCTTTGACATCTTATACATATATTCATTCTAATCGAATTTAACTAGTGTTCATGGTTTTAAAAATGTTCTGATCTTTTTAATGTAATGTATATCTATCTCTTAAATGCAAAGGTTGATTTTTAAGGACAATGTAAATGAAAATATTTCAAGAACATATGAATCGTTGTTCAGTGTACATTTATATAGTTTCAAACTGTCGAACAAAATGTTGGATTAATATAAAAATAAAGTATAATGTGAGTGCGCCAAATAAGGTCAAGCTAAGGTTTCCTTCGCTAGCATTTGGTTCTCCCTCAATTAATATTTTTCAAATTTAACACAATTAGAAATTTATTCACGAGGAAATGGAAAACATACACCCTTACTGTTAAATTGTATTACTTGTTATTAAAAATGTCGATAGTTCAACAAAGGGATAATAGGCCTTATTATTAATAAGGATTCCAAATAAGTTCAGCTCTGAATTTCCAAATTTTAGAAGTAAATATATTTGATAAACTTTTCAATTGATGGATCAAACGATTGAATAAAAATATATTTTATTTAATATAATAAAGAAAACTGTAAGTCACTGAGAAAATAGTCTTAACACTATGAATAACATAAAACGTTTCAAATTATATGAGAACTCAATCCTTTCCACATTCTGGACACTCAAAATATACAATTTTCTGTTGTTCTGTGATTCCGACACACTGTCCATGTAAGGTAAAGTTGCCTAATTCCGTGATACCCCTAATCCCGTGATAAAATTTCAATTGACTGCCAAGAAGTTGTGGTCTTTGACTTTTAAGTTTTTGAAATACCTAACAGATGTTAGGAGATGTCTTCTTCCCAATTCTATTGAGTACCCACCTATTGAATAGAAACAGAAGCTTTTGTTCAGTGAAAGGTGGTTGACCAGTAAGTTTTTCTTTCTCTTGTGACCGCTCCTGAAGAAACATTATTTATATTTGAGGTAATAGTTAATATAGCATTATAAAAATGATATTAATGTAATATATATTTGTATGTTGATACAGTTGACAATATTAATGAAACAGATTTCATATACTTTTTCTCAATTATGTGTGTACATATAAAATTTTCTGCAAAAAGTGGATATGTCCAAATGTTCTTTCCAAGAAACCATGTAAAAGAGAGCAGTAAAACATTTTACCAAAGTTGGTAGATGTACGAAGTACCTGTACAATATATGTCAGGTTAATTATAACATTTGTCGGAATACAATGTAGTCTTCAAAATGATTTTAGACTTTTTTAACAATATTATCTAAAAAAAATGTCAAACTGTCCTATACAAAATAAAATTTAATACAATTCTCATCGCACATCCTCATACTCACCATCTTTCACAATAATCCTGCCAAGACTCTGGAATTCGCTACCTGCTAGCATCAGGGACTGTCGAAATAAAATTGAATTCAAACGCAAACTAACTAGGCACTTGGTCAGTAATTGATTTCTTGTAAATAGTTTCTTTAATCTATCACAAAATATATTAATATCCGATAATTTCATCACTATACAATTTTGTTATTCTAGGTTTAATTTGTAATTCAGTAAATATAAAACATTCTTTGTTTTTCTATGATAAATTATCTAGCTTTCATTAGTCAGGTAATCTTTTCGTACTTCAATTTTTATTGTAATTGTAATTGTAAATTTAATGTTGTAATTTTATTTGTAATTGTAACTGTAAATCTAACACTAATTGTAAATTTATTCTTCATATTATAGTTGGAGTCTCCTGGTAGAGGGGCAGAGAATGCCTGACGTTCTTATCTCTGCCAGGTTAAATAAATAAATACTACTACTAAATAGTACTACAATTTTGAAATTTAATTAAAACAATTGAGTAAGGGACAAACTAGAAATTAGCAACAAACTAAAGGACGCGAAAAACTGTCTACAGCTCTACACGACGTAGAATATTTCTTCCAATGATTTAGATTCTGGAAAAAGCCCCGTAACACTTATAGCGTTCCCTCGTTGAATGACAATACTAATTCTTTGGCGGAGGAAAGCCGTAGAGCGAGAGTCGCCGTTAAGTGCTGATAAATACTTGCCGATATCAGAAGTTAACAACTTCATCTCGAAACACCATGGGCCCTTAGGTTCTATATCGAAAACGACAAAATTATATCTATCCAGAAGTTCGAGATACTTATTGCGTTTAATTGTCACAGCAGATGCAGCGGCTGATGCAGCGAGTTTGGAACTTTTGGGCAAATGAGAAGAAGCGAAGGTTTTATAACAAGTGGCATTCCATAAAAAGATTTGCTTTTGTACCAAGGCGTTAAAGTTAAGCCATCTGGACGTTTGTAGATTGTTATCAGCTGAATCAATGTGTATGATTATTTAAACATTGTGAGACAATAACAATGCTACAGCACCTTTCGCATTTTCGGATTTATTTTCATATTTCTCCTTCCTGGCTCACTCGACCAGTGATGCCAACGCTAAATTGTGAAAATTAATGTCTACGCAAGGAAATAGTTCGTGGAAATAATAATAGAAGTTATAGAAAAGATCAATTGTAATAATAAAATAATAGTGCATATGTTTAACTTAATTAGGCTGCTGTTGTTAGGAATATAAATAATGAGAAATAATTGTGTTATAAATCAATTTATTCAAATTTAATGTTGTATTGAATTTAACTTTCAGTTTATTTTGTTTACAATACATTAATATGTAACATGTATTCCTGAAGTTACACAAATATTTTCTATGAAATTTGTCACTTAGGCCCTTTTTCTATGTTGTAAATTCTTGCTTAATACATATTAAAACAATATACCATGACCTTGAAGTGTTTTTCCAAATACACGTTTGTTTTCTGAGCAGTTAATGAGGATTATTTTAGTATCATGGAATTAGGATATCACTCACGGAATTAGGAAACCACTACCACGGATTTTGTATCCCTGTCAGGGATTTAGGAGCCATTGTATAATAATGAAGAATCATATTATATATCAAACTTGTGAAACTGTTGGCACTGAATGTTGTAAAAACTGTAGCTAAAGGTCCAAATAACGTCATTTATGTGTTATTTGAAAATGTTTAGTATACGTTTGGCATAAATATAGACTTTATTAAATATGTCATGGAATTAGGCAACCTTACCCTATTATATCTGTGACAAGTTCCATAGAAAATCATATCTCTGATTACGTCCCCCTTACAAATATAACAGTACCAGCTTAAATAAATTAATAATCAAATAAATAATTAATTAAATTCTTAAGAAAACTGGTAAATAAACAAAAACAAATAAATACAAATAATTAATGCAAAAAATTCATTAAAAGCGTGTGATTCTAATAACGTTATCGCTTGGCCTTAAAAGGGATGCATACGTTTTGTTTTATTTTATTACGTAAACAATTCTAATTTAAATTAGCCCTATGTTATCAAACTATTTTGAGATCTTGGAAATAGGTAAAATATAATGTAATAATACACATAATACACTACGTTTTATGAAATATATAAGGAGATTTAAACAAAAAAGCACTTCTCGCGCGTGGTAATATCAACACAATCAGGCTCGGCCGCACAGCTTTCTTCCTATATGCATCCACTACAACTGACCACAAGCGAGTGGTTGATATGCCTTAACATTTAGCAGAGAATACGGACGAGGAAGATGCTACCTTTTATCACCAATATTTGACAGTCCTTCGTAAAACAGTAAATGGCCTTATTGATCTATATGACCTTATTTGGCGCACTTACCTTATAAATGAACTAGTCAAATATGCTTGATTTAAATGTAAATTTCCAGTTGTAAAATAATCAAAATAGATCATTTGAAATAAGTTAATAAAAGTTACAATTTAAGAGTGCACGCTGTGTCATAAATATGGAAGTTTCTATTTTGCTATTTCACATCATCTACTGATAAAATACTGTTCTTTTTACTATGATATACCTTCAGGCGGCTTTTGTTTCTTTTTTTATAGGTCACGAATCTTTTCGGTCATACGACATTTCGATCTATACGAAATTACGGTACAACGATAATTCGATAATGCGACGTTTCGGTATCACGAATGTAACGGTCATCCGATTGTGTTGGCTGTATCCTAGCAGTATCCATAATTCGACTGTACTGTCTGTATCCTATAAATGTATAAGTTATCCTTAGAATTTGGTTTAGAATCACTTTAATTCTCATTCAGTCACTACTTTAGCAAAAACATCGTGTTGTAACAAAATTACTCTAGTGAAAATGGCGCAAATCATTCAGTCTACGAGGAACAAAGCAATGCTTGTATTAAATTAATTCTGTTACCAATTTCACTTATGCAACAAACAGAAAACCAGTCGTTACTGGCGTTGTTAGGACAGGAAAACATATAGGCCTACAGCAAGATGTATGAGTCTTCACAGCATAGAAATATTCGTCGATGGAACAGGGAAACACAGTCATCTTTCGTGGTTGAGAGCACAAGTCAGCGAGTACGCAATGCTGTCAAACGAACAAGATATTACAAGGTTCCTTGGCGAACAGAGGAAATCTGAGACCAGTCTTGAACAAGAAGTATATTAACAACAAGAACGACTAATAGCTGTCGTGCAAAGATATAAGAGTATAAAGACAGTGTACAGATTGATATTTATCCAAGAGCTGTAGGGTAACATTGAAATTCATTCCAAGCGAGAAAATTGAAAAAACTGACAGTGAAGACGTTTACGAATAACCTGTGCTTATGCCACAATCATTCTCTGAATTCATAGCAGAAAAATAAATTGCAGAAAAAATTGTTTTCTTTCATCCTGATCGTAGAAATGAGTAGCCGATTTCAGTAATCCAAATGATTGACTGAAAAATCGTGACAAATGTACTGGGTGACCTAAAAGTTCTGACCAATATCCACTGACCGAAATACAACTTTGAGCGAAATAAACGTAACTCAAATGTCCGAGAAAAATATATATGTGCCCCGCACTTATAATGAGCGAAAAACATTGACCAAAATCGCTGCGAATCATCTGTTAAGAACTAATGATCACTCAAATATATTATGTAAAGAGCACTATTATGCTTACATTATTTTTTCTTTAAAACCATTGAAGTACACATCAAGGGATATCATTATCATAGTGCTAGAATTTCCTCCTGAATTTTCCGGTTGTGTGAATTTGAAGACAATATCACTCTTCTCTGGCTTACTGCATCTTCAGTTTTAGAATAAAAATTCCACGTTTTTCGAAACCTCCATCTAAACCTGACATTGCCCATCTACCTCTTCCATGTCCAACATAGATAACTTGGTTTTCTTTGTTGCATATTAGGTCAGCAAAACAATTTCCTCTGTGTCTTTCTACGTATGCTATATCTTGTAGAGTTCCACATAAACCTGATGTTGTAGACTTAGATCTTGACAGACTGGTGTTCTCAGGTTTTCTCACTTTGAGTTGTCATGTAGCTTCATGAAGCCCTAAAGTCAGTCAATTTTGTTATTAACCCATGCAAGAGAAATGACGACCATAATCATATGCTAATTGACGTATTTTTGTGTAAGTCACGGCATAATTAATCTTAATATATTTAATAAATGTAACCCTGTACAACATGAATTTGTCCTTTTTATGAAAATGTGTGTATTCGATGTATTTTGTGATGGCAAAAATGAATCTGCAGTTAGTTTTTGTCCAGCACGTACTATTTCTCCAAAATAAAAAGTTATTTAACGTTAGTGAAATGTTACATTACTTTCACCTAATGGGATGCAACATGTCATTGAAAGTACACTTTCTTGACAGTCACCTGAACTTCTTTCCAAAAAAACTTTGGTGCTATAAGCGATGAACACGGGGAGACGTTTCAAAAAGGAATTTCTACTTCGAAAAGCGCTTCAGTGGAAAGTGGAATGCAAGTATCCTGGCTTAATATTGTAGGTCACTCATAAAATAGACTGCAGAAGCTGCCTAGAGACGTAAACTGTCAAAAAAGAAATTTTAATTTGTGAATTTTGGCCAAACATAGGTTTCTTTATGTGGTAGTGTAACAAATTTGTGTAAATAAGTGAAGTGCGTGTGCCATGAAAATGGTATGTGTTAAAAAATTTTGGTTTTCAGAAATGAACTCAGTACCTCTCATTTAGTTAAAATTACATAGTTTGATATAAAGGACAGAAACAAAGTTTAAATTTGTTGTCCAGTGTAATTAACTAATTGGGACTCTTTCTTCTCGGTGAACACGTGTTCGCTCGTGTATCGCAGACCATATTTTCCACCTGTATCATGTCTTATTAAATTTCATTTGGTAAAAGAATGACGTGTTAGACATGTCATACTTTCAAGCCTGCAGCTCTTAAAGAGAGTTTTCTTCACTGTCAGATCCTGCTGTTCCTTCAAAAACTTCATTGGATAATTCATGCTTGTTC
The DNA here is from genome assembly GCF_040183065.1 of Periplaneta americana. NCBI lineage: Eukaryota > Metazoa > Arthropoda > Insecta > Blattodea > Blattidae > Periplaneta > Periplaneta americana. Next base: position 143,539,244 of record NC_091117.1, read on the forward strand.
TTTTCTTTATATACGGTTTGTTCGAATAATTTTATGTCTTAAAAACAAATACAATATCTTTAAATTGTTATATAAAACTTTAAAACTTTTTCCACCATATTGTTAAATTAAAGTTCTGCAAAAATCAGGATATTTACACTTATTTTACACATAAGCTTCCTTATGCATGGCACTTTCTGAATTTATTAATTACACATTTCAATTAGGTTCTGTGCCTAGAGGTTTAAAAATAGCTAAAGTGATTCCTGTGTTTAAAAATGTTGATTGTAATGATCCTACAAACTATCATCCTATTCCAATATTGCCTGTTATTTCTAAAATTTTGGAAAAATTTATAAAAAAAGACTATATAATTATTTGACAAGAATAGAATTCTTCTACACTCATCAGTATGGTTTCCTGAATTCATCATCTATTTAAATGCTGTTTTTGACATGGTTACTTGTATAGAGCAAGCTCTGGATGAAAATAAAATTGCAGCAGGTTTATTTATCGATCTTAGAAAAGCATTTGATACAGTTAATTATTCAATTTTGTTGCGTAAACTGGAATCTATTGGTATTAGAGGTAATGTTTTACATTGGTTTCGGAGTTATTTAAGTGAACGATATCAATATGTCTTGGTGAATAACTTGGAAAGTGATACTCTCTTATTATCATGCGGTGTGCCGCAAGGATCAATTTTGGGACATCTTCTCTTTCTAATTTATGTCAATGACAAAAAATTTGTTCATTTACATGGGACTGCCACTCTTTTTTCAGATGACACTAGTGTATTTTATATTACTGACTCCATTGAAGAACTGTTTGAAAAGTTTGCGACAGACATTATTACTCTTGAAAACTGGTTAAGCGCAAATAGGCTTTCTTTCAATTTTAAAAAGAACTGTGTATACGATTTTTACTAAACCTTCATTTTATTACATTATTCCGAAAGAATTAAAGTTTAATGATTCTGTAATATAAAAAGTTCCATCAGTTAAATTTTTAGGTTTAGATTGTTGATGAACATTTAACATGGGATAAGCATATTTTGGCTGTCTGTGAGAAAATTGCTCCCATGTCTGGTATTTTGAAAAGGCTTAAAAGATCTTTGCCTATATCTTGTCTCTTGAATGTATATTATGGTTTTATCCATTCTCATTTAATGTATATATCATTTATTTGGGGACAAATTACGTTGTTCTTATGTGTAATACCTCCCATTATTTCGATTAAATATTGCGAAATTCTTGTACATTCATTTATACACGATTCAGTAATTTTCAATTGCACTGCACGGATATTTAGATATGTTGAAATTACAGGTTATGTTTACTGTACCAGTTGCCCCTTTGTGTCTAAATTTAGTGATCTCCAATTCCTTGCCATTCATATGAAAATTATATATTATGTTTACTATATTTCACTTATATTCCTGAATTCACAATTATATATTATAATTAAGCTTAATGTCACGTATGATACCCTGCGCATTCAGTTTGTTTTTTAATACTGCAATTGAATACTGAATTATTGTATTTATCTACTACTTAAGAGACGAAGTAACACAATTGCACGTACAGTAATTTCATAGGAGTGGTATGGTAAATATTGTGTCTAAATTAAGGAAGGTAGATGTGCTAAATTGAAATCACAATACAAATTCTTTTTTATTAAACCTCGAAATAGCTTCCATTCTAAACTTAAAATGTTGACGCGAACAGATTATGTTAACATGTAAAATTCTCTTCACATTAAAATAACACAGTTTTAAAATTATTTCTGCTACATATTATGCAACAAGAAGTAAACAGAACTTATGGACTCATTACACTAAATAAAACTTAGCAATGATACGCAATAAAGTTATAATATAATATTTCACTGAGCATACACTGAAATAGAAAACCCGAACAAACATTACGGCCTGGTCTAGATCGAAAAGATATTGGCCGTGCCGTATTTCGCATTTTTGTGAAAAGCTATGTAAACTGTGGAATGTTCGTTATCGGTTGTAATAACTGTAAATGGTTAAAATACAATAATTGGAATAATAATATGGGACAAGGAGACCATTGTAGCACTATAAATTGTAAGAAAAATAGGTTAGAGTTATCCTTCTTCCGACAGATCTAGGAAGGTGAGTTTATAAAATATAATACATATTTTATGAACATAATATATAAACCTTATGTATTTCATATTTCAATAGTGGAAGGAAGGTGTTAGTTTTTTCCAAAGAACACGATATCGAAAGTACAATATATTTGATCGTCTGCTGGAGAAAGAGTCTGTGATGAGGCGATAGTAGCGATCCTGGTGGTGAGCAACTATCTATGTTTGCATATTTAGTAAGTATTGAGTTTCGTGACTATATATAGACTGTGTCTGTACCATGTTTACATATAAGCGTTGATTATTAATACATGGAAAGTTACAGCACTAATAAAATCTGCATTCAATGATATTAATAATTAGCTTAGACATAGAGGAGATATTATTCAAAGTTTGTTATTCTTCAGAAAATAATTCAACTATTTAGATAGAGTAATATTTACAAATAAATTTATCAGAAAAGCTTAACATTATGTTTTCAAATTAGATACATAGCCCATTTGGCATGTGTGCAAATGTTACTTAGAATATTGTTATAAGCTACAGCTCTTCGTTTCAGTCCTGAGCATTGTACCATGCTTTAATTAGATAGTGATTTCGAAAATAGGCCCTACTTGACTACCTGCACTGTGTGTTCTGTTGCTCCTTAGTTAGGTGTTAGGAACAGACATGTGAGTAGCAAATTTTCGAAATCTGTTCATTTTCAGAAAATGCTAGAAATATGTGTCTGTAATAAACGAAGATTTTTCTGTGGTGAAATTTTATATGAATCTATAGCTAGAAAAATTATCTTTAATATTTCACCTAAGAAAATATTTTGTTCACTGCAGAGATGTAAGTTTTTGGCATCTGAAGTGTGCGTATTAAAGATGAACAAAACTAACTGCCGCTCTCGCTCGCTGTGATCGTTGCATTTGTCCTTCTAGTCTCGTCTCGTCATTCTCGAAATACATTTGGAAAGATTTCGTAACTTTGAAAACCATACATAATTGAAATAAATAACATAAATGTTCAAATGAGACAAAAAGACAAAACAGAACAGTATCTTAGTTATCAAAATGTTCTGGTTCTGTTATACATTACCTATGGTTACATAAATAGAAAAAAAATCTCAAATAAATTTGAGTTTCTAAGCAACATAAAACAAGACGTTAATATCTTTTTACTTGAGATTGCACACTTGATCTTAAAATATGAAAAGAAAATTCCTAGCTTTTTGATAAGAACCTAGTAATTAAATAAAGAGTGGGGAACGGATTATTATACACTGAAAGGTAGAGATGTTTCAAATAGGCTCCTTGATTGTTTATACATATATAACAGTTACCAAAGTAGAAAAAAGTTCAGTTAAGTATAAACAACTGTGGCGATTGAAGGTTGCTTCGCTTCGGGACTTCGGGAGATGATCAATATCGAGTCTCGGAAGACTCGGAAGTCTTTACGTCAAGGAAGCGACGTAATACAACATTGTCGTGTGGGTTATTGATTTTGCGGGCACTTTTCGTCTCGCTTCCTCGATCGTTGTTCCTCTCTAGTGTGTATATATTATTCCTAATAGTTTAAGAAGCAGCAGAACAGTCATATGAAAAAAGTTTATATTTTTTCGTCAGGAAGTTAATTTCTCATCTTAACCATGTTAGCTACATGGATTTTTAATGTGTAGTTATTACTGTTATTATTTAAATGATTTAAATAATAATTTTCTAATGTAAATAATTAAAATTATTTGATTTACGTCATGATTAAATCATTAATTTAAATTAATATTAACCCTGGTTTGTGTATTTTTTCGAAGATGATAATAGAATCTTGATTGTAACAGGTACCAAATATGGGCAGCTGTGGCAGAAAATTCTCACACTTACAGAAGAGCCTATACGTGTGCCAGCCATTTTCACAGTAATCAATATAACGATCCTTCAGGCACAACTTACTAAGAGATGCTATTTCTTCAAGAGACGCTTGGTATCCTACTCAGGAACTACAAACACCTCACCATCCAGTAAACTACATACTCTTCATCACCAGCCTATCTACTTTAACCTTTTTCACCACCTAACCCAATCGCTTCATTCATTGCACTTCACCATGGCAGCTATATGAATCTGTAACTCTCTCAACTGGTGAGTTTTTGGCGCACTACTTAGAAATTAGAGGGGGTAAATGTGGCACAATACGTTCAGCAACGGGGACACAACCATACCAAACGCTGCCAGTATCGAAGCTCATAATAAGGAAATGATGTAAAATGTCGAGTTATCTCTAATAAATTACATTGTACCTTTTAATACGTTTTTGGTTTCAATTAGCTGTGTACGAAAGGCTTAAAAATATCACATTCTTCTTAGTATGTATTTCTTAATGGTGTTTTTGTTGAATGCCTAAGATTAATTATTTATTATAGTATGTCTGTTGTAGACAGTTTTCTTTGTATTCTTTTTCAACGTTGATTCATTAATTTCATTCATTCATTCATATTGTTCTGCCCAAGAGCAAGTCTTTCACTGCAAACCCAGCATTCTCCAATCTTTCTTATTTTCTGCCATCCTCTTTGTGTCCGCATATGATCCATATAATTTAATGTCTACTGTCATTTGATATCTTCTTCTGCTCCGAACTCTTCCCCCATTCACCATTTCTTCTAGTGCATCCTCAATGATGATTATTCATTATTAATTTTTTTCAACTAATGGCAGGTACTTTTAAAAATGTATATTCAGCTTTCATAGTAAAATGCAAATAAAGTAGTGTTTAATAATGTTTTTGTCTTCTGTTACAGCATTTGATGGCAAAAGCATCTTATGATTATTTTGAAGCTAATGTTGCGAATAAAAAAAATTAGGATTATAATTATATAACTGACCAATAATAATAGTCAAAGTCAATTGCTTTATGGTTCTTTTATCTCCCAGCACATGATACGAAACATTATTCTTTAAAAATAGTGCTTAAGGTGCTTTAGAGAGAAATATTCTATTCCATTCACATTCTGTAACTCAATTACATATTTCTAGTATCATGTAAGAAAATTAACTTATGACAATCCGATTTCATAAATTAATTTAATTAAAGCGGTTTAAAAATAAATTTAGAAATATTCTCACCATTCGTGAGCTGCCACAAGGGACAAAGAGTACTTAAGCATACAAATGTTTACAAGTTAATTGAACCATTGATTTTGTTTTGACATCTGAAACTCCTACAATTACAGAGCAGCAAATACATTTTTAGATTAGTAAAAATATGTATAGGGTGATCCGTTTGAGTATAGATAAAATAAAAACACCGTAAAGCATTTACTACGGAACTTTATTTGTTGAAACTTTGTGCATACAACACTGAAAGATGGGAGATTCCTCAGAGCTCAATATGATCCCCATTGCCCATCCTGCACAGTTCATAACGGTGATGCAATTCAGCCCCAAGTCCGTTGTAACATAAGAGGGGTGATTTGTTGAAAAGCTTAAGTAATTTTTACTCTCAGATCATCAATGTTCCTGGGTTTCTGTGAATAGACAATATCTTTAACAAAACCCCACACGAAGAAGTCAGGAGGTGTTAGATCTGGGGAGTCTGGGGACGAAGCCAAGAGATACAGTAGCTGCTTCTCGTACTGGGTTTCGCCTACGACCTCCTGCATGTTTTATGAACACAGAACCTGTTTCTACAAATGTTCGATACTACAACATTATGCAATCGTATTTAGGTACATTACGCACACCATACTCACGTCGAAATTCCCTTTGAACTCTTTTAACACTCTCAAATTTAGCGTACCAAAGAACACATTGTTCCCGCTGTTGATTTGTGGTAGCCATTATAATCATCTGCGTTTTTAATTTTGTCCTTTCAGATCATGCATTGTTGATTTAATATATTTATGGAAACTCCCATCTTTTAATCATAATATAACCAGCAAGCAATTTTTCCTATTATCTAATAGCTTTACAATAATAAATTAATATTATCCATACCCAAACTGATCAGATTGTATACCTAGTTTTAGAGGGAGAGATAAATATTACGAAAAAGTAAAGAGTGCTAATGAACTTTGTTTCATTTCTAATATAGGTGATGCTTTAGTAAGACTCTATTAAGGAAAGGAATGTATTCTCAATGGTTTTCAGTTTAATGTTCAATCAATATATTCATATCTATATTGTCACTGTGCCTTCAAAATTGGCTAAATGCATTTGAACAGATTTTTTAGAATAAAGATAAAAAAACCATCACTTTTAATTCCCTTGATTTTCAAAGCTACTTTCGGTATAATTTAATAATTTTTCCTGTAATGCTTGAATTATAGGAATTAAAAATGTCAATGCTTTTTCTTTCTATTGGAAAATCTGTATAAATGCACATAAGGAATTTCGGAGGCGGGCGATGATCTTAAACCAAAATGTGGTGTGCATATTGTGGTAAGGCCTAAATATTATATTTAAACTGATGAGCCATTACGCGCACTTTCGGGGAGTAATATTAAAAACAGTTTTAATGGTTTTGGTATAATGGATACCTGTAATACCGATAGGGCTTTGTAACATGAGATGTAATTCCGATTTTTGCCGCTACGGGGTTTTTTTTTTTTTTTGTCGCTTCAATAATGTGTCAAGTAATACCACAGCCTAATATAGCCTATATAGTCACGACGCTTGGGATGCTGGGTAATTTTAGGTGCTGGACCCCGGACTCATTTCACCGGCATTATCACCTTCATCTCATTCAGACGCTAAATAACCTGAGATGTTGATAAAGCGTCGTAAAATAACCTACTAAAAAAAAACGACGCTTGGGATGATTTTTTGCAATTCTCACGGTAGTTGCTAGCCGCTTGGAGCGCTGTGAGTATTAGGAACAATAGACTGTGCCACAATCATCGTGATCTAATACAGGCCTTATGGCAGACCATGTAACTCGCTTAACCCGATCACAAAGGGCGGCGTTTCAACCATATGAATTAGTTAGAATGCATAAACAGTTTATGTTTCTTTAAAATGTACGTCTAATTCCATTAATAAAATTTAAATCAATGATTATGTGACACTTCAGACAATTCACTTTGCGAGTGAAGGTGTAATATTATTTATGGTGTGAAAATTACGTTCTTCGTAAGTGTAAAACCTGCCTTTATTTCGATTAAATATTGCGAAATTAATGTACATTCATTTATGCACGATTAAATAATTTTCAGTTGCACCGCACGGATATTTAGCCATGCTGAAATTATAGGTTATGTTTGTTGTGCCAGTTGCCCTTTCTGTCTAGATTTAGTGATCCCCAATACCTTGCCATTCATATGGAAATTGTAGGTTATGTTTACTGTACCAGTTGCCCCTTTCTGTCTACGTTTAGTGATCTCCAATACCTTGCCATTCATGTGGAAATTATAGGTTAAGTTTACTATATTTAACTTATATTCCTAAATTCACAATTATATATTATAATTAAGCTTAATGTCATGTATGATGCCCTGCACATTCAGTTTGTATTTTAATACTGCAATTGAGTACTGAATTATTGTATTTATCTACTACTTAAGAGACGAAGTTAACACAATTGTACGTACACTAATTTCATAGGAGTGGTATGGTAAATTTTTCGTCTAAAATTAAGGAAGGTAGATGTGCTAAATTGAAATCACAATATAAATTCTTTTTTATTAAACCTCAAAATAGCTTCCATTGTAAACTTAAAATGTTGAAGCGAACAGATTATGTTAACATGTAAAATTCTCTTCACATTAAAATAACACAGTTTTTGTAATTATTTCTGCAACATATTATGCAAAAAGAAGTAAACGGGACTTATGCACGCATTACACTAAATAAATCTTAGCAACGATTCGCAATAAAGTTATAATATTTCACTGAGTTCCATACTCTGAAATAGAAAACCCGAACATATGGTACATTACGGTTTGAATCGAAAGGGCATTGACTGCGCCGTATTTCGCATTATTGTGAAAAGTTGTGTAAACTGTGAAATGTTCGTTTTCGGTTGTAATAACTGTAAATAACTAAAGTACAATAATTTCAATAGTAATATGCGAAAAGTAGACGTTTGTAGCACTATAAATTGTAAGAAAAAGAGGTCAGAGTTAACCTTCTTCCGAAAGATCCAGGAAGGTGAGTTAATAGAATATAATATATATTTTATGAAAATAATATATAAACTTTATATATATCATATTTCAATAGTGGAAGGAAGGTGTTGATTTTTTCAAAAGAACACGATATCAAAGTACAGTACATTTTCTCGTCTGCTAGGGAAATATCTGTAATGAGGAGATAGTAGCGATCCTGGTGGTGAGCAACTATCTATGTTTGCATATTTAATAAGTATTGAACATCGTGACTGTATATATTACACTGTGGTAATACAATGAGTTTGAGGTCTGTCTATTTATTTATGGTTATGACATCCAAATTTAAAACGAAACACGCAATCCGGCAGAACTACAACATGAATATCTTGATAGAATATACTGTTCGAGACAAGCCTAATGTTTATTTTCTTTCGTGTGTAACTATTTACCGACAATGAAAGGCAATCAATGGTATTGAGCAACACAAAATTATTTGTGTAACGGTCAGGCGTCCATCCACAATATGTATTTTACAATGAAAATCGTTAGTTAGTTGGAATTCGGCGGGATTCCCGTGGCGTGTCAGTATGTTAAACATTTTTATTACAGAATATCTTAATGTCACAATAAAATAACAAATATTTCTTGACGAAACACCTCTAGCAAGGCACGTTTTCTCCTATACGACTATTTCAAGCTATACAATTAACATGAGGAGGCGCCACTCAAAATTATCAGTTTTTACTAAGTCTTACGAAGTTTGAAAGAGAAACACTTTTCAAACACAGTGAAAATGAGAGATTGTGCAGCACTTGTATTTCTGTATTTGAGTGCCGTTCCATTAGGGATCGGAAATCAGTTTTCTTTTGATTCGTTTCACGTAATTAAATCTGTGGCAATAAAATATTCATCATGTGTCTACGTTTTATTTACTACAGAACAAAAAGGTAAGGTTTTCCATTTCACGTGATAACATTAAGACTGTAGCAATGAAATGTACAGTTGCTCCAAAAAAGATTGAGCGCAATCTTGACAGTGCATATCACAGAGTCCCAACGCTGTGTTCACACGAGCACGTTTTATGCATTTCAGTTTACATGTAAACCGGACTCTTACTTGTATGTGCAAGAAAGAGTAAGGGCAAGGCCGAGAGCTGCGTGTAGCTACGTGGTTAGCAGTATAGTACTGATTGGAATCGACTGGTGATAGTCTGAGACTGACTTAGGTTGAAATCCTCCTACAAACTTTTTTTTTTTATTTAATTTAGCTCAGAATTTCCTTACGATTGTTGTCACTGTTGTATGTGGAATTGGATTGAGGTCTGGATACACTTCATTAAATTAATTTCCCGCCTCTCGATGAGATCATTGCCTGTCTCCATAGCCGAGAATAATTAAAATTAAAATTAGAATTCTTAATCCTTTCGCCCAACATCAGATAGAATTACTGAACACACTGGATGTTAGATTCAATCCCTTAAATAAGATGTTTCTGTATTAATAAACATGATTCCATGCATATAAACAAAGGACAGTCAAATCATAGTAAACAGAAGAAGCGTTTTGTGTGAGGTGTTGCTCCCTTGCTGAAACCACCACTCACGATGACCACGGACGAAATTCGGAAGAAGAGTTTCCAGCATGTTCATGTAACGCTGGCAATTTCGTAACTGTTTCTCCTTCCTCATACTCAAAGAAATAAGACCCAATGACGCCATCCGAACAAATTTCGCACCAGACTGTCACCATTACACTGTGCAGCGGACGTTCATGCAGTTCCTGAGGATTGTTAGGAGCTCAGAATCGGTAATTCTGCTTGTTGACACATCCACAGAGGTGAAAGCGTGCTTCATCGGACATGATTAACGTACCCAGAGTAACAAGGTATTGCGACTAGGTGCATGATGTGTATCAAATTGCTGTCGAAACTCTCGCTACATACAAGTAACGGACTCTGTTTTGACAAAAATCTCTACCACAGCAATGCGGTGTTCAGTAGACCAACGTTCCATTTCAACTGAACTCAAAAACGTACACAACACAAGGACACCCACTACAGCAGCGACATTCAGCGGGTATGATTTCTATTGCAATGCAAAAACCGTCAGGTGTTTTTGACGCACTCTGTATATATCTATTTCAACTCAAGTTTGAAGTAGTATAAATTTAATAATTTTATTTTAGACAATGAAACATTTTCTAATATGCTATTGCATTTACCGTCTCTACAAATCATTGTTTTTCAAGAATAAAGCTAGGTTGTTCCTGTGCTTTCCAAATCTTCTGTCCTTGTAAATTCCTGTATTTTATTATTAGACATATACACATATACTTATACATACATATAATATACATACATATAAGCCAATTTCGATAATACAATACCTGGCCAAATATTAGTATTACTAGCAGTTATTGAAATATTTTATTTCATTTTCACATTTCCTGTATTCTTAAACTTAAAAATGTTACTACCCATATAATACTTTCATTTAATTTTTTGAACATGCGAGGATTATTTCATAAATAATGCACAGATTGGCAGAACTGTGAAGTGGATGAAGCAACACTAATGAAAATTACGTCAGTTGCATTTTAAGTATTGAGAAAGAAGCACATGAGTCCGTTTCGATCATAGCATACTCTGTGTTTAAGTAACGAGAGTTAGAAATGGAGCCTATACGTGTCTCGGGTACTATGACGATTGAAGATCAAAGTTCGAATCTTCATGGACTAAACAAACATATGTGCTTCTGCCTCAATCCTTCAACTGGCAAGTGATGTAATTTTCATTGGTGTTGCGTCATCTACTTCACAGTTCTGCCAACCTGTGAATTAATTATTAAATAACCCTCGCATATTGAACAATGTTAACATTTCTAATATTTCACTGATACTACCCTGTTCTGTTTATAAAATTTAATACATTGAAATCGAAATATAACTTAATTTAGTGAGTTGTAATAAACTGAACAATATAAGTAACATTATTATTGTCCTTTCAATTCCTCAAATTAAATAAAATTAATATAGAAACTTCAACCTACCTTGTAGAAAGATAGCTACTTAATGAATTAAAAACTGTAAGTATAGAAGTAATTGATTTAACGTAAAAAATAATATTCATAAAACATCTGTACCTACGTTTCTAAATTAGTACACTTTTACCGGTTGGGACTAATTTCGCTAATACTATGCTGATAATTGTGCATTATTTAGAGAGTAGGATATATGCCAGGACTTCTCCAAATTTTTGAGGCTGTGCCGCATTTCACACGTCACACTTCCCATGCGACGCCCCTTTACCGAAAGTAAAAAGAAATATGTTATCTCCAAATTCGATATGATGTCACTTTTTAAAAGAAAAGTCATTTATATTACTGATATTTTTTAAATGTAAAAATAAAAATTATGATATTTTAAATATGCAAACATGTTGAAAATTTGCATGTTGTGTTTCATTATACATTATAAATTCAGTTTCTCCTTGTAGTCGCGGCGCCCCAGACAAAGACCGACAAATTAAGTACACATTCTAATTAACTACAATAAATTTTGTTATTCATCCTTGATTCCCAAAGAGACCCCATAGAATTGTTAACACAAGCCCGTACTTCAAGTACTTTAATTAAATATATGCATACTTAATAATTGTTTTTTTTTCCAGACTTGGTGGAGGTCGAGGCACATGTTGTGAATACGTTGAAGTCGATAACAGCGAATGCAATATTCACAGCAGCACCAATGGCTGATAGAGTGATACAAATACTCAACGAGTCTTCATGTGCTCCTCTGTTTATTATACCTAACGGAACGTCAACATTTCAGTCTCATTTACAGGACGTAAGTTTGTCTTTAAACATTAAAAATTGAAACTTAAATAATAACGCACATAACACATGAAAGATCAATAATACTGGACTAAAATTACTCTTGGCCATAATGCTTAAAGAAGCAAACGCCCTTAAACCAGAAAAATTTGGACTCATATCTATTTATATAAAATTATGCAAGTGGTACAAACTCCATTAAAATTTTCAATGTCAACTGAATTTCAGTAAAATATTGCACTAAAGGAATACTGGAAGCTCATTTCATAGAAAGTATTACGAAGAGCCATAATGAGAACAAAAAAGTAGATAAAGTGTAATAAATCTTTTTGGCGTGAAACTTCTCTTCTGAATCTCCAAGCTTTGGAAAAATTGTAAATGTTTGGCATTAAATGCTTTTCTGCAAAATCTGACGTCACTCGTATCAAGGAAGAAGAAAACTAGTCACATTTGTTACATAACCCATGGCCTACTATATTGCAGTAAAAATTAGCACTACAATAATTCCTAATTCCTGTATTACTATTGTGTTTGCTATGTGGTTTGTATCAACTATGTTACCAACTTCAGTCAATTCTCATAGATACTAAACAAGCAGAAAATGAATAACGTTTAATTTACACTCGATTGTGCAGGCAATAGTCATAGAAATATAGTGACTGTGTGTGTGTGTTTGTGTTGTGTGTGTGCGTGCGTGTGTATATATATATTCTAAAGAAATATTAAATCAAATAGGCTTACACAACAGTATTTAAGGAGTACATATAGTGTCTTATTTTATTACTGTAATTTCAATACTTACAATAAGTTTAGAGACACTCACACCCAGTAGTATATTACCTGTTGTCCCTATACTTATTCAAATAATTATTTATGGGCATTTACAACTTTATTTACGTAGCCTTAAATGCTCAAGTTTTTACGCGAAAATTTTCGAAACTTCTAATTGTTTAAATTCAGATAAATGAAATCTCTTGTACAAAGTACCTTAGTATATAGCTACCAACGTGACCGGAGAAAAAATTTTTAAATAATTGTGTCAAAGTGAGAGTGGGTAGAATTCTTTTTTTTTCAATTTTGAAGAAGGGGGGGGAGAAAGCACCACCAAAATAACATACCCCACCACAGACGACAGAAAACCCCGAAACTGAAGCAAGAGGAGCTGATGCAGTAGTAGTTCACCACACGCTGACGAAGATACACAAATCAGTGACGAAACGGTACAGTCTGGTTTTTATGAGGTATATTACAGTTTTAATAGTTGTAACAGTTTTATAGGTTTTACGTTTTTATGAAGTTTTATATTTTAAGGAAAAAATGTATTTTTTATAGAATATTTATTCAATAATATGTAGTGAGCTCTAAATATCGTGGGTCTACTAGTTAGATTCAACTGGAATAGTCGAAATTCGTCGAACTCTGTTTCTGGCGTATTCAAGGTAAGCCTAACAGGTTCCCTACCCAGTTGAGTTGTTGGATGCCATGCTAATTTGACACGTTTATTGCTCTGTGGGTGGTTCATTGTGTGATATACAATATCATGACAATTTAAAACAATGTATAATTACTTACGACAGTTATCTGAAGAGAACTACATTTTTTCAAATACTACAAGACGAAATGTCATTCATTCATTATACGAAGTATTCTGACGACACAGCAGTGTACAACGAGTTTTTGACCTCCTACATCCCCGGATCTAACTCTCAGTGACTATCATGTGTGAACTACTCTCAAACAAAAACTGTAAAGTGACCTGAAGGATTTAAAGAAAGTATTTGTTTACAGAATTTTGCAATACAGCAAAATTAATTTAACGGAGCTTTCCACAAACTTTTGAGCAGGATTAATACATGTTTAAGAGCGAGAGTGATTATTTCGATTGCCTTTAGTAACAGTGAATATCTTATCATTAATTATAATAATAAAAGCTTCGTAATTAAATTAATTCAGTAAATTAAGTTCGTAGCGTAAACAAATACCTGGTTGCTATGAAAACATGGACAGCAGATGATTCAAAGTGCACAAAACGCTACGAATTAACGCACCAATCCAATATTATAAGAATAATATTCGAGCCGAGCAGCGCTCTCCTAACAGAAAACACTTCCAGATAAGCCTGACAGATGTACAAACATTCTTTCTACGTCTCTACACTGTAGTACCTTAACTCTTAGTACTATAATAATAATACTAGAATAAATGTATAGCGTAATGTGAAAATGCGATTAATTGATATCGAGAGGCAAGAGATTGAGCTCCAATGTTCGAAAAATTCCCCACTACATTTACAATCTAATCTCGTGATTAACTGGGGGAGGTGTGACTACATTTCTTGTAGCAAAGAGAGTAGAGCAGGTTTAGCGTGGCTAAGATTGGGGGCATAGAAAGGTAATAAAATTGTCAGCGAAAAAGGAGAGCGCCTTTGTCCACTGTGCGGAGAAAAAGACTCCTATAGACATTTTATTGCAATGTGTCGAATTGGAACATATCCGGAGAAAATATCTACCACCCTCGATGATAAGTCAGAATAGGAGTTCTCTTGAATGTCTTAACCTTATGGGGAATAGAGAAAGCGAACAAAAGACTGGATTGTTCCTCTTGAAGGCGAGACAGATTAGAACTTCAGCTGTTGAAGTTTGTGATGCGAACTGACGAAGGGACAATGGTATCTACTCAGTTATAAACTTTCATGTCTGTTTTAGGTTAGGATATATTATATAATGTGTTTTGTTTGTGTCATTTTCATTTTAATCTGTGTGTTCTTTTAGAGAGTGGTTGGATCTAATCGTACGTGAGGAGAGTGAAACCTACAAAGTAGGACTTGCTTTAAGTACATGGCACGTACGGTCAGAAGACCCGTGCAGTGAATTTAAGAGAAAATTATGATAATATAACATCTGTATGTATAATATTACTCAATAAATCTGTCTGTCTGTCTGTCTTTATAACATGAATGAATGAGGTATTTGTATACAAAATACTATTGGAGAAAACATAAACGTTCTTTCCGTTCTCTTGAAGCTTTGCAAAACTGGCAACGTCTTTTAGCTCCGACCTATTCAAATGCTCTACATCTTTAATTCATTGGAACTAATTTCTCAACTTTCAGTTCTCCAGGTCAGAACTGATGTCTCGTGGTAAATGGCTCCTTTTCCTGGACTCTACTGTATCTCTTGAAGAATACTTCTCCAACATCTATATACCCGTAGATTGTGAATTCCTAGTGACACGTCAAGAAGGGGGCAGTGATATCGACCTGATGCTAATGGAGGTGTACCGACCCTCTTCTGCCGCCTCCTTGCAGGTGCATCCAGTCGCAAACTGGAGCGCAACCCGAGGAATGTCGTGGACGTCTGTTTCATTTTTCAATAGGAGAAATCTTCAGGGTATTTCCATCAAAGGGGCTGCATTTATTGATGTAAGTGATATTTTTTATTTATCATATTTAAATTTTACAGCATTATTCTGTAAACATTTAATGTCTCACTGTGCTTTTCATATACTCCAGCGATATCAATGTTCACAGTTTGTATCATCGGAGCAACTCCAACAGCTGATGCGACAGTAGAGCTCCAGTGGTAGGCAACTTAAATGTGTGTAGAGTACAGTACATAATATAATACCACAGTCTAGTATATACAGTCACGAAGTTCAATATGTAGTAAATATGCATCCATAGATAGTTGCTAACCACTAGGATCGCTACTATCGCCTCATTACAGACAATGAGAAATAGTATCTGCATAGTCTATTGTTCCTAGAACTCTCACAAACTCAAGCTTCGTGACTGTATATACTAGACTGTTCATAATACAGCAGAAAAATGATATGCGCGTCTGTATGTATTAGAATTATATGCGTATGGAAATTTAAAACTATTATCATGCTATGCAACACTAGTGCGTTTGTCTATATAAAAACAGCATTAGCAAATTTGCAATAAAATTATTATAAGCATATTATTGTTTCATATTTGTTCCTGTCTATAATCAAATTATTGAATGTATAGTATTTCAAACTTATCGGACTTGAAAAGAGTACGAGTCTAAGTCCATTCTAAAGAAATGTAGCAGGTTTATACGAGTAAATTTCCACCTACAAAATAAATAAGTATGACAATGGTGATTAAGGCAGTTATCATGAATCATACATGGTAATTTTATAAATTTACTATCAGGAATTTGTGGAACTTGTAGTCAGTTTAAATAAATAAATAAGTAAATAAATAAATAAATAAGTAAATAAATACGTAAAATAGCTAAACAAACAAACCAAGATAATAAATAAAACTAACAAATAAATTATATAATAAATAAATAATAATTTAATAATTTATTCAAGTGAAACTTTTTAGGAAGGTTAAAACTTGAACGCTGTTGAAATTATGTTACACGTTTTAAGAATAATTTACGTGTTGCTTCAATAGGACTGTGTACGTTGCTGTGATATCGCATACAAATAAAATTATTATTTGGGTTTTCCACCAATTTACACAAATAGTAGCAGCGGGGCTGATGCCGGACAGTGCGTCTTCTGTGATGTAAAGTGCTGTGACGTTATAAAGTCGAAACGAGTGACTGAAATAAATTATATTGTTTAGAAGCATTTTTGCTAGAATACATACCGAAATAAAATTTAGATAAGCGAACGATAGAGTGGTGTGAAAAGAAAGAGTGCAAATAAACACCTGAAAATTTAGCCAAAGACGAGAAAGTGTAGATTAGAACGAGTGCGACAATGCAGGGCAAGAAAAACGGCATAATAGTACCTCTCTTCCGCAGTTCATTTATAAAGAGTAAACGATTTACTGAATGTTCCTATATCGCCAACAATTAACGAAAAATCATCGAATTCAATGAAAGGTTGCGTATTTAAGGTCATATGTAATTACTTAAGCTGATAATAGTTTAGTTTAATAGAAGTACTTAAGAGTTAGGTTTACTTTTACTTATTGTGGGCGTTATTATAGCATACTTTTTATGTATAGTCCTAGATTTATTGCATCTGTTTAATTGTAGTTAGAATTAGATTACGTTCATTTTATTTTTTTTTATTCCTGCAATTATTGTAATATTTTATTAATTTTTATTCTAATGTTATTATTGTATATTATATATCGCTGCCACCGGTTGCATACCAAATTGTAGTGTTTTAAAATACATACATTATCCAACTAATGTCAGTGATTTATAATTCAATGGTAGAGGTCTAAAGCCTTTTAATCAAATAAAAGTGCTGACCAAATATTTCGAAAAAAATTTACAAACAATAAATTTGGTTGTGTGTGCTTCATTTTACATATAATATTACAGATGCCTTAAACCAATAGTTTGGCATTTAAGTTCTGAAAATTATTTTGTATAAAAGTGTTCAATTCAACTCCAAACTATACTATCTCATTGCACGAAGATTTAGAATGATTATAAAATTTAGAGTTTAAAAAGTTTCACTTCATCCTCACGGAAAGTGTACATAGGCGTAATAAATATATATATATATATATATATTTTTTTGTAATTGTAAATAACTACTAAATCATTTATGAATGTCCAATGCGATTCATTATGATTGAATGTAATAGTTTTTTTTTATTCTTCACAAATTCTCTCTGTGTTGTTTCTGAATTTTCATATAAAACAATATAATACAATTTATTACATGTATAACACACACAACGAATGTACTGATACTTTCTCCTTGAGCGTTACTTTCTCAGTGTATGAAAATAAATATGTATTTACTCCTTTTTAGTCACCCACTTGTTAGACACAATGTGAATATCTAAAAATGTCATTATTTTCTTCAGTAATTTCTCGTGTAACATTTATTTTTACAGCTAACTTACGTTATGAAACGGCCGAACGTGGATCCAAAAGTAATAGTTCTTTACGGATATTATACGATATTCTGGGACTTGTTTCAAGAAAAATTGAACTTTACGTAAGTATACAACATTCAGTTTCAGTACTACTTCATTCATTCAATCATTCATAGTGTTCTGCCCAAGGACAGATTTTTCACTGCAAACCCAGCATTCACAAGTCTTTCCTATTTTCTGCCTTCCTCTTTGTCTCCACATATGATCCATATATCTTAATGTGTGTATTCTCTGATATCTTCTTCAGCCCCGAACTCTTATCCCGTTCACTATTCTTTTCACTGCATCCTTCAGCAAGCACTTTCTCCTCAAACAAGACCCAGTCAATTTCTTTTCTTCTTCCTGATCAGTTTCAGCATCATTCCTTCTTCACCCACTCTTTCCAACACAGCTTCGTTTCTTATTCTGTCTGCCCATTTCACACGCTTCATCCTTCTCCATATACACATTTAAAATACTTCTAGTCGCTTTTCTTCGCTTCATCATAATGTCCATGTTTCTGCCCCACACAATGCTACACTCCACACATCTGTTCACTAGTCTCTTCTTTAGTTGTTTCTCCAGAGTCCGCAGAAAATATTACTTTTTCTATTAAAAGATTAATTTGCCATTGTTTTTCTCCGTTTCACTTCTTGCTAGAAGCTAATGTTCTTGCTTATACTGTAGCACATCCCAAGTATTTGAAGGTGTCCACTTGCTCTACTACGCCATTTAGAATTCGCAAGTTTACCTTCTTCACTTTTCTTCCTATGACCACGGTCTTTGTCTTATTGGCATTTATCTTCATTTCATATTGCTCACATCTGTCATTTAGCTCCAGTAGCATGTCCCTTAGTATCATCTCTTTTTCTGCTAACAACGCCATATCATCAGCAAATTTTATGCACTTTATTCTTCTTCCACATATTATCACTCCTTCCACATTCTAAAAACTGTTATTCACTAAATTCTTCAAGTAGGTGTTGAACAGGGTAGATGAAAAGAGCATATTTGACGTCCTACGCTCCCTATTTCACTTCCTTTAGACAATTCTTCTCCTATCCTGACTTTGACACGTTCCATATAAATGTTACTGAACAGCCTTCTGACATTTCAGTCCACACCAATTTCCTTTAGGATCCCCATCAGTTTATTCCCATCCACTCTGTCAAACGCCTTTTCTAGGTCCACAAATACTGTATACACTTCTTTATTCTTCTCTAAGTTTCTTTCGCCGATTGTTCGTAGCGGTTCCATTGCATCTCTCGTAACTTTTCTCTTCCTGAAGTCAAATTGCTCTTCTTCCAACTGTACTTCCGCCTTAGGATATTAACGTCAATTCAGTATTCGCAGGAGAATCATCGTCCAGTACGATATCAGGCTGATAGTACTGAACTCCTCACATTTTTGGCAGTGGCGGCTCGTGAGCTTTCACATTGGGTGTGCACATATGTATTAACTTCTATACAAAATTATAATAACTAATGATTGTAGTACATACCTTTACATAAGGTGTCGGAAATAAAGTTCATCCTTCTGTCCTCAGCGAATTTGTCGATCACCCGTTCATTGAAATTTTTCATGCTCCTCATCAGCTCCTTCTCGATCGACAACATGGCCAATGCACTTAAACGTTCCTCCGACATTGTGCTGCGAAGAAAAGTTTTAACGCGACTTAATGTTGAAAAACATCTTTCCGCTTCACACGATGTCATAGCCACAGTCATGAGAACTTTAAGGAGCTTGAAAGTTTCACTGAATGTTCTTTGCACGTTGTTTTCAATTAAGAATGCCAACAAATCCACAGCACCAGACACATTTCAGAAATCTTCCCGCATATAGATTACTTCCAATTCAGTTTTTAGCCTTGTTTTCTCGATGAAAGGATATGCGTCACAGGACTCCTGGGGACATCTTTCTGGAAATGCATGGTTGAATTTAGAAACATTTTCAGAGGCGTATAGATTTGATGCTGCAATATGGCCTGTGAAGAAGAAACGTTCTTTGGCTTGATTAATAATGACGTCGCACACTTCCTTAGCAGCAACATTTCTTGTTATTTTAACATCCTCTTTGCGTCGCTTTTCTGCTCCTGTTTGGAATTCAGGCTGGCTGGCAACACTGTCAATCTTATCTCTGATGGTCGTTATAGCATCTTCGAAAGAAGATACTGCTGTCTGAACTGATACTGGGTCAATGTTTCTTTTTTTGTAGTTGGCTGTAAAGCATATCAACGTGCGGCATTATTAAATAAAAAATATGTAGCCACAAAAGAAATACTGATTGTTCCATTTTCAGTCGTATTCCTCTTGCCTGTGTTACTGTAAGGTTGTGTTTGCTTGTTTCTTCGATTTTTTCAAGGCACTCAATTAAAGAGTCCTTTTGTTCATGTACTACTTCAACTGTCCTAGAATGAAAATTCCATCTTATTTGCGAAGCTTTAGGAAGTCTTCTCCCTAAAATTTCATTCAGAACTTCGACTCTTTGGGTCGAATTTGAAAAGAAAACTGGAATTTTATCCAAGTCAGCAAAAAATATCCTTACATCCTTATTCTGGCTAGTAGCATGGGACATGATGAGGTTGAGTTTGTGTGCATAACAGTGCACATAATAAGCAAAAGGATAATCCTACTTTACTAGAGTCTGAACTCCAGACCGAGAACCACTCATGACGTTAGCTCCATCATAACTTTGTCCTACTACTTTATTCTTGTCAGAAACAACAACTCCAATGTTCGTTTCACACATGCGGACAAAATTGGTGCGTTCTGTCCCGAGGGATTTAGAAAGGTCCAGAATCTTTCTACAGGTTTGCCACTTGATAATACGTATCGAAACACGATCACCATTTGAAACATTGATGAAACATCTGTCGTTTCGTCAGGAATTACCGAAACATAATCAGCACTTTGGATTTCGGCCTTTATTTCATCCTGGCAGACTTCAAACATGCACTGTAGTAAGTCATTTTGAATTTCTTTCGATGTACCCTTGAATACTGTAACGTTTTTCAAGTGTTCCCTTAAAGCAGAGTCCAATTCTGAAGTAAAATCTACTAGTCCCCGAAAAATGCCAGGATTAACTGACCCCTCCGACTCATTATATCCTATAAGAGCCAGTTCGAAAGCACCACAAAACTTTATACAATCGATAATTTTTGACAATATGTATCTATTTTTTGTTATTTCTTCATTTTGATGTTGAATATTTCTTCGAAACGCAGTATCCAATTGTTGCCTTATGTCATATTTACCTAAAACACTCAATTCTAGCTGTGCATTTTTTGTGCGCTTTAGACAGTTCGTGTTTTGTAATTTTCTGTTTCAAATGCCCGACATCGCTACAACCATTATTTGTCCATGTGTCATCTTTCTCACTCGCGAACATCAAACAAGGAAAACAGTACAATCGGTTCGTAATTTCACAACCACAGAGCCACTCGTATTTGCTATAAAATTCAGAATTGAATTGTCTATTAATATCTCTACCATTGCATTTGCTCGTCTGAATAAAATTTATTAAAGGTTGGGGTCTTCCCCTACTTTTAATTTCCAACTTTTCTTCCATACTTAAATTACCGAAATTTGTTTTCTTCAATTTTTTAACCGAATTTATTATTAATTTATTACACGTAAAACTATCACAATGTATACAATACTATTTAACAGAAAGCATCAAACAACACCAGCACTGACGTTAACCGAATTCATTATTAATTACACGTAAAACTATCACAATGTAAACAATACTATTTGCCAGAAAGCATCAAACAACACCAGCACAGACCACGCTAAGCTACATGTGACTTGATTATTTTTTGTCAGTTTGTGACACTGACATCTTGAAATGGCTATGACATTTATTTCGTCAAAACTTGCTATATTTAAAAAGAAAATATAATGTTCGTCTGATATCTAAACTTCACTAGTATATTTTAAACATTTTCTATTACATAAATAAGCATAGTTTTATTAGTACAATCGGCCACGAAGTAATATATGTAGATTTATTTCAATACACTGAAGAAAGTATGAAAGTGATTATTTTTCTTACTTCCCGCAAGCAAGGAGCCATGTCTGCCAACCGAACCCTAGAAAGTGTAAAATCCAAACACGTGAATGTTGGTGAGGGGAGTGTAGGGAGAAGGGAATACATGCCAAACGCGTCTGAGAATCTGCGTACGCGCAGGAGATTCTGGCAAGGGATGCGACTGAATGAGGATTGTTGCTGCACTCCCCCTCCTTTACCCGTTGCCCACAAACATGCCAAAATATGTTCGCATAGTCCCAAGTTGCAATCCCTATAGTGAATGGAATAGAAATGGATCCTGCTATAGTGCGTGGAATCGAACGAGGAATATTGTAAAAATGTTGTTAAGTTGCAAGATATTTTAAAATTTTAATCGAATCCTAAAACAGATGGTGAGCGTAAAATATTTAGGGTGTGCACATGCGACCATGCGAATATACAGGAACCGCGCCTGTTTCTTGGCATTATTTTTCTTCCGTATTGGAAGCAACACTGTCTCCGTAAAATCTTCAGGTCAGTCGCCTTTCTCATAGACTATATTTCGTTGAATAATGATAGAATTTCGATCTTGTATTCACCCAAGCATTTCAATAATTCAATGGGAATTTTATCAATTCCTGTTGTTTCTCTATTCTTCAATTCCCTAAGAGCTAGTGCAACGTCTTCCCTCAAAGTTGAAAATCCTTTTTCGTCTCTTGATACTGCTGTTTCGTCTTCTACAGCCAAGCCATCTGGACGATTCCCTGTCTCGTATAACTCTTCTACATGTTTCGTCCATCTGTTCAGTGTTCTGGTTTGTCTGTTATTTCATTTCCGATTTCGTCCTTAACAACCACATTGATTTCCTGTTCTTATTTGTGTAGTCGGAACAATTTTACTTCGCGGTACATTTCCATAAATCACATCTTCCTTTTCCCTCTAGATCTTTTTCTTTACATTTCTCTTTCATCCAGTCTTCCTTCGCCTTATCAGTTTCTCTTCTTAGTTCGTTGTTAAGTTTCCTGTAGTTTCTTCTTTCTTCTGTGTTGATGTTTTTCCATGTAAGCGGGATTAAAGTATTTCCATTTTCGCGCCTGAACTGATGTTTCATTATATTGTATTTCAGATTGGAACCTGTGTTAACTGAATCATTTGGTTCCCTACAAAGCAATGGTACCTGGAGCGGAATAGTGGGAATGCTTGAATCTCATGGTGCGGAAGTTGGTATAAATGGTTTAATTATGTCAAATATTCGACAAGAAGTGGTTGACTTCATGCATCCTTATACTGTAAATAAGTAAGAATACATCTATATATATATAATTTAAACTGGTAATGGGAATTACGGGAAAACGGCTGAACGGATTTTAATAAATGACACCTAATTTTGAAGCTTGGAACCCAACTTTTTCTGAAAAATAATAGTTTTCAGTAAAATGTTAATTTTCCTACATCATTTTCCTATTTTCCAAAATCCATCTTTCTTCAGTTTTGAGAACTAATTAATTGCATTTCAGAATAAAACGAAACACCCACTACAATAAACAATAAAACACGAAGGCCATGGCCTGCAGGACTTCTGACATATTAAGAGTTCAGATGGCTCAGATTCTTTCATATCATAATGCCAATATGTCGGTCTTCATTTGTGTAATTTTTTGATAACGTATAAAAACAATTTACAGATCTGGCTGTCTAGTCTATAGTTTTCCGAGTACAGCTGTGTATTGCATATTAAGATCTACAAAACTTAAGAATGTTTGGTGACAATGCCATTAAAAATGAAATATTATTATAGTTAATGCAACACATAATGCTATATTGATGATATGAATGTGAAGTTTTTGGGGTTTTATATAAGTAGACGCAGTGAAGAATATTTTATATTAGATCTTCTTTTCTATAATTTACTCAGTAACGGCTCTATATATATAGGGTAAGGTGATACATTATGGATATAGGTACAATACGGATCACGCTAAGATTAGCGTAATTTTCTACAAGACTATTGTTGGTAGAACTGTTTTGAGCAGTGCGTCAAAAAGGAGAATCCTTGTTGTGTTTATCACGTGAGTTTCAGTACAGCTGTGCCTTTCATTGAAGCTCTACAATTTATTTTGCATAGGAAGGTAAATACTTGCACATGGAAAATATTAAATTTATAAAACTGCACAGTATTTAAGTTCCTGGTGTAGCTTCAAACATGGCAGAATCATTTTCCTTTTTATACAGTCTTATGATGCCATGAAATAGACGACTGTAGGTGCAAGTGCTGTCACCTATTGTTGCATTGTAACAATAAATGAGCCCCATACATTTAACATTACTGAAGTACAATATGGATCAGTAGTCTAGGTACAATATGGATCAATAGTCTAGCTACAATATGGATATAGCCTAGTAGTACAAATGGGATCGGGAGAAGTTAGACGATTACTTTTTGTTGTAATTATTTTGATATATAGTCCTACGCATATATTTTATATATTACAATTTTTTTTTTCGTTTTGTTGTTGATTTTAATATTTTTTTCTTACATGTTCATGGGTAGATGTTAAGGGTAAAAACAGAACCTAAATGCAGACGAAAGTGGAAGCCATCAGTAATGAACACTGCAATTAATAGCGTCAAGGGAGGGTATTTGTTTATATGTGAGGCTTTCGAGTTACTTTTACTGCACTCCATAGAAAACTGAAGCTTGAAGAACACAGAGCTACTGGGTGAAAGCTTCGTGTAGGAGACGCAATAGACGCAATAGTCTTGGTTTAACATATCTTCAGGTGAGGCAAGCCGCATTTAACTTTGCAGAGGGAAGTCAGGTGGAATACGGAGAACAGAGTTGCAAGGATTGATAGGTTTCTCGCATTTCTAACGAGGCATTCAAATTCGAGTGTAAGGGAACCCGAGTGTCTGTCACGTGCCAGAGTTCAAGGATTAAAATAGGCAATCAGTTGCGCTTTTTTTTTCGGCAACTTGAAAGAAGTTACGGACCAATTTGAATTGTGTGACAAGCCTTATAATGTGTCCTTTATGGATGAATGTGGTTTTCCACTTAATAACAGGCCTTCTAAGATAGTATATCAAAAGGGGAAATGAAAATTTGTTGTTATTACCAACGCAGAAAGAGAGGAAAATGTAACCATCGTTGCATGTTGTAACACATCCGGTGGATTCATCCCTCCAATAGTCATTTTTGAAAGTATTGGGAAACACCCAGAATTTCAGGAAAGCTTGCCTCCAGGCTCGATAGTGGCAATGAGCGAGTCAGGGTACGTAAATGAAAATCTCTCTTTGCATGGTTGAATCACTTCAATACATACAAAACCCCACGCAGAGTCTTGATAGTTCTGGGAAATCATTCAAGCCATGTAAGTTTGCAAGTCTTGGAATATTTTCAGATGAATGAGATGAATTTTTAGGGTTACCACCACATAACACTCATTTCTTACAACCATTAGACAGAACATTATTTAAGTCACTGAAGACCAAATACCATAAGAATGCAATTGAATGGATTCATCCAAATGAAAATCTGTCGAAGAAAAGATTCTGTCCCATATTCAACATGGCTTGGAACAGCACGGATTCCGTAGGTGCAACTGTTAAAAGGTTTCAATGTACTGGGATCTTCCCATTCAACGATGACATTGTTCCGGAGGAAAAATTTGAACGTGCAGTCACATCTATATAATCAAGTAATGATGCCGGAAAATAATGCTGGTCATGCAACCGCTAGCACTAGTAGGCCCCAAACCTCTGGAGAGCCCTCAAGCAGACACACAAATGCGACCAAGCCTATAGTTTCAGAAACTGGATCATCCACCAAAACTAGCGGCAACTTCTCAAGTGACAACTTCTCAAGTCATAAAAGTTGTTTTTCGTCACCAGAGGATACAATAAAACATTTGTTGCCTTTTCTACCTAGAAAGGAGTCGTGCCGAAAACGGAAACTGCAGACCTCTGTCCACCTTCCTTCCCCACAAAACATTGACACCACTCGTGTTAAGATATGTGGCAATGAAACCACAAATAAAACCAAAATCCAAGGCGAGAAGCGCAACAGTGCTAAAAGGAAGTGTGTTGGTGTCATCAAGGAATCACCAAAAAGAAAAGATGTGTGTAGATTATGTTTGCTGAATTATTATAGTCCGAAATCCATAAGGAAAGGAGACTGGATTTGTTGTCAACGGTGCCAAATGTGTTATCATGAAATCTGTGTAGGTGGAAAAGGTAAAAAACAGTTTATTTGTGGCAAATGACAGTGATTCTATATGTACTATGTAGGGATCCGAATTGTACCCACTGAGGTACATTATGGATCATTTTTTGTTAAATGTAATTTATTTTTCAGTGCTTAACTTAAGTGAAGTAATTTTGTTTAAACACTTGTATCATATCAGAAAATGTCCAAAGATTATATAAACATAAAATCATAATGCACAGACATGCATTTTGGTTGGAACAATAAAATCTGTCTTTAGTGATCCATAATGTACCACCTTACCCTATATATATATATATATATATATATATATATATATATATATATAGATATATGTTACTGAAAACTATAAATCTTACGTAAAGTAACAATATTATTATTAAAAATGAAATACTTCTATAGTTATTAATCAAGTGGTGTGGGTTTTATCATATATTTAATGGCGGTGTGATATAGATAT
The DNA here is from genome assembly GCF_040183065.1 of Periplaneta americana. NCBI lineage: Eukaryota > Metazoa > Arthropoda > Insecta > Blattodea > Blattidae > Periplaneta > Periplaneta americana. The sequence continues at coordinate 143,565,805 of NC_091117.1, forward strand.
TTATGTCTGATTCTCTAATTTACCTTGGTAGTAATTGAGTCATGCTTCCTATTTTAGCTGCGTCTTTAAACTACATCAAACTTAATTTCATTGGCTTTGGTTTAATCGATTAGGTATGTGATCGCTGCCAAGCATATTTTGTTGTATGGAAAATAGCAGGCCATTTCACTTCTTACTACCGTGATGAGTAAGTTTATTTCCCGCAACCTGCAACGAATGAAACACTGAATCTGCTAACGAATTACTATGAACAATTTTATTTAGGGCGCATATAAGATTCTACAATTCTGAACTATCATTCGCCTCATTTTCCGCATCTCAGCAATAGATTGCTCACAACAGCCTAGATTACTGAAAATGCACGGGAAAACATTCATTGTTACAAAAATTAATCCAGTATTATTTGGTAGATCAGTATTGTCTGCAGGAAGCGCAAAAATTACAATTTCAAAGAAAAGAACAAATGGAATTACTTACTGATAAAATAAGAGATCTACAAGATTTTGTGGTCGTTTGATCACTTCAGCAAGTTCTCTTAATGGGAAAAAGTGATTCTGCTTTCTACATTTCAGGGTAGTTCACGAAACATGTACCTAAGTCTTTTGTTCAAAGCATGACAAACCTCACATTTTCTTAACTTTCACCTACAATCCGCAATGACCTGAAATAGCTACTGCATTACTCCCACATGAAAAACTCCAGATCTTTCTGACATTTTTACTTGCGATTTCGCATTGAAATTCAAGAACTGAAGACGGATAGGTTCAAGGAAAAGTATTTGGTATAAAAAAAAAACATTCAGACAGAGTATGTTTCACTATTATGGAAGTAAATATCTTTCAAAATGTCTGGTATTCTTCATTAAAAATAAATCTGAACATTTTTATTTGACCTTCTTATGGACTGAGTTTGCAGCATTTGCTGCACAAGCCACTAGTTATTTATAAAAGTAGGGTACTTAATTTAGTTTTAGTTCACACTTAATGTACAGTACACAGATTTTTTTCTACAGATAGATTTGGAGAAAATTTGGAAGATTCATTTACCTCACACACGACAGTCAGGCGGTGTAATTCTCGTGATAAGAGACTAGCATGAAATCGTTACCTTACGCGGGACAAATTTCGCGACATAAATTTTAAGCGTTTTGAAACATGTGACTTTGTTTATTATCTTCGAATGATATAATTGTTATATTTCCCATCTTCAATAATATTCCAGAGTTATATCTAAGTGGACTCCTTGTCCACCGCTGTGGAGTAAGGGTCAGCGCATGTGACTGTGAAACGAGCGGACTCGAGTTCAAATTATGGTTTGAACAAGTTACCTGGTTGGAGTTTTCCCTCAACGAATTCAAGCAGAATTGCTGGATAAATTTCGTCGTTGGACCACGGACTCATTTCGCCATCATTAATATCACATATCATCATATCCATACCTTTACCCGGGTTCAGTTTACGGTGCAGCATGCAGTACTTTACAAGAGCGTGTCTGTTCGGCTACACAATTATTCACAGAATAGGAGTGGTAGGCACAATAAGCCTCAGGCAGCACTGCAAGACTTCGGGTCCCTCCTCCGTACAAGAGAAAAAGAGTGGACTCCTTCAATATTCAACAATATAATATAAATTTTCGTTTACCTATTTACACACTAAATGCTTTCTCTATTTTCCTATAATTTAAAAATTTGATCCAATCAATACATTGCATGGTTTACGTAGCTTCTGCCTAAGATATTTCTTCGTATATTCTGATCTTCTGTAATATAATTTTTCAATATATGAACACAGGCAGGCATTTAAAAGTGATAAGTAAGGTTCGGATAAAGTAGCTATACCTATCAAGATAGGCTGTGTCCGCGCCGTGGCGTCGCGGTCTAAGGCATCCTGTCTAAGACTCGCGCTACGCAAGGCGCGCTGGTTCGAGTCCTCGTGGGGGAAGAAATTTTCTCATGGGACCGGTGCCCAGCCAGCACCGTAAAGCACTTGGGGAGCTACGATAGATACCGAAAATCCGGTTTCGCAAACCAGCTATAAGGGCTAACCACAAGATACCTCCATACTGGTTGGATGATCGTCCACCATTGCTTCGACACGTGGACGTGAGGTCAGCAGTCGCCTGGTCGGTCTTGGCCCTTCATGGGCTATAGCGCTATGGATTTACTTTCGTACATTTTATCAAGATAGGCTGTATAGCTGTACAAGATAGGGCCTTTTCTTGCTTCAGAACACTACTTCTTCTCAATAGCTAAAACACTACCTGCTGGGAAAAGCACTCCCCATCCCCTAGCTATAACATCAGTGAAGTAACTGTGGGACACGGACAACTATTTAATGCAGGCATGTCTGAACCGAGGCACTGAATGTGCAGTGTATGTGCGCGGGATCGCCTGTCTGTGCAGATTGCGTCATTCACGCGCTGCTCTTCCCAGTTCTTACCTGGAGGGGTGTACAAGAATCTTTTCCGCGCTTCTGGTGTTGGACTAAAAATTAGAGATAAATTACTGCAAGTATATTAACATAATACTGTGACTTGACATGGAAAATTTGCCATTATATTTTTCCTGAAAATGTTTCCGTCTTTGCAAGTAGTTTCTTTCTTGCTCCCTTACAACCTCAAGAGCCTCACAGGTATTCCTCGCTCAGTAGTTTCATAATTTAACAGCTTATCAAAATGGAAGTCGTAAGTCCTTTAACCTTTGACGGCAGTGTGAGAAGAAACTCACGTTTGTCTTGCCTTGACAATAGGCCTACTGATTAAGACATAAGCGTTGTCGAATATATTCTGAAAACTATACTAACTTAATCTAAACTGTCACAACATTATTAGCTCGATATGGGCTGATGAAATCCTACCGTTTTAAAATAATTATTAGCTATATTTCATTCAGGAAAAATTAATAATCATTTTCTATGATCCCTGATTTCTCGCTTTCGTTATGTATGCGGACTCACTTTAGTTTTCGTAACGCGTTCTCATTCACAGGTCAATCATTCACCATACTCAAAACAAGTGTAAAGTTGTACATTGTACTCAATGTGGTCTGTGATTTTCTAAGAAAATTAATTATTTTCAAATCCTGATCGATTTTGAATTGCGCGTGTAAGACAAAAGTACGCAATGAATAAATTGTAGTATTTAAGCAGCAAATAATTCATCCACCTATCAGAATAAGAGGTGATTTTATAATTTTATAAAACTTAGCTACATAAATAAGTTAAAAAATGACTAATAATAATAATAATAATAATAATAATAATAATAATAATAATAATAATAAAGGAAAATACAGGAACATTTATAAATTGAAGGGAAACCAGCATATGTAATCATAATGTAGTTTCATTGATAATAATAATAATAATAATAATAATAATAATAATAATAACAAAAAGTAAAAATGCACGTCTGAAAAAACAGACTGCTCTCAATGTGTTCCAAAATAAACTATAATACAATATATTAAGCTAAATATTGCAAAAATTTTACCCTAAAATTAATTAGCCTTGGAATGATATGTCATACAATTACATATTCCTTTAATAAAGATTGAAAAACACAACATTCGAATTATTAAGTGAACTAAAATTAACATCTATCTTAGAAAAAAGTTTCGAATTGAATTTTTAAGAATTTTTTACTACTGTAAATTTGAAGATACAATGAAACACAAATTACGTATTGTGAACACAATATTTACTGGTCCGACTTGGATGAGGATGCTTCATTATCAGGCACAATATTTACTTTTGTATATACTATTCTTTCTATATCTGGCACTATTTTATTAGGTGTAGAAAGTATCACTACAGAGAAGAGATTTTCGTCTGAAAGTCGGGCTCTCAGTCCAGATTTATTTTACTTCATCAGGGAAAAAAAAAATTGTTCACAAATGTAAGTGTTGGAAAATATAGAAATCATTTCTGCTGCAAATCTATGAAATTGTGGGTAGCGTGTCCGTTCAAATGCCTTGTAAAATCCAGTGGTATCTTTATTAATGTAGATTTTTTTAAGTTCTGAATTACATTGTAAGTCGATTAGTTCAAGTTGCAAACTGGAAGGAACGTCCAACGCTTTGCAGAGTATGGCATAGTGAAGAGTTGCAACTTCAATTGCAGAGCCTCCAAGTCATGAAATCTATTGTCAAATTCATCCTTCACACTGGTCAAAATGGTTATGTATTTCTGGATGTCCACTCTTGCATTCAGCGACTGAAGATAGGGAAAATGGATAAAATTGTGATCCTCTATTTGTGTTTTCCACAATGAAATCATAAGTTCAAATGCTTTCACTGCATCATTAATATCAGAAATCAGTTTATCTTTCCCCTGTAGTTTTAAGTTTAAATCATTCAAATGTTTCGTGAAGTCCACCAAGAAAGCCAAGTCCTGAACCCATGTAGGATCGTCTAATTCAGGAATATTTTTGCTCCTCCCAAGCATAAATTCAGAAATGTACTCTCGAAAATTAAGAAATCTTTCGAGAGTTTTTGCGCGACTTATCCACCGAACTTCACAATGATATGGAACATCCGTATAGTCACTTTCAATTGACTCCAAAAACTCCTTGAATTGTGTGTAATTTAGAGCATGAGACCTTATGAAATTGACACACTTCAATGCTACATCCATCAAAAGTTTAATATTTGCACGTTTAGCACATAAGGCTTCTTAGCTATTATGTTACGTTTGAAATTATTTAATTCAAGATGCCGTTTTAATTATCCTACGAAACCTTTCTTCTCTAACTTCACCTGTCGATGTATTTTTCAGAGGAATTAATTCTAAAAATTCCTCCGTAATTTCTAAGTTTCCATTCACTTCTCTGTTAAATATAACAAGCTGAGCCGTATCACATACATCACTGCTCTCATCAGTAGCCAGCGAAAAAGAAACGAAATTATTACATAGGCTTTTCAATTGACGTTCTGAGTCTTCGGGAAGATCGTTTATTCTGCTAGATACAGTATTTATCGACAAAGGTATCGAGCTGTATTTCTTAACTTTCTTAGGGGACATTATATTCACTGCATCGGTAATACACTCTTTAATGAATTCCCCTTCTGTAAACGGACGATATTTATTTGCGATTTTCAAAGATAATTCATAACTAACACGTATGCAGCTTTCATGATGATTAGGTTGTAACTCAACAGTGTTAGTAGCATTCTGAAAACAATTGATATAGACTAATTAGCAATTATTAACGTTTATTTAGTTTAGGCCTAAAAGTATAAATGAAGTGTAGAAAATTATACAAAATATTTAAGTCCTCTAAATTGTACTTACGTCTTCTTAAAGATGAGACATAAATTTTATCTTCTCTTCGCCTTGGCAACTTCTATAATCCACTTCACGGTGCATTTCAAAATGCCGCTCAACATTGAATTTCTTATATATAATTTGTTCCTTGCAGACTAAACAGTGTGCATCTCCACGATATTCTGCACTGAGAAACATATAGCGCCAATCGAGATTGAATCGACTGGAGGATTTTCGTTTTTCTGGGTTGCAGGACATACTGTGTTCCTGGAACGATAACTTATCTGCTACTGCAGGTACCGTACTGTACAGCCCTGTCGCGCTCCCCTCCATGCCGATTCACTCCCTCCGGTTGGGGGAATAGGAAACGCACAGTGCACAGAGACTGCTGCACAATGTGAGCGATTGCACAATGTGCAGGGTTTTGACATGCCAGATTTAATGTTAGTAAACAAAACGCACGGACCAAGGATGCCTATCCTGATACTGCAACTTTATCCGAACCATAGTGATAAGTGTTCAAAATTTGATAGAGGCTTATTATAAAATTTAAGAAAAAGCTCCCTCCTCAATTTTTAAAATTTCAACATATCCTGGTCTTGTCGTTGAATAGAGAATAGGATATTTGACTGCTTTGATTCTCTATGAAAACCTATTTATAAAATTTTTTGAAGAAAAGGTTCCAATATTTAGGGTGGATGTAATATGCATCAAAACAGGAAATAAAACTCCTACAAATATGGGGCCTAAAATTAATATCTTCTGAGAAATGAGCAAATGTTTACCATTACTGTAAGAGCAGCATATCTTCTACTGTGAGCTCTTTGGCAAGAAACAAATTGAGGAAACAGAATTAACAGTTTGTCACTACGTAATACGCAGCATATCTTTGTTTTGTGTGTATCAAAAGGACGCTTAAGCAAACGGCAGTACGTTAGAGTTTCTTGATTCAGGCCACACTATTGTTATAGCAAGTGGCATGTAATCTTGCTTACTCTTTGGGTCGTGAGTCACATTCCGTATAGATCACATAAGGTGCTCAATTCCGATATTGATCACATAGACCAGCCGTGCGAGAATGTGACTCGCGAGACATTGTGGCTCGCAAAAATATCTGTGCAATTCTTTTGCTTTCAACTTCCCCCAACCCCCACCCTCTCACTCACTGGAGTCAAACTCCGTTCCATTTGTGTTTGTCTCTGACCTGCGTGTGGCATATGTCTCTCTCGAAACCATGTACCTCTACAAAAACGAAAGATTCAAGTAGGATGGGAGGACAGATTTTTTTGCTGCCAATATGAAGAGAATATTAAATATATGATTTGTTCGCAAGTATTACGAGGAAAACAGTTGTATAACTTAAAACGGCATTATACTACATGTCGCTGATGAAACATTAAACTTTAAGCGTCATCATCATCATCATCATCATCATCATAATCATCATCGTCATCATCATCGTCATCATCATCTCTGTACATCGACCCTTTTTCAGCAGATGTACGAATAATGCGGTTAGCTCTTCAATTTGAACTCACTGATTTACTATGTGATGTTAAATGAAAGGTAGATGTAAGTACTTGACAAATGTTGAACTTTTCTAATCTTTCCCAAAAAATAAATATCCGAAACTTCGTTCTTTCGCTTGCTCTATTGAAGCCATGTTCGCTACAACTTACGTTTGTGAAAAATAAATTATTTTCAACAATGGAAATAGTAAAAACCAAATTTATATCACGACTGACAGACAATTACCTTTGTGATTCACTATGACTGGCAGTAAGTGGCATAACTCTTGGTTTTGAAACTCTGTCGCTGGGACATTCTGAAGTCAGTTAATAGGATGTGATAATGTGTCCTATGTTTTCTTGTTCTTTTCTTTCTTCGTTACACGTGCTAAACATTAGTTTGTAACCTTATACTGTATAAAATTATATTTAAGTGGTTGGCGTAAGGAAAATTAAAATCCGTTAATAAGTCAGAAAGTTGCTTCACTTCCCCTTGGAGTGTCCGCCTCTCTCCATAGATGCTATGCACGTTGCAGGTTACACAGTGGCACGGCGCATGATCATATTTTCGACACGGCTGACATAGAGCATACATGTCCAATTGTAACTCTTACGAGGTAACCCCTTACGTAACCCGCAGCGCATATCCCTTAAGGTCATCTTTCCTATTTTATATGGAAAGTTATTGACCTTAACAGAGCATACCTGACTTACAGTATCTACTGGTTCTATAGGCGCTTCGACACCCATGACACAGAGCGTAACTGCAATGAAATTCATAAGCAAGTTTGAGTAGTTTAAAATACAGGGTATCCACATGAAACCTTTACAATTTCGGATGTAAATAACAAGTTATTGAGACATGATAAGTGGATGAGGATTTCTGCATGTTAATCAGAAACTGTCAAGGTTTTTATGGGAATTTTGTTTCATTGTTGAAATGCGTTTTTTTTTTTTTTTTTTTTTTTTTTTTTGGTTGCAGATGTGAATTTTGGTGAAATCTAAAATCTGACAGTGGAGGGGATATGTACACCTCAGAAGATAGCACAATGTGTATCCTGGTTTATCAAGACACGATCAGATACACAGCTGCAACGTCACATCCATACCCAATATGGAAGAGAGCCGCCATCACTATCAACAATCCGAGAGTGGCACCGAAAATTTATGGAGACAGGGAGTGTGCTGCGGCAAAAAGCAGTGGGCAACGAAGCACAGGTTGGAGGACATTGAACGTGTGCAAGATGCACTTGTCCAAAGAAATTCCTTCTCGGCGTTCATTCTAGCCAGCATGTCGACAATAAATGCCGTGCGGCGTGAACGATCATCTGACTGAAGAGCTCGCATTAGCTGAACTTTGTATGCAAACAGCCTCAGATTCTTGTGAAGAACTTTATGGACAGTCGAATGCGGCAAGTTCAGTTCCCTGGCGACACTGTGAATTAACTTACAAGGGTTTCGGACAAATGCATTTTGCACACGTTCAATCTCCTCCACACTTGTGTTTCTCCACCCACTGCACTCTAACCGCATCACACTCCCAGTCTCCATAAATTTCCGGTGCCTTTCCCGGATTGTTAGCATTTACGACGGTTGTCTTCCATATTAGGTCCGGACGAGACGTTGTACCTGTGTATCTGATCCTATCTCGATAAACCAAGATACACATTGTGCCATCTCTTGAGGTCTTCACATCTCCTTCACTGTTGGATTTCGGATTTCACCAAAATTCACATCTGCAACCAAAATACGCATTTCAACAATCCAACAAAATTCCCATAAGAACTTTGACAGTTTCTGGTTAACATGCAGAAAACCTCATCCAGATATCGTGTCTCAATAATTTGTTATTTACATCCAAAGTAGTAAAGGTTTCATGTTGACACTTTGTACATCTTCAAACAGATTTTGGATAAAATTCACCACATATATAATGGATATTTTTACAACTAGTCTACATACCTCGTATGGGCATATCCAGAAATGCATATAGAGTGTTAGTTGAGAGGCCGGAGGGAAAAGACCTTTGGGGAGGCCGACACGTAGATGAGAGGATAATATTAAAATGGATTCGAGGGAGGTGAGATATGATCGTAGAACTCAATTAATCTTGTATACACATCAACATTATCAATTTGAATGACATTTCAATGCATTCACAATGGAAGACGTGTAATAGGTTAACAAAAATATGCATTGTAAGCAAGTTGGATGCACAAAGATTTGTCACTGTAAGCATGTCTTCACACAATACTTCACATGATTCCTCAGATTTAAGATTCTTAAACTGTGAACACTTGCAAATTTTATATTTTATATGTACTTGTAATTATATAATAAGGTTTTAACCAATTGACATTAAGGGCATATGCACATGTAATCAGAGATTATTGATATCCTCAAATTCAATTCTTCAATTATGTTGATTTTAATACATTTTGTGCTCATCTATGCTTGTGGCATGAACTTATTAATTGTTGGTAATAAGGACACATGCATTTAAAACTAAGAGATTATTATATTGTAACATAAATACGTAATTGATGATGTTGTCTGGAACGATGAAAACGTTAATACTAAAATAAATCATGTAATATAATGGCTTTCACCTTACATACATACGAAGTTAAGTCATTGACTGAAAACATCAACTCATTTTATTGTATATCATAGACTTATCTAATAATTTTTTCAAAATGAATTGAATTAATCTTGCCCAGGATAGGGACCGATGGCGGGGTTATGCGAGGACGGTAATGAACCTCCGGGTTCCTTAAAAGCAATTTGTAACTAAGTAGGTAACGTTTTTGTTCCTTCATCATTTCTTATAGGACAACACACACTAGTAATACAATATTCATAGCCCAAATGCATACAACTGCTTTCCTTTCACTAAGAAGCAGTTCAATCCTTCATTACAAACAACAACAAACCAAAAATTATTATACTAAGTGAAAGCAAAGTAGATATAATCCATGAAAATCTATGGATCGCTGTATATACTGTGTTTACGTCCTTCAGAAAATATGGGATTATTGAAGTCCTCATAAACCTTACATGGTGCATAAAATCTAATTGCATTTTCGTAATTAGCGCTTCAGACTTATCTTAACTCTAAGACTGCTGTATTTCAATATTTTTGCAGGAAGAATGTGTTTATTAAAGAACCGGAAATGGCTTATAATTCCATCCGCCAAGTTATGCAAGAGTTCAGTACTCGTTTGTGGATAGCTGTGGGTGTCAGCATTCTTATTATTTCAACACTGGTATCGACAACTAAGTTCATCAGTTCCGGATTAAATTACTTTGCTATATCTGACTCAACTATCCAAGTCATATGCATCTTTATTCGAGGAAGTAAGTATTGGTCAGGAGAAATTCAATAACATCAGACATTAAGGTTTGATTATCTAATCTGTCTGTTGAGTAATGTACAAAAATAAGGTAATTAATTGTAAAATTATATTTTGCTTCTCAACGGTTATAAATAAATTTAAGTAGTTTTTTTCCACCGCTGTGGAATACAAGTTAGTACATCTGATCGTAAAATGAGCGCGCTAGCGTTCAAATCCTGGTTGGGGCAAGTTACCTGGTTGGGGTTTTTCCGCAGTTTTCCTCCAAACCAATTTAAGTATAATTACTGGCTAACTTCCGGCGTTGAATCTCGGACTCATTTGGCCATAATTAATTTACATATCCCTGGTGTTTGTTCAGAACGTAATAACTTCAAAATGACCATTTCCTGCTATCTAAACTTAACGGTAGGCTTTTTACTACTTATCAAAATGCATGAGCATGTTCATATAATTAAACAGTGTCCCAATCTATGTTATTTTCATTCACATTTCTATGTAAACTAGAATTCTAATTTATAAAGAAAAAGTGAAACTAAAAATGCTTGTATCTCAAAACAGTTTTTTTTGGAATTATCATGTTTTGACCAAACACCACAGATATCATAATCATCATTCTCCATGTTAAGTTCACGGTGCGGAGTGTTATACTTGTACATGAGCGCGGCAGTTCTGCTAGAAATATCCTTGACAGAATAGGAATGGTAAGCACAATAAGCCTCAAGCTGAGGAACAGCTGTCAAATAAAAAGTGACTCTCTCTAGAATCTAAGTTCCCTTCGGGTAACGTCGCTGGGCCATTCCATACAAAATTATAAGAATATTGCCAGTGATGTCATGGATTTTTCTTTTAGGCTTTTAATATAATAATGTAATTATAAAAATAAATTAAACTGCCAACTATGACCGCCATATCATTAATATTTTAGTCACACGGATGACTGAAAAATGTGTGGCAGTTACATGTTACCAATAATTTAACATATTTTAGACACACTATAATATAGGGCCTATATGAGATGTCATCGAAACTAACGAGACGCCATTGTAAACTTAAACAATCATATTTTAAGACCTTAAAAACTAATTCGAATAATATTAAGATATGCTGATAAAATCACCCCATATAAGTAAATAAATAGTTTTATATTCGAATGTAATACTTTAAATTCTTGCGAATTTCATTCGTATTGAAGAAAGTTTTGTTCTTAATCCGCCTCCCAAATTTTATGACGTTATCTCAAAAAACATATGAATGCTTAAATTAATACAATTATTAATTTTTGTTCTGACGATATAAAATCGCGTGCTATGTGTGGCAGTTGCAGCGTTCGCGAGACATGTTGACGATGACACGAAGAGTAATCTCTAACAAACACCGTGTCCGACACGGACCCTGATTGTGCAGTTGGAGCTGATATTATAGCCAGTGTTGTCAGATTGTGGGGAAATTTACCAGACGATGGAAAATTAATTAAAAATTTTGACTTGTGGGGAAAAACGGAGAAAAAGAGAAAAAAATGCAAAAAAAAAACTTGTGAAATTCAGACGCGAATAAAATAATGTTGAAAAATAGATAACTGAGAAAAATTGTAGAATAGGTGACGAGGCTCTCGGCGGAGTTGCTGTAATAAGGTCCATTTTTAAGCTAATGGGATTGCACTGCTGTTCATTCAGGGTCACCAACACCCAACTGAAGCTTTCAGATATTTTGTCTTAAATTTGGTGAGTGATAATATTTTTATTTAGGCCTACATAGTTATAGGCATTTTATTACAGGAGGGCCTCGCGACAGGAAGAATTTGGCTGCGAGATCAAACTGCGCATGCTCGGACTTCTATGCAGTGCCACGGTGATCCTTAGATGGATTTATTTTCGCGTGCATATTCCATATCAGCTCAAGAAGTTCCCTTCATACACTTGTAACACATCTTGTATATACGAAGGTTAGGTTTTATCAGTTTAGACTTTTATTAACCAAGTCTACGCATACGCAGTTGGATCTTACAGCCAAGTTCATCCTGTCGTGAGGCACACGTGTAATTACGTGTTTTTATTACTATTATAGGCTGTGTGTCTCTTTACTACTCACAGACCGCACAGAAGTATGCATAAGTGTTTTAGTATTTACAGATTGTGGGAAAAAATCTCGGTTGTGTGGGAAATTTTATGCTTCTTTGTGGGAAAATCAAGGTAGAGTTTCTGACAACACTGCATTACAGTGTGAAAGCCTCTGTTTAAAGCAAAGAGTTTGTAATACTTACTAGAGAGACAGACCCGTGAGTGGCAGGCAAGGAAAATGTCACAAATTGAATCGGCTAGCATCCGCCATTAAAGGGAGTGATTGCGGCGGGAAATTCGGAAACAGTACCACAATACATTGATGTAGCCTGGTGATAGACACTGTTTTAAACATCCTTTACCAAAGATGGATCGTGATTAAATAAATATGAATGGTAGAGGAGCGCTGTATATATTGAAATATTATATGATTCATCTATGGCGATATTATAAAAAATAAATTAAATTACCCATATATACTCGGGATAAGTAAGTGAAATATTGAACAATGGAAATGCCAACATTAATTTTCAATATTACCAGTATTGTTTAGAGCCATAATAATAGATATTTACTGTAATATTTAAAATAATCTATATTTTTGTCCTTTCATGCAAAGGAAGAGGAAAGTATATGGTGCTTAGAAAATGTTTAGTGGTGAAATATGGGAACCTAAAAATTCTGGAAACACTGATTAAAAACATAATAAGGATAAATTTTTACCATCATAAAACAATCTATTAATTGTATAGTTGACGACCATAGATTAGAGGTCAGTACAGGATTTTAATGCAGCGGTAGTAGTAGGCATGGTAGTAATAGTAGTAGCAGTAGGCCCATAGTAACAGTAGTAGTAGTAGTAGTAGTAGTAGTAGTAGTAGTAGTAGTAGTAGTAGTAGTAGTAGTAGTAGTATGCCTAGTATTAGTGATATTAGTAGGCCCAGTAGTAGTGACATAATAAAAGCCTAGTAGTAGTAGTAGTAGTAGTAGTAGTAGTAGTAGTAGTAGTAGTAGTAGTAGTAGCAGTAGCAGTAGCAGTAGTATACCTAGTAGTAGTAGTAACAGTAGGCCTAGGAATAGTGGTAACAGTAGGCTTAGTAGGTAGTAGTAGTAACAGTAGGCCTAGTAGTAATGGTAATAGCATGCCTAATAATAGTGATATTAGTAGGCCCAGTAGTAGTGACATAATAGAGGCCTAGTAGTAGTAGTAATAGTAGTAGTAGTAGTATACCTAGTAGTAGTAGTAACAGTAGGCCTAGGAACAGTGGTAACAGTAGGCATAGTAGGTATTAGTAGTAACAGTAGGCCTAGTAGTAGTGGTAATAGTAGGCCTAGGAATAGTGGTAACAGTAGGCTTAGTAGGTAGTAGTAGTAACAGTAGGCCTAGTAGTAGTGGTAATAGTATGCCTAGTATTAGTGATATTAGTAGGCCCAGTAGTAGTGATATAATAGAGGCCTAGTAGTAGTAGTAGTAGTAGTAGTAGTAGTAGTAGTAGTAGTAGTAGTAGTAGTAGTATACCTAGTAGTAGTAGTAGTAGGCCTATACCTAGTAGTAGTAGTAACAGTAGGCCTAGGAACAGTAGTAACAGTAGGCTTAGTAGGTAGTGGTAGTAACAGTAGGCCTAGTAGTAGTGGTAATAGTAGGCCTAGGAATAGTGGTAACAGTAGGCTTAGTAGGTAGTAGTAACAGTAGGCCTAGCATTAGTAATATTAGTAGGCCTAGTAGTAGTAGTAGTAACAGTAGACCTAGTAGTAGTGGTAATAGGCCTAGGAATAGTGGTAACAGTAGGCTTAGTAGGTAGTAGTAGCAACAGTAGGCCTAGTAGTAGTGGTAATAGGCCTAGGAATAGTGGTAACAGTAGGCTTAGTAGGTAGTAGTAGTAGTAACAGTAGGCATAGTAGTATTAATAGCAATAGGCCTAGTGGTAGTGGTAGTAGTAGTAGTAGTAGTAGAAGAAGTAATAGTAGGCCTAGTAGTATTAATAGCAATAGGCCTAGTGGTAGTGGTAATAGTAGGCCTAGTATTAGTGATATTAATAGGCCTAGTAGTAGTAGTAATAGTAGTAGTAGTAGTAGTAGTAGTAGTAGTAGTAGTAGTAGTAGTAGTAGTAGTAGTAGAAGTAATAGTAGGCCTAGTAGTATTAATAGCAATAGGCCTAGTGGTAGTGGTAATAGTAGGCCTAGTATTAGTGATATTAATAGGCCTAGTAGTAGTAATAGTAATAGTAGTAGTAGTAGTAGTAGAAGTAATAGTAGTAGTAGTAGTAGTAGTAGAAGTAATAGTAGGCCTAGTAATATTAATAGCAATAGGCCTAGTGGTAGTGGTAATAGTAGGCCTAGTATTAGTGATATTAGTAGGTCTAGTAGTAGTGATATAATAGAGGCGTAGTAGTAGTAATAGTAGGCCTAGTAGTATTAATAGCAATAGGCCTAGTGGTAGTGGTAATAGTAGGCCTAGTATTAGTGATATTAGTAGGCCTAGTAGTAGTGATATAATAGAGACCTAGTAGTAGTAGTAGTAGTAGTAGTAATAGTAGAAGTAATAGTAGGCCTAGTAGTATTAATAGCAATAGGCCTAGTGGTAGTGGTAATAGTATGCCTAGTATTAATGATATTAGTAGGCCTAGTAGTAGTGATATAATAGAGGCCTAGTAGTAGTAGTAGTAGTAGTAGTAGTAGTAGTAGTAGTAGTAGTAGTAGTAGTAGTAGTAATAGTAGGCCAAGTAGTAGTAACAGTAGGCTTAGTTGGTAGTAGTAACAGTAGGCCTTGTAGTAGTGGTAATAGTAGGCCTAGTATTGGTGCCATTAATAGTGGTAGTGGTGGTAGTAGGCCTAGTATTGGTGCCATTAATAGTGGTAGTGGTAATAGTAGGCCTAGTATTGGTAGTATTGGTATGCCTACTAGTAGTGGTGGTGGTGTTAATAAATTGGTTGCCATCGGCTATACTTTCAACAATAAACTATAAGTACATATTGTACCAAATGGGAACATATCTGATTTCATTTATTCTGAAACAAAACAGTTTTATACAGATGCTGTCTGAGGATTTTCTTGTGCACTTTGCTATTATAATCCATTGTAATATGATGGCACCTAACCCTTACAGACATTGTCGAAATAAACCGTATAAACCTGATTAATGTATTCCTGGAAAAACTTTATCCAAGAAATGTTCCGACATTCTGTAAACATATTCAAAGGAGGAACTACATTTAGAACATTCTTCCAAATATTAAGAGATGCATGCTTTCCTGGGCATCCTACAGTAGTAAGCTACGTTAGAACAATTATTTGCGGCTCAGTATTTCACCATTTTCTTATTATTTCCCTTCAAGTGTACTTATATTTATTCATACGCCTCAAATTTGCATGAACTGCTCGCAATCCCGGCGAAGCATCAACTCCCTTTAATGGCGGCCGAACAGCGGCTCAAATTTGTACGCTACACTAGCGCCGTTGGTGTCTCTAGTTATATATATTACAAACTCTCTGGTTTAAAGACGTGAAATTTTAACAATGCAGTTGTGGGTCAATATCAACACGGCATGGCCCGTCCTCAAGTTGCGGATAGAGTAGACGGCCTCCAGATATGGAGGGTAGCTGTAAATTTATTGAATAAGCAGTCATGGACAGTCGATAAGCTGTGGCTCTCCAGCTTTGTGGTTTGGCGAAGGGCTGACGACCTCTCACCGTAAAAAGCAGCTTGTTACGAATCCCTACAATAACAGAAGTTACAGGAGAATGGAGAAAGCTACACAACGCAGAACTGTACCCATTGTATTCTTCACCTGACGTAATTAGAAACATTAAATCCAGATGTTTGAGATGGGCAGGGCATGTAGCACGTATGGGCGAATCCAGAAATGCATATAGAGTGTTAGTTGGGAGACCGGAGAGAAATAGACTTTTAGGGAGGCTGAGACGTAGATGGGAGGATAATATTACAATGGATTCAAGGGAGGGATATGATGATAAAGTGTGGATTAATCTTGCACAGGATAGGAGCCGATGGCAGGCTTATGTGAGGACGGCAATGAACTTTCGGGTTCCTTAAAAGCCATTTGGAAGTAATTAAGTAATTTTGTAAGTAAGCAAGCAGTGGTGACTGATTAGATTGAAAATTCAAAAATCTTAAAGTCGTTTTCTTCATTTTGGTGTTGCAAGACTTTCGGACTCCAAGGACACATGATAAAGACAGGTAATAGGAAAGGTACCGAAGGGTTGCGAGAAAAAATACCGAGTTTAGTGATAGATGATCCAATATGCACTTGGTGTCGTATCGAATTATCAAAAATGACATCCGCGGGCTGTAGTGAACAAAGTGATGTGAGGAAAACGAGAGAAGAAGAATGTATGCCGGAGATTGATATTGAATCGAAATCTAGTGAAGAGCAGCATGTTCCAGCAGAAAACAAAGAGGAGCTCGCAATAAGCAATTTAAATCAGTTATTAATGCCCATAGGACAGACTCCTGTTTCTAAACGCAAGCTGTCACGCGTCAAATCTTAAGCGGCAAGGAAAGCCAGCGCCGTGAACGAAACAGTTGGTAAAATATTTAGTGTAGGGAATAAAAGTAACGATGGCGAAGAAATGATCGCACAATCTAAGGGGAAATTTTCTAATGTGCACTCAGCGAACGAAAAATATATGGTTTTAACCTGTTTACCCAAAAGCTGGAGAGTAAACAAATTAATGTCAGAATTCGGCGTTTCACTTTATGCAGCTAGCATCTCTAAACTGACACAAAAAATAAAGGAATAATATCTGTACCGGACAGAAAATAGCACCGCCATATCCCTGAATAAATTATCACACTTGTCCACAACTCCTACTTAGAGGGCAATATTAGCAGCATTTTAGCAAGAAAGAAAGATACAAGGTCTGTGAAAGAGGGCGACAGAAAATAAATCTAGAGGTATATTGACCATGGCTTACCAACACCATGGCCTTCCAGGTCCCTCCGAATTGAGGGCTGCAGGGCTCTATGAAAATGGAAATATAGATATTAAACATATAGCACAGCTTATTTCGGAACCATATGCGCTATTGTACTTATCAATATTGTCCTACAATATATACATATTAAGCATGATTTTAAGAATATAATATGAATGAGGCATGTAGTGTAATAGAATAAGAACTTATGTTCTGTATTACTTAACCAAGTATAATTGACATGATCATTTTTGCATTTTGTGTACAGATATCGATGATTGGTCAAGAATGTGGTCTCTCCGTGTGACATACGTAACTTCGTGTTTGTTGTCACTGATCCTCTTCATTGCCTACTCTGCGATATTCATGTCTTACTTGACTGTCCGAAGAAATGAACTACCATTCACAGACTTCCAAGGCTTGTTAGATGATGGAACTTACGAATTCGGCTTGATACGCAACAGTGCATACGAGATGTATTTCAAAGTAAGTGGCAATATATGTAGCTTACGTTAAATTGACTTAAATTTAAAATAAAGTGTTATATTCTTTCAGAGGTGCTGTGAATTTTTAGTAGAAATGTAATTAATAAGTCAATGGAAATGTGACAATCCACAACTGAAAACAGGATCATTAAACTTAGCAGAATAATCATCAATGTGTATTTTACTGTACGTATGTTCTACGTCAGGGGTCGTCAGCACAGAGCACGCTGGGGATAGTCTCTCTCACTCTTTTTTTTCGGTGCCGCTACAGCCCGTGAAGGGCCTAGACCGACAGCCGGCTGCTGGCCTCACGCCCACATATCGAAGCAGAGGTGGACGATCATCCAAACAGAATCGAGGTATCGTGTGTTTAGCACAATGATCCACCCAGTCGTTATATCTGGCATTCGCAACCGGATTTCGCAACCTATCGTAGCCCCCCCCCAAGTGCATCACGATGCTGGGTAGGCACCGGTCCCATACACTGGCCGAAATTTCATGAGAAAATTTCTTCCCCCACGAGGCCACCGCACATTCCGTACCGCGAGTCCTAGGCAGGATGCCTTAGACCGCGACGCCACGGCGCGGGACGGATAGCCTCTCTTACCTGCTGAAAATGCAGTGCACTATTGTGCACTCGTAGATGCTAGCGGGTATGCTTTCTATCTCTCCCTGTTGCACGACTGTGCACACGGGATGGCACCGCGTACCCATTGCACAAAATTTCAGCGAGTGCTGATGACCACTGGGCTACGTCAAATATTTTTGGATCTGTCTTCGTCACAATCATCCTTCTCTCTCTCATTCCTTTCTTCCCCATCCCTCTCCACCTCACTCTCCTCACCACCCCCTTTCCCTACCATTCTTCTTCCCCCTCTCCATCCATCTAGGAAAATATCTAGGGCTAAGAAGGATGAAGTTTTAGGACAGGCATGCCACAAATGAGACAGACACAATGTGCAGTGTATGTTCGCGGGATCGTCAGTCTGTGCAGATTGCGTCATTCATTTGTTGCTCTTACCAGTTCTTAGATGGAGGAGTTTACAAAAATCTATTCTGCAATTCTAGTGTTAGGACAGGCATGTAGCACGTATGGACGAATCCAAAAAATGCATGTAGTGTCAGTTGGAAACCTTAGGGAAAAAGACCTTTGGGGAGGCCAAGACGTATATGGGAGGATAATATTAAAATGGATTTGAGAGAGATGGAATATGATGGTAGGGACTGGATTAATTTTGCTTGGCATAGGGATTGATGGCGGGCTTATTTTAGGACGGTAATGAATCTCCGGGTTCCTTAAAAGCAATTAGTAACTAATGCTCTAACATTAACATTCTTTCTGTTTTTCTGTTCATACTGCGCGGTGCAAAACCTTCCCTTCCAGTGAAATGAACACATTACTTCCTCGGCATTTGCGTTTGACATACAGGCTGTTTCAAAAGGTCACCGAAAAACTTAAGCGGTATATAGAGGTATCAAAATATAGAAACTTTCGGATAGGAATCCATGTCTTCAGAAACAATCCCGAGTCAGCAAAAAACTTACTCGATAATCAGCTATATCCGTATCATTCACAGAAGATGCAAACATTACATGTTGTGCAGTGAATGTATGGGTAGGTAATATCAGTGATCAGGCAATGAGTTCATATTTCTTGACACCACGCTTGAATGGACAGAATTGAACACCTCCCAGGAAAAAGGATGTAACATCACATTGAAATATGTGTCTTAGATGAACAAATTCATTTACAACATTGAATCATTGAATTCAATAGCTGAATATACTTGTATCCTTGATTAATCAAATGGTTCTGCTAGTAGATGTAGTTCTAATGAAATATACCGTTTTAATTAATTTTCTTTCTCCTGAGGCATTAATTACAGTTGTTGGTTACACCCTTACTCCGGGGAGGTATTCAATTATAGAATATTCTTGGAACAAGTTATTCCAGAAATGTTAGAAAACAACATTTACGTGAGCGAAAACATGAATATATAGGCTAAATACGATATTAATTGGAACAGGTAACTTCTAAAGTCAAATTAAAATTATAAAGGAGACAATCAATGTTTATAACTAGACATCGGATGTTTAGGTAAATGCCTATTTTATTTTAATGTTCATATTTAAAGGCTTTGAAGTTATTATAGCAGCCATAGATATGGAACACCCTGTTGTAATGCAGTGTTGTTTCACTTACTCCGGAATCGACCTTGTCCTTACCCAGCACTGCTACCTGACTCCAGCACTGACCTACTCCATTAATTCCTGGCTTAGTTGTCTCATGAGTGGTGCGTTATTGGTGTCACTTGTGAGGTTCAAACCTGTCTTCGTACAGTTAACTAAACAACAATCATCAGTAATTAGTCGAATACATGAGGTGTTGAATTTCCACGCTGATAACCCGGTTTCGAATCCCGGTGAGTCCAACTATAATTTGTGGCGAACAAACACGGTGCTTGCTGATAGGACTTCGCGGCTCTAACGACGTCTCATTATTGGTACATTAATCATCGCCACACTGATTTTGTCCGATAAACGTGACAGAAGTTTCTGCGTTAATCTTGAAATGTTGCTTGTTATTTATTGTAACTCAGATTATGGACGTGAAGTTGTGGATGAATAAGTGCAAGTGAAACAAGTCTATAGAACAGAGAAACTACTTTTCCAGTGTACGTTGTTAAGTTACTTATGGTCTTATGAATGTTTAATTTATGATTTATGGGTGATTCAATATTATAATTTCAGTGTCTTTTATTGCCCTATTTTGTTGATTTTAGAGCCTTTTTAGACGCCTAAAATATCATGAGCCATATCTACCGATGTCTATTTACAATTTTCGTGACAATATTTTAGGCACTATCACCACCAGTACAATCGTGTCTGGAGAATATTTTAGTAGGCCTATATAGTGCTGCGCAATATAATTTTTAATTTTATTAGGTTACTAGCTGTACCCGTGCGCTCCGCTGCACTTATTAGAAATAAATATAAAGTAATTACATAATTAAAATAGAACATTGGGTCCAGGGAACATTCGTGTTTGATAGAAGAATAAATTGTTTAATATGCTACTTAATTTAAATTGTATTTAAATAATTAAAATGCTATCATTTTGGTCCAGAGACCACTCATTTGGTCCAAAGATAATTTCGTCTAACATTTTTCTAAATTAGTGTTGAATGCATCCTTTAATAAATCACTCCAAATTAATAGAGTTGATTGTGTACGAAGATCATTTTTATGTTAACCTTACTGTGCATCTTTTTTCTTTTAAGTTTATTTTATTCACGCCTTAACATCTATGGTCATGTAGCGTGTTTAGAATGTGTTTGTATATCAGCAGGCCGTTTTTACTCTTGTTGAGTTCCTGTTTCTATTGTGTGTTGTAGATGGCTTGTGTTCATGTAACTGATTATAGACTTTGATTAATGTTTATGGTATTGGTAATTGAGGCGGTGATTAATAATGGCATGTATCTTTCCAATCCGGCATTTGCCGTTATGACTAAGGTAAATCATGAAAAACCCCAGTCAGATTGGTCGGCCACGAGGTTTGAACCCGGGAACCCCGAATGCGTGCCTCAAATGCTACCGCCTGAGCCAACTCGCTTGGTTGTATATCATTGTTTACGCAAATAAAAAAATGAGGTATCCTACATAAATCTTATTTTAAGGAAATGAATATGGGTAAATTATATGAGCGTAGGCACGACATTTCATGACACTTTTTAAAATAACTAAGCTCCAGTGATCTCTATGACAAAATCTATACTAATAATAAATCTGTAGCCAAAATTTTTCTGGTATTTTTCGATTTTCCAAAAATAATTGGTGTTAACATGTATAATTAACCGAAAATCGCTTTTTTGAAAATTTGTTTTTGTATGTCTGTCTGTCTGTCTGTCTGTTTGTTACCTTTTCACGCGATAATGGCTGAACCGATTTATATGAAAATTGAAATATAAATTAAGTTCGTTGTAACTTAGATTTTAGGCCATGTGGGGTTCAAAATACTTTATTTAAATACAATTTAAATTAAGTGACATATTAAACTATTTATCCTTCTATCAAACACAAATGTTCCCTGGACCAGATGTTCTATTTTAATTATGTAATTACTTTACATTTATTTCTGACAAGTGCAGCGGAGCGCACGGGTACAGCTAGTGATCTTATAAAATTAGAGTATTTCATGCGGACCAAAAAAAGTTGCAATAATCAAGTAATACAATATTTCGACAGAATATCAAGTTTTCTGTGGGTACAGATTTCTTTTCATCTCACCTCAATCCTCACTTGTAGCATTACATCCATCTAGAGAAATTACAAATTTCAAATAGTGAAGGTTAATTAGCTTCTGAGATTAGATCATACAAACACACAAAATATTCTCTGTATATTAATATTGATAAACGTCAAGGCCGCCTTAAATAGACGGAGTCATTTGTTTTGATTTCATTGTAGCCATCGTCGTCGTTCCTGCAATAACTCCTATGTCACATATCGATTTTCAGATTTTTGCTCTATTAAATAACTTAAATAGTGATGCAGCAAATAATACAATCTACTATATATAGCCTAATTATATTTCTTTCTTTCTATCCAAAATGTAAGAATTCACGATATCCTATGCACTACTGCCATAGAATGAATAAATTTGTTTTTCTCCCTACTAAAGAATTTAATATTTTGTCCATTGAAGTTACGGAACAACGACACTATAATCTGAGGCGGCGGTATTGTTATTTTAAAACTCTTGTGTATCATTAAAGATCAGCCCTATCAAAATTTTGCCTGGAATAAACCGTATCGGAAATCATTTTTGAAGAAACTTTTGTTGTGGAACATTTTTCACAAAAATCAATAATAAGCGAGATATTTCGGTTTATTTAATTCAGGCCCCCTTATAACACCCCTTTTAAATAAAGTATTTTGAATGCCATATAGCCTAAAATCTAAGTTACAACGAACTTAATTTATGTTCCAATTTCCACCGAAATCCGTTCAGCCATTATCGCGTGAAAAGGTAACAATCATCCAGACAGACATACAGACATACAGATATACAGACATACAAATAAAAATTAAAAAAAAGCGACTTTCGGTTTCAGGTTGATTAACTATACATGCTAACACCAATTATTTTTGGAAAATCGAAAGTTACCAGAAAAATTTCGCTTACAGATTTATTATTAGTTACTAGCCGTAACTGTGCGCTCCGCTGCACCTGTTAGATATGAATATAAAGTAATTACATAATTAAAATAGGACGTTTGATCCAGGGAACATTCGTGTTTGATAGAAGGATAAATCGTTTAATATGTTACTTAATTTAAATTGTATTTAAATAATTAATTAAAATGCGGTCATTTTGGTTCAGAGAGCAATCATTTGGTGCAATGACAATTCCTTTAACATGTTTCTTAATTATTATTACATGCAACCATAGTTTAATGAAGATTGACATATCATTCTGTTTCAATGTGTATGCTTTATATTACTTGTTATAGGTTTCAGAAGTTACTGTAATAACATTGTAGAATTATGTCCATCTAGAGAAACTACACTTTCCAATGGTGAAATTATAATTAAACAATTAGTTAGCTTTCGATATTACTTCATACAAACACAGAAACATCCTCTGTAGGCTATGTTTAATAGCTTTCGACTGTTGTTGTCCAAGGCCCCTTATAGACGAAGTCATTTGTTTTTATTTCAGTACAGCGCCTTTTATGGCGTTGTTATTGTAATTTCAAAACTCATTTATCTCATTAAATATCAGTCGTATCAAAATTTTGTATAGAATAAAACTTATCGGAAATTATTTTTGAAGAAACGTCTGTTATGTAACATTTCTCATGGAAATTAATAATAAGGGAGATATTTCGATTTATTTAATTCAAGCCCCTTATAACCCCCCTTATAAATAAAGTATTTTGAATGCCATATAGCCTAAAATCTAAGTGACAAAGAACTTAATTTATATTCCAATTTTCATATAAATCGGTTCAGCCATTATCGCGTAAAAAGGTAACAAACATCCAGACAGACAGACAGACAGACAGACATACAGACAGACAGACATACATACATACATACATACAAACAAAAATTTCAAAAAAGCGATTTTCGGTTTCAGGATGGTTAATTTTACATGTTAACACCAATTATTTTTGAAAAAGCGGAAATTACCAGGAAAATTTTGGCTACAGATTTATTATTAGTATAAATAGATAGATTTCTTGCATGAAATACAAGACTCGTTTCATATTTAAAGATATGGATCCTGTTTAATGTAAAATTACAATCTATATTAAAGCTGTCGTCTTTTCAAGTGTTTCCTCTTATTACAAGAAATATGCAACCAATAAAATTCAGGAAAACCTAATAATTATTATTTCCATAATATTGGTGTTTTTACGTACCGGTAATTAAGAACTGTAACATCTCCTGAAGTGTGAGGTTGAGGCAATTGCTGTAACGTTAGTTACGCAGAAAACTGAGAAGAGTTTGTTCTCTTTTACGAGGTATTAATTGACTCAGTAATTTCCTAGAAGACGCCGGTCTTTCGCATATTCCTTTGCAGTTGTTATATTCACACTTAGTTTTTTCATGTATAAAATGTATGTCGCATATTCTTCGTTGCTGGAAGGTTCACCATTTTTCACTACAGCAAAAAAAAACTCTTCAGACAAGTGATCTTCCTGCTTTTTTCCGTTTCAGACCGGTTCACAATATGCAATTTTCCCAGTCTAGGTGGACAAACATTCAAATTTCGACTTGTTTAGTTAGGCTAGGTGAATATGAATAATTAATGTTCCTTTGCATTTGAAGAATGCTGTGAGAAATAGCTTTCACTGTTTTATCAGCTGCAAGCTCTATTTAGAAGGGTACGAACAATGGGTTCCTCCTAACACTTCTCGCTAATGTTGAGCCGTAGACAGAGGCGCTCACAATTCTCGCTGAAAAAGAGCCAATTGTTAGTGATTTATTGTGTTGTGAGACATGGAATCTGTTCAGATAGGTACGTTCTTACTAATTTAACTTCAATTACAAGTTTGTAAAACAGTTTTCTCCTTACTGGAGAGTTTAAACGTTACAATTGAAAAAAATATTTTAAAATTCTCCAAATATAATGTGAGTTTTGGTATAGCCGGTCACGTTCGGAAACAACAATTCTTTTACCATTTAATACAGCGTCATTTATAGTGTAGAATCCTTGTTTTAAAGTCTGCGCGTTCTTGCGCATTTATCAGTAGCCTAATTCATTTATTTTTCAGTGGTGTGGTATAAGGTAACTATTCCTTGTTTGGCTTGATTGCAGAAAATAATCATAAAATAAGAAAGTTTTTAATCACTTGTGAGTGTTTTAGACCCGCAAATTTATTCACATGACATCCAACATCAAGTTAAAAATACATTAGAAACATTTTTATCTAACCTTAACAAACGCACATTGAATCAGAATGCAAATCACTAGGTGGGCAAAATTAATAACTTCTGTGCATTCTAGCGGATTGTTATGAAACTTTGTACATGCCTTACAGGTGGCACACATGTTTTGTGTACAAACTCTGATTACGTTTGCACAAGAAAAACTACCTCTTTATAGCGGGTGCATTTAAACAAAAGTATTAACTTCTCTCTTATCTAACAGATTCTTATGAAACTGTATGCATATGTAATTACATAAAAATCCGGGCTCTAGTAATAAGAAATTATTTACAAAAATATATGCTAAATGTAACTTCTGTACAAAGTTTTATAAAAATCAGTTATGTAGGAAAGAAGTTAATTCTGCGTAAATGAACTCCCTGTAAAGAGGTACTTCCTCTTGTGATACTGTAAATATAGTTTGTACTGTACTATCTGTAACTTCCGTACAGTGTTTCATAAAAATCTGTTAGCTAAGACAGAAGTTATTAGTTAAGTCTAAAACCACCCTGAGCCGTGCTCGACATCGTAGTTGTTCACCTAGTACGTCACGTCGCCCGACAGAGTGCTCTCAGACGATATGTTATACAGAGCAGTGTATATTAGAGAGTACCGCATTCTCGACGGCGTGGCGGCGGCCATATTTACTCCTTCCTCGGCACAGAAGCATAAGCAGTAATGCTAGAACGATGGTGATTAAAGGCGATATCATACATGTTGTGGTTTATTGAACACAGGAGATAAAAATTAATAAACATTATTGTCATAGTGAAATGACTCATGAGAGATAACACATTATTATTTATGTTATGTCCATTTCAATCGGGATGACATTAGCAATTTTCTACTGCAATTCTCATACCAACACTTCGACTGCTACGTTTAGCAGATTGTTGTAGTGCATCTGCTATAACACACAATTTTCTTAACAATAAATACATTCTAGTCCTAAAATACAGTGATAAGACTTTTTCAAAAATAATATAACAAGTTGGGAACGTATGATTTGAAGTGTTAATGAATAAAGACTTCAAATCCTTTACTGTCTACTCATTTTCTACCAACGTTTCACATTTTTCTGTATTTAGAATTATACCAAACACGAATTTACAAGGGTAGCCTATAAAAGTGATATTTCCTTTACGACTGAGAGTCACTAATATGCTAATAAAATTTATAGATTCATTCCTGTTATCAGTTATTAGAGATGAAAAACAGTTCTCACAAATACTATATAACTTATTTTGTTTTATTTTGAATAAAACTGATCCCAACAAATAATAAAGAGCTTGTTGTTCGGTCAAGTCAGTATCTCTATTTTCAGTTAAATTACAATTTAGCCTATATCAATTTCTTTTGCTCACATTCATCTTCCCTAGACCTTTCTGTTCCGGATTTACTTACATCTATATCCAAAAACTCAAC
Source organism: Periplaneta americana (assembly GCF_040183065.1). Classification (NCBI taxonomy): domain Eukaryota; kingdom Metazoa; phylum Arthropoda; class Insecta; order Blattodea; family Blattidae; genus Periplaneta; species Periplaneta americana. The sequence goes on from NC_091117.1 coordinate 143,592,272, forward strand.
TAATTGTTCAGAATCGCAAACTGCGTAATTTCCATGCTTTGTTTTTTTTTTTTTTTTTTTTTTTTTTAGAAAAATTGATAAATCATAATGTAGTGTTTGAATTATATTGCATCCGGGATTGGATTTAAGGAACGGCCAGTAGAAAATAAATTTTCTAACACATCCTGAGTGCATCTATCTAGCATAAAATATTTGAAGTTCCCTTTATTAAGACAACTTGCTTGAAAATCAAGAACTGTTTTTACTACCAGTATTATACCAGTTTGGAATAGTTTCCAACGTCCGCTTTTGTCCACCTTGATATTTTCAATTATAAATGGCCCATTTGAATAAAAACTAGTTTTAGCTTTTTAGTCTTCAATATTAGCACTAGCTTTAGCTAGCAATTTTGTGAATAAAATATTGCCCTTGCTATAGTGAGGATCACGTAAGTTCAGTTCCCAAACAGCAAATATTTCCGTCTTGTCAGTGTTGCCAACTGTTACCAGATATCACCACATGTAGTAAAATCACGATCCTATGTACTGAATGACTTCTTTACTCACCGTACTTTACCTTTATGTTGGAAGGTTATTCTAAATAGTTTCAATAATTTGTAATATATTTTCGTAGGCGAACTATATGAGAAATGGAGGAAATGAATCATATGAGAAGTGTATTGCTATGTTCTATTCTTTTATTCCTTTACATTATTAGTATTAGCATTAATAGGTTACTAGACGTAAATATACAACAAAGTATAGTATATAATATTCAAGAATCAAATCTGTTCCAAGACCAATTAAATTATTGTCACTTCACTTCAAAGATTCCAGCGTACATATACCGTACTTCCTAAAGGTAGATAAATTAATAACCAATTGACTTTTGGTTGGAATTCGAATGAACTTCTGATTATCTTTTGAAATTAGTAAGGAAATGGATAATACAAATAGGCTAAAACTGAAATAATAATAAATCAACTTACAAAAATAATTTTGGTCCTTAAAAGCCATAAGTAATTTCACTTCTAGATACCTTTTTAAAGATTTCATTTGTTTGTAAATTGCTTAGTAATGTTACACTTAGACTTATTATTTCTGCAACTCCACGTCGGTCATTGAAAAAATGTATGATACATAACTGTGAAGTCTCTTTTTGGCTCTTGTATCCTAAATTTAAATAAGAAACAACATAAAATTTACTCTGTCACACGTTAAAAGTGTTAAAATTGTTAAAAAGGTATTTACCTTCGACAGACGGCCCGTTTCGACGCTATTTGTCGTCTTCAGTGTCTCTTGAAACGGGCCGTCTGTCGAAGGTAAATACCTTTTTAACAATTTTAACACTTTTAACGTGTGACAGAGTAAATTTTATGTTTTTAACAAAGTGTTAACTAGAACTTTAATCAATGAAGAAAAAACAAATGATTCAAGAAATGTGAGCTGGTGATAATTAAGTACTCAATTAATAAAATAATTACTACCAAAAGAGTATTTTATTAATTCTATATAAAAGATGGATTACACAGAACAGATGGCCAGAAATCATAGATTTATACACAACATACAGCATGAAACGATCATCCAAAAATGCTTTTTTATACACAATAACATATTTCAAACGAAGTGAAATAGTCAATAAGTTCAATAAATATTACGCTAATAAGTAATAACTATAATTAATAATTATCTACAAGCTGTAAAAGGGAATAAAATAGTATATTGTTGAAATTAGGGGGTTATGGTTTATTACGTGTATTTATAATTTTAATTACTTTATCTACATTTAATTATATTTTAATTTCTATTAGATTAGTTGGTGGTGTGGTTGTTAGTTTTATCTGTGTACGTCAGACTATTAAGGAAAAACTGAAAGAAATATTAAATTTACAATCTACTTTATATAACAATATTTAATCAAGAACTGAATATTACTATTAATTTAATAACATAAGACCCAAAACATCTCCAAGTCCAGACAATACACATGCTGATTTTCTTAAACATGTTGGCAAACAAGCAAACTCACTACTTTTATCTTGTAATCTCATCTAAAATACAATATCTGTCTGGAGAAAATCTATCATAACATCAATTTTGAAAAGCAATTATTCAACTAATATCTTTTCGAGTTATCGACAGATACCACTTACCAGTATGATAGCCAAAATTATGGAAGAGATGATTTCATAGATTGAATTGGTTCCTGGAATCTAGTAACTAACTTTCATCTTATTGAGTTGACTTTAGAAAATTACATTCAACAAATGGACAGATTTTAAATTTTAGTCAAGATATTAAAGATATTTTAAACAGAAAACAAAACACCTTAGCAATTTTAATTTATTTTCAAGGATCACATGGCTCTGTAGATATAAATCACTTAAGAAATTGCAAACTTAGGGTGTCCATGATAAAGTGTTACACTGGGTCAGTGACTTGATTATTTGATTCATTGTCACAAATATGTAAATAGAGACAGATTCATCTGGGCTTCCCACATTGATGTTTTCAGGAATACATTTTCCAATATTAATGTCGATGGTCTAACTAAAGAGATAGATCTTATGATAATGTCATCATTTGCAGATAATATGGTTGTCTAGAACAAAAAATCACAGTCCACAAATATTATTAAACTGAGCCAAAATCCCAACAGACTTTTTGACTCTACTTGGAGAACTCAAACTAGCTCAATTAAGGGAAACTTTACTAATAAAACACAATCCCAAGTTATTTGAAAATGAATAGTATATAAGTTAACTTTAACAGATGATGTTAAGAAATGTGATACTTCTCCAGACATTTTAAAAATCATTAGAAACAATAAATGATCTGGTCAGTGAGTGACTACATACAGTATTTTTTATAGATGGATCCTGTTTACCAAGCTATAGATGTAGTGGTGTTGTAATACAATACCAGTATATTCCCT